>NC_052532.1:185102732-185423982 GCF_016699485.2 Gallus gallus | reverse complement strand
AAAATTCCTAGCTATCCAATGTCCAGTTCTTGCTGTGTCTCTGTGTTGAGGTGTTGACATGCAGGGCCGTGCTGGGGCAGCAGCTGGGTTGTAACTGTTGTAATTCATGTGGAAGAGCAGAAATTCGGAGATGAGATTTCACCTGTAACTGCATAAAGAGCGCTCACGAAGAGTGTGAAAGCTTAGAACCTAAGCCCTGTATCCTTGAGATCTTCAGAACCCCAAATTAGGAAAAAAAAGTGGAAAAACGTGCACGAAGCTTAATTGTGAGATAGAGACATCTCTTTATTTCAGACCTTTCTCTTTGCTCGATGGTGGGGCGAAATTGTTCCCTTTGCAAAGAGGGCTAGATAAAGTGTATACATCACTTAGGTCCTACTTAAATCCTCCAAACAAAGCTTACATGAGACTTTTATGGAGGTTGGCCCCTTGTGCTGGGCCTCTGCATGAGGATGGTTTTATTCCAAGCGCATTACAAATAATCCACAGTGTTTATTTCCTGTGAGCTGATTGCTGAGAGCCACACGGCTCCTGCCAGCACCGCGCTGCCCGGCTCTGAAGGCGGGGGCTGGCCTGTGCCATGTCACAGCTTCCTTCATCATCTGTCCATCCAAAGCTGTTTTTCTTGCTCTTCCTAAACACAAATGATTCTCCATTTCATCCTGGAGCCTCCTAGGCAGTATTTTGCCAGCCTCGCTGGGTTCAGAAGCTGTATTGTGCAACTGTGGTTTTCATTTTAGGGGCTGCTTAATTAGGTCTTCATTGACACAAGACCTCCAAAGATCTTGCTGGCTCTGACTTGGTGCACTTGTTTTGCTATAGAGAAATCAGGGAGTAAATGCTCTATCTTGCCATATTTGGTAAAGTTAAGCTTTTATTTCGAACCAGGTGTGAATTTGCTTTGATAAATGCTGCAGAATGGTTGCAACGTGGAGAGGACCTGTGCTGTCCCTCTGAGTGGGCAGTGCTGTTGGTCTTCCCCTAGCAATCATGTCTTGCTTACCAGTGCTGCCTGCACAGAGCCTGTGTAGTTTTTCAGAGCAAAATGATATTTTAAAGAGCTAAATGAAAATCTGTTTATGCTGTGAGACAGCTATAGGAACTTGAGAGCTACAGGGTCAAGCTGAGGCTGTGCTCTCTGGAAGCCCTAGCAGGGCTACAGCTGTTCATTATGCTAATAAACATCTCCAGTGCTGGACTCATCCACATATAAAAGCAGTTGGTTTGGGGTTTTGTTATTGCTCTTGGAAGGTACTGATTCAATAACCAGTACTGCTGAGTCCGTATAACCGAGCAGACCTGGGCACTGTGCTGACTTCTGTGGCTAACTGCTAATGGCACTGGTGTCAAATAAGAAATCCTTTGGTGCTGGTGTCAAAACATTTTCCAGGGACTTGGTCAGTGGGGGTGATACTGAGAAATCTCTTAATTGAATGCGGCTTTGCATGCCAGAAAAGAGAGGAGAGAAGCACAAAGCTGCATTGATCTGGAGGAGAAACCCGCAGATATCAGGATTGGAAAAGACCTGCAAGGCCACTGATTCCCCCTCTCTCCCCACAAGTCCTCATGTGAGGAGGGAAGTGTGGCTAGGAACCCACACATGTTGACAGGTAACTGCTGAAGGAGATGGAATAACCACAGTTGCTGCTTAATTTGATGTTTATTTGTTCTCCTGTGGCTGGCTGTCAAAGAGAGCACTGCCTTTATATCACAGTGGTGAAATCCCGTAAATTGTCTGTGAATAGCAGTAGGACTGATACAGGGTGTAGGATTTGATACTACTGACATGAGTAGTGGGGTTGGAGTAGATGATCTTGGAAGTTCCCTTCCAATAGGGCCACTAAGATGATCAGAGGGCTGGAGCACCTCTCCTGTGAAGAAAGGTTGAGGGAACTGGGCTTGTTTAGCTTGGAGAAGAGAAGGCTCCGGGGAGACCTCATTGTGGCCTTCCAGTACTTGAAGGGAGCGTATAGACAGGAGGGGGAATGGCTGTTTACTAGGGTGGGTAGTGGTAGGACAAGGGGGAATGGTTTTAAACTGAGACAGGGGAGGTTTAGGTTGGATATTAGGAAGAAGTTTTTCACACAGAGGGTGGTGATGCACTGGAACAGGTTGCCCAAGGAGGCTGTGGATGCCCCATCCCTGGAGGCATTCAAGGCCAGGCTGGATGTGGCTCTGGGCAGCCTGGTCTGGTGGTTGGCAACCCTGCACATAGCAGGGGGGCTGAAACTGGATGATCTTTGAGGTCCTTTTCAACCCAGGCCATTTTAGGATTCTGTGAACTCAACTATTCCATTCTAAATCGAGATACTCAGTGTTATTCTGAAGACCTCTTATTCATAGGCTTCTGCAGGAGTCGTGGTATTTACATAAATTACACTTGGTGACCTGTCCTTTGTGGACACCGTGACTGCAGAGCAGAGCTTAAAGCCTGTAGCTTAAAAGCCCAAAAGCCCGTAAGGCAAATAAAGAGGAACCAATATTTATTCTTGTTTTAAAATATGAGTATTTTTCAATTGGTTATGATGCCTTGCGCCCTGACTCACAACTTCTGAATGCTTTAAGTTGGCCAAGTGTAATAGTCTTGAAAAAAACTTTTCCTTTCCTAGACGCTAGCTTCTAGCACATCTGTTCCTGAAGGATATGCATGCTAACTTTCCTGGGGTGCATGCTCAGAGAGTTCACAGCTTGTCAGGTAAAAGGGCTTTGAAATAATCTAATTTGATCACACAAAACCACAAATTAATTTCGGTTCTCGAAACATTTGGTCCTGACGGTTGTAACACTCTCCAGCTGGAGAATCCATCACGGCCTTTACAGACTTGTTCCACTCGCTAATTGCCCCCTCTGGCACAGATTTGTGTCTTAGCTCCAGCCTGTATTTTCTAGTTACCAGTCTGGATTTTGCAATATCTTTGTCAGATACAGTGAGGAGCGCTGTGCTGTCCTTTCTTTAATGCATTAAACAAATGGAGCCTGGAGCCCCTTAATTATTTTACTGCTTTCAAAAAAAAAAAAAGAAATCCAACAACCCAACCCACAACCTTTTCTCGTGGGAAGCTGAACCAGACACGAGGCAAATAAGGCGTATCTCATAAACACTTGTCATGTCAGAGGTTGGCCTGTGAGGAGCTCACCATCCAGCTCGTTACCCACTCAGACATGTGAGGGTAGAGGCAGCCCAGGATAGTGTTCCCCACCCTTTGACTGTAGCCTGCTGTATTTACTCCTCAGTGGATGAGCTTAGATTTGGACTTGCTCGAGTACATATTGTTTCTTCATGCTCTGCTTAAGCAGTGGTCCACATCACTCAGTGTGAGTGGTGAATCCTTTTCGTTGCTCCCCATGACACCAGTCCAATCCTGTGTGATTTCCTCATGCAATTAATGTGAATGAGGCCTTAAACTACAACACCACTCTTCGCTGAGGGGTCTTCATTCACAGTGATGTGCAGAAGTATTTCATGTGGTCATCTTTTAATTCTAATTTAATCCATGTATTTTAAAGGACAGCATGAAACTGACAAGTGGACTTAGGCTATTTTAGAGCTATGACACTGTTTTATATACTCAATTACATTCCACCTGGCCTGGATATAGAAGCCTGTACTTAACTGCTGGGACAGTCTGTGGCTCCTCCGGATGTGTGTGCATTTAACCTGCCCCACACATCACTGCTGCTTTCAGACAATCTGTTTATAGTTACTCATTCAACCACGTCTGCAGACACCGAGGACATACGGTGTGGTCCTTTCACTCCCTGAGGTGCCCAGGAAAGTGATGGTTGGTGGAGCTGAGGGATGTCAATGGGACTGGCACCACTGATGGGCATCCACGCTGACTTTGGCTGATGCGTCTCAGTGAGGTCAGCGTCAGTGTCAGCATGGCTTGAGGCAGCACTGCCAGCTGGCATGGGTGCTGGCAGCCAAGGGGAAGGCTGAAGGCTTGCATCACGTCCTGGAGGCTGACAGAGTCCCTGCAGAAGAGATTTCTATCATCTCCTGGTCTAGTCTGTCTTTCAGTAAAATAAAGAAGAAATGGAGCTGTTCCAACAGCTCCATCACCTCCAGGGACGGTGACTGCACCACCTCCCTGGGCAGCCTTTGCCAGTGCCTCACCACTCTTGCTAAGAAAATGATATTTCCTAATATCCAACCTGAACCTCCTCTGGTGCAATTTAGGGCAGATATGGTGCATCTTCTCAGATGATGATTTTCCCCTGCAAAGCACAACACAATCACCTCCAAAGTAGTTGGGCAACAACTTACCCGCACTAACAAGCATCACTAACAGAACAGTGAATTGTAGAGATGAGTCCAAGGGTGCAGATTGGTTTTGAAATAAACCAGAATGCTTGGTCTGTTGCTTTTCCCATAAAACAGGCTATTATAAAGACTGGGTTTTGGCTACTGAAAGTCTTCTGTTTCTGGCTGCATCAGCATTTAGTAATGGATATCTAACTGTTTCCTTGTGCCATCACCAGCAGACTGGGCTTACTGACTTCTCTGATGTCCTGCCTTTTTCCCACTCGTAGGTGTCACTGCATTTAGGTGCAGCATCCACAGCAGGCGTGGATGTGAGGTGAAGTCCTGTGAAAGCTGAACAAGCCTGTCTGTCGTGGAGGCAAGGGAAGGCAAAGCATTCAGAGAAAGATAAGCCACAGGGATTGGAGGAGAGCATTTTAAATATGAATATGAGTCTTAGAATCAGAGGGGTTTGGGTTGGAAGGGACCCTTAAGATCATCTAGTTCCAGCTCCCCGCTATAGGCAGGGACACCTCCCTCTAGACCAGGTTGCTCGCAGCCCCATCCAGCCTGGCCTTGAATGCTTTCAGGGCATCATGGTCTGTTGCAGCCCACATCCTTACTAAGCTGGCTGCTTTCTGTCCCTGCACAGAGGTGAGCTGAGTTGTACCTACACCAGTACAAAGGTAATGGGACATTCCCTCCCATAACATTTTCAGGGATTTTAGTTTCATTACTTCTGAATGCTGCCTTGCTTTACTGAGCAATAGCTCTTCTGTGTCTGTGATTCCCTGGGAGTCAGTGAGCAGACTTTATCAGTAGTTGGTTTCTGATTCCTTCATACAGTTACAAACTGCCCTCAGCAGTCTTGTGTCGATCTCTCTCTTCCCAGGAGGTTCCAACAGGTGTATTAAGGCTGTGCCTGAATGTAGGGTTGTGGATGGCCTTGCTGAATTCTGTGAGATTTCATATGGCAGTGAGGTCCGTGGTGAAGAGTTTTGCTGCAGAAACTGCATTGCAAGCTATACATCATGTGAGACAGTGCAGCATAGTGATCCTAGCATGGCAGCACTTGGAAAGCCCACTGTTTGTCTGCTTGTGTCTCCCTATGCTAGAAGCTGACTCCCTTCTTTTTTCATTTTCTGAATTGCATTGCAGAAGTTGATAGAGGCCCTATTTCTAGAATAATGCCAACAAAATTATATGTTTTCAGTATAAACGTTGCTGCTGTGTTGCAGCACTATCCAAACCTTGGGATATCCCCCAGTTGCATGCTTTTAAGAATGACAATTTTTGATGGAATTGTGCTTGGCTGGAAGGTTTCAGCCTGCTCTAATGCAGAGCAGGATCAACGTTTAAAGTACAGCAAAAACATTTTGAGAATGTCATTCTTTACGAAGTCCAAAGGAGTTCAGGATAATACTGATTGCTTTGTTTCTTTGGAGTTTTAAAGAGGTTGAATGTGAACAAAGCTCCTATTCCTACAAATATTGATTTATTAATATGACTTGCTGTGTTGATTTTATGGCATATGCACTGAGGCACTTTACCATTGACTAAGTCATAATTAAATTAGGACAGATTAAAGAAGTAAGAGGAAAGCTGGAACTGGTTAATGACCATTATGTTGAACAGCCATGCTTCAAAAGGAGCCATGTGCAGGCTGGTTCTATTTCCCAAGTTGGAGAACTCTTCAGAGAATCTCTCCTGTGGCCCCAGCTGTAAGGATGCTGGGGTCTGGCTGCTGCTGCTGTGTGCTAACCTTTAATAGCTCAGTGCATGATTCACCCTTCAAGAGAATGGAGGTCCCGAGCACCTCTCACTCTTTGGAATAAAGCCAAGCAGACCGAAGCGTGTGTGAAAAGGTTAAACTGATGGGAGGTTGGATTTCCCACAAATACAATGTCAGGTGTTCAGAGGGTGTATTTACGGCAGGAGGTCACCCTAATTGATCATGAAAAAGAACAGAAAAATCACTCTTTCTCACCTGGATTAGATTCGGAGATCAATTGAAAAATGTGTTACGTTGCTCAAAGCTGTTCCCGTACAGGAGTGGGAAAATCTGTATCTGTAGCAAATGTGTCCTTTGTAGCAGTACAACTGTGCCCAGACAGCAGGGCTTTTACATGCATTAAACCAGCTGTGTTTTGTTTTGGTAAAGACAGAGCTAGCTCCCACTTAGCTGCATTAATTGTGGTAACACATCTCCGTGCAGACTGGCTGTCAGCTGCATTTGCACAAGTTTGTGGAGCACCTTTTGCGTTGTGAGTGACATCCTTTGATCCACATCTTATGGTATTGTTTACTGTGCAGTTTTTCAAGCAAACAGTATTCTAGTCCTGCAATGAGTGGAAGATCCCTTGTGGGGCTTTAGACTCCAGAAGGAAAAGGGCGCTGTGAAGATGCTGTGAGAGCTGTGCCACATGGTGTTGGTTGGTCTCAGGGAGATAAAACAAACCCTTGGCTCACTGTGACTCTTGGAGCAGCTGCTGCAAGGCTCAAACCCAGCTGCAGGCAGAAGCGGTGAGGATGGAGAGGACTCAGCAGCTGAAGATGTTTGCACGAGGCTGCTCACTGTGCACATGCCTGATTTCAGTGTGCTTATGGACTCTGAGAATCAGTGCTGTTGGGGCTTTAGCCTCACAGAGTTTTTGCACGACATCTTTGTGAAGGGGAGATGAATGCTTCAAGGTCTCAGCGCCTGAATCAGATCATAGAACCATTAGGATTGGAAAGACCTCTACGATCACCTAGTCCAACCATCAGCCCATCCCCACCATGCTTATTAACCATGTCCCTCAGTGCCGCATCTCCACAGTTCCTGAACACCTCCAGGGATGGTGACTGCACCACCTCCCTGGGCAGCCTGTGCCACTGCCTCAGCACTCTTCCTGAGAATAAATTATTTCTAATACCCAACCTGAACCTCCCCTAGCACAACTTGAGGCCATTACCTCTTGTCTTATCGCTGTTACCTGGGAGAAGAGGCCGACCCCCACCTCACCAAAACCTCCTGTAAGCTGTGGAGAGTGATAAGGATTTCCCTGAGCCTCCTCTTCTCCAGACTGAACAATCCCAGTTCCCTCATCTCCATAGACTTGTGCTCCAGACTTTTCACAGATACATTGGCCTTCTGTGCAACAGATACTGATTGCTGCCCATCTGTGTGTCTGTTTCTGCACAAATATTTCAGCTGGAAGCAGATACTCTTCTGTAGATCCAGCCCATTTGGAGGAGAAGTTGCTGCCTGTGTTGGCTAGGCACTGTACCCATGTCCTGTGGCCATGGCAGCAGCAAAATCCGTGCCAGCATGGCTCATTTGTGGCAGAGCACTGGAACAGGCTGCTCAGAGAGCTTGTGGAGTCTCCTTTTCTGGAGATATTCGAGACCCGTCCGGTTGTTTTCTTTTGTAACCTGCTGTAGGGAATCTGCTTTAGCAGAGGATTGGACCTGATGGTTTCCAGAGGTCCCTTCCAGCCCCTACAATTCTGTGATTATTTCACCAAGACATGATGGGAGCCAACCAGCTGAAAGCAGCCTGGCAGGAAAGGACCTTGGAGACACCAAGTTGAAGATTGAGTCAGCAATGTGTTCTTGATGCTAAGAAGGCTGGCAGTATCCTGCACTGTATCAGGCAGAGCATTGCCAGCAGGGCGAGGGAGGTGATGCTTCTCCTCTGCTCAGCATTGGTGAGGCCACAGCTGGAGTCCTGTGTCCAGTTCTGTGCCCCTCGGAACAAGAGAGGCATAGGCATGCTGGAGAGAGTCCAGTGTAGGGCACCAGTGTGATGAAGGAGTAGAGTACCTCTGTTATGAGGAAAGGATGACATCTGGGCTGTTCAGCCTGGAGAAGGGGAGGCTCAGGCATCAGTGTCCATAAATACCTGAGGGGAGGGTGCAAAAAGGATGGAGCCAGGCTCTTGTCAGTGGTGCCCAGTGCTGGGACAGGAGGCAGTGAACACAAACAGGAGCACAGGAGGTTCCCTCTGACCACCAGGACGTGCTTTCTATGCTGTATGGGTGATGGGGGACTGACACAGTTTGCCCAGAGAGGCTGTTAGGTCTTCTCCTTGCAGATACCTAAAAGCTGTAGGGGAACTGGACCAAAGACTTCCAGCAGTCCCTTCCAACCCCAACCATTCCAAGGTTTTGTGGTTGCCTGCAAAGGCAGCAAACTGCAAAAACAGGTGAGCAGGGACCAGCATCTTAACCCGGTGCATAGCTCTGGAGCTGCCTCAGACCCATCACGCTGAGGACATTTCAAGGGAAGCTGGGGCTCCTTGTGCTGCCCAGGCTTTGCTGAGCTCTGTCTGAAGGCCGCGGCCTGCAGGCCCACCAGCCAGGAAGTCACCATGGGAGGGGTGCGCACACTCCTTTCCTTTCTGGCGCTGTGGCTGATGACAAATGCAGGGGAGCGAGGCCTCCTGGCACACTGCTGGAGTGACACCCTGCCTCCACCATGCCCCTCTTTGTGCTAAGGCAGTAAACCCTCCTGGCGCCCCTGCAGGCATGGCTGAATGGTGTGCCCCTCAGCAGCAGGGGACAGCCAGCCTCAGGGCATGGCTGCTCGGGGCAGGTGAAAACCATCCTGAGGCTGGAGATTTTCCCAATCTATTAGCATTTAGGGCAGGATTCTAAAAGCGTGTTCACTTTTTCATCTTGTTCTGCTGCAATTACAGGTAGTGATGGGTTATTATCATTGGAAGTAGAATTAGGTCAACACTGGGAATTTTTGAAAACCCCACTTTGAGATGCCACGTACGCAGCAGTCATCATGTTTATTATGTATTTATATAGCACAAAACTGTCTGCCTGCAAAACAGCCTTCATAGATCTGTGAGGGTAAATGCATCCATTCGTTAAATCTCCTTAGGGTACGGAGATGAAGGCAGTGAGGGCTGTGCAAGGCCAACAGCTTGTGGTTAAGCCAAAATATACCTCTTACAGAGTGCTTGATTGCTGGACTTCAGCTTAAGCTAAAATACGCCTTATAGATCTTGAGGTAGAGAAGAGAAAATGGGGCCTAGGCTGAGCCACTTAACGAGAATACACGTTGATTTTGGAGCCTGTGTTCTGGCTTTGGTGTCTTGATTGAGGAGCTCTGCATGCATCTGCCTACCTTGGCCAGGTCCCCAAGGTCAGAACTGGCCTGGCTGGGTGGGTCTGGAGGGATGGCAGAAGCTTTGAGCTTCTCTCTGCCCAAGTTCTCCCTTTGTAAAGAGGGTTTGCTTGTTGATCTTGCAGGGGTGAAAGGCAGAATGGAAGTCAGAGAATGACTTGCCCCCTCCCTAGGGGTATTGCCATGTTGTTGGAGGTGTTCAAAGTCAGGTTGTATGGGGCCGTGGGTGGCCTGGTCAAATGTCTTATGTAGTGGGTGGCAACCCTGGCCAACCAGCTGATCTTTGTGGTCCCTTCCAACACAATCCATTCCATGACTGTGGTCCTATCTGAGCACCAGCCTCAGGATTACCATCCCTGCCAAAACGTGCTCCTGGGTTATCCTCCAGCCACTGCCAACTGGCTGTGGAGGATTAAAGAGCAATCTACCACCAGGAAGCACAGCCCACAGGCAGTTTGCAAGGGCTGCGACCAGCTCTTGTCCCTGGTATAAGGCTGGTGGGTGATGGATGCCATTTGTCGTGGAGTGACACAATGAGGTCTCGCCTGGCTGTCGTTGCATGAGGTGATTGATCAGGGCTGTGCTTCCCGCAGCTCTGCAGCAGCCCTTCCCTTTGACGCTCACTGAAGCTGTGCAGGGACAGTGCTTTGCTCACATCACTTCCTTTCACCTCCAAATTTGGCTGCTCAGCCCCTTGGCTCGCTCCAGGCAGGGAGCGGTTTTTGAAGGGTGAGTAATGCATCCCTTGTGCTCCAGTCATAGCCGTCGGCTTAAGCTGCTCCGTGGTGGGGTTTGTGGTGAGGTGGGGGCAGGGAGAGGCTGGTGGAGGGCTGAAATATTAGCTGTGCACCTAGGTAAAAGTGCCGCTTTTGACTCAATGCTTCCTTTATCCCTTTGCACCAGATATATGCATCAATGTCAAGAACAGGCAAGGAGACAATTTACCCGGTGCCTGCTGCGATTGTTGGTATTTAGGAGTGACTAAATCATGACCGTACAGTTATAACCCTATTAATAAACCCTGCAGTAATTATATGGAAGCCCCTGCGTGCGTCTTGAGGGTGTGTGGCTCTAACGCATCCCTGCCTGTGCTTTCCTGCAGCCGACAATGCCAGCCTCCCTTCCCACCGCCGCCGGCCCAGCAGCACAGCCCCATGTCCTCACAGGCCTCCTCTGCTGCCGGCCCTCTGCTTCCAGGCTCCTTGCCTCCGCTGCCAGCCCCCTCCTCTGCCCAGCCACCTGTGCCACCGGGCCAGCAGCTGACACCCGACGCCTTCGCCATCGTGGAGCGGGCGCAGCACATGGTGGAGATGCTCTCCGAGGAGAACCACGTGCTGCGGCAGGAGCTGGAGGGGTACTATGAGAAGGCAGACAAGCTGCAGAAGGTACGTGGAGGTGTGGGGATGGGGAACAATCTCGGTGCTCCTGCATTTGGGTTCCTCAAATGGTCCCTGTTCATGGTCCTGTCACTGCAATGGGAACATACCAGTGGGCAGTCTCTCACCACTGCCTCTCAGTGATGGTGTCCTGTAAGCGTAATACCATGTCCCGGTGCCCACAGGCTTCTCTGCCTGTAGGGTGCAGCAAGGCAGCTCATCAAGCATCCTTCATTTGGAGACTTTCCCCTTCCATCCTTCTCTCACTGCCCAGAGAAGCTGTGAATGCCCCATCCCTGGAGGTTTTCAAGGCCAGGTTGAATGGGGCCCTGATCTAGTGGGTGACAAACCTGCCTTTGGCAGGGATATTGGAACTGAATGATCTTTAAGGTCCCTTGCAACCCAAGACATTTTTTCAGTGACAGCTTTGCTGGAGCGTGCCTTGTCGGGGCAGGGTGTTCTGGGGCAGCCAAGTTGCACAGGCAGTAGAGCTGTATACAAGAAGCATTTGAAGAGCATGGCCACAGCTACCTTGAGTGTTTCATACAATGAGCTAGCATGGCACTCCGCTCTCTATGAAAGCTTAGGAGGCAGTGATGGGGTTGATGTGGTTTGAAGATTGGTGTGGTTGGACAACCAAAAAAACATTGTTTGGTTAGTGTGATTATCAGAGAGGTCTTCAGTGATTGCTCTGGATTCCTAAAAGCTAATGTTAGACAGGTACGTTTGAATGTTTTGGTTCAAAAACAACTGTCACTTTATCTGAATGAATCTGGTAAATATTTGCTCAAAAACCCATTTGTGAAGAGCTCCTGTACCCTGTTTTCTGTATGCAGTGGGCATTTTCAGTGAAGAAAGGTGATGTCTCATGCATTGCCTGGATCAACAAGGAAAGACAAGTGAAAATTAGACAAAGCAGATGTTGCTTAAAAGTGGGATCTCACCAAAGTCAATGCAGAGGTGCTCCCAAACCTGCTGGCTTTGGGTCCCAAGAGCCCAGGACCATATGAATTATTTACATAAACTGGAAATACCATGTTGCTTTGACACACAAGTCTGGGAAATTTCTAAAGCACACTGAAGATAACTTCCCGTCACAAGTATTTAGTAAGCCAACTAGGAAAGGTGTCCTCTGGGATCTGTTGCTTGAGAATAGGGAAGGCCCTGTGGGAGATGTGGCGGTAGGTTAGTTCTCTTTCTCAGTGATCATGAATTAATTAGTTGAGTTCAAAATCTTTGGTGTAATGAGGAATAATGGTCCCCAAGGTTGTCACTCTGGATTTTAAGAGAGCAAACTTCAAGCTTCTCAGGGAACTCATTTGCATCTGCTCTGGAGAGAGTAGGGGTCCATGAGAGCTGATCGGTTTTGAAGAACCACCTCTTAAAAGCCCAGGAGAAGGTAATCATCACTGTGCTACAAGTCAAGCAAGTGGGACAGGTGACTGGCCTGGCTGAACAGGGAACTCCTCCTGGAAATTATTAAGAGAAAGAAAAAATATGATCTCTGGAAGCAAGACCTGGCTTCACAGGGAGATTATAGAGCTGCAGTTCACATCTGCGGGGAGAAAACAAGAAAAAATGAAGTTCAGTTTGGATTGATATTGGCCAGTATGGCATCAGACAACAGAAGTATGTCAATCACAAAGGGAAAACTAAGAAAAAACATTGAACTGATACTTTATGGGCACCTAACAAGTAAGGATGAGGAAGAAGCAGAGGCATTTCATGCCTTTTTTTTTGCCTTAGTAGATCTTGAGTTGCCCAGTCCTCTGAGTTGGAGGATTGTGACTGAGGGGAACAGCGACTTTTCATGTACAGTCACGGAAATTGTCAGGGATCAGTTCTATCAGCTGATGGTTTGTAAATCCTTGGAGTCGGATGGCATTCATCCCAGAGTACAGAGAGAGTTAGCAGATGTTATATCTGGATCCCTCTCAACTATTTACCAAAGGTCCTGAGAGTCCAGGAAGGTTCCTGCTGACTGGAAGCTAGCCATCTGTCTACAGAAAAGGCATGAAAGAAGACCCAGGAAACTACAGACCTGTTAGTGTAAACTCAGTACCTGGGAAGGCCATGGAGAAGGTTATCCTAAGTGCTACTGAAGGGCATAGAATAATGCTATTGTCAGGCATTGTCAACCTGGGTTCACGGTGACAAAGTCCTCCTTTAATAATTTGATCTCCTTCTGTGGTAAGGTAAGCATGGTGAAATAAGAAAAGGCAGTGGTAATCTTTCTGGACCTTTGATATAGTCCCTTGTAGCAGAGTATTCTTCTGCACAGATTGTCCAACTGTGAGATGAACAGGTTCACCCTACGCTGGGAGGGGATCTGGCTGGAGGGCAGAGCTCAAAGGGTCTGAGTGAATGGGGCCAATCACTTGTGTGAGAGGTCAAACACTGGGACTGGCTTCCTAGTCAGGTGGTTGATGCCCCATGACTGTCATTGTTCAAAAGGCTTTTGGATAATGCTCTCAATAATACACTTTAACTTCTGGTTAGCCCTGGAGTGGTCAGGCAATTGGGCTAGATGGTCATTGGAGGTCTCTTCCAACTGAACTATTCTAATTCCCACTCTAATTTGGGATCCTGCTCTACTCTTTCATTTATGACTTCCCACCACTTGCACACAAATGGCATTAGGCTTCTGGTCTTCTCTCTCTGAATTTAAGAGTTCTGTTTTTCTGTGCTGTGTTATATCACAGACACATTTCTACAGGAGAGCCACACTGAGAGATCATGTCCCAAGACTCAGCTTTGGGAAAATCTTTGGCTAGAAAGTCCAGAAAGGTTTGAAAAGAGATCTGTTGTTTGTAGCTGCTGCTAGCTTTGCAGCCTCCTCCTCTGTGCTGTATTCACAGAATTTCCTAAAGTTAGGCAAAACATTTTTGCAGCAGCATTTCTTGTGAGTATGGCTGCAAAGGCTTCCCTGTGGCCTTTGTGGGCAAAAGTAAATATTCCAGTTATTAATTTCACAAAAGCTGCGTTGTTCAGTAGAAGCGACGTATGATGCCCTAAAAATATTCAGCTTTCCTTTCACACTCCTAGAAACGGCTCGCTCTTTATTTTGGATGCCCTGCGAGTCGGATTGCATCAGACACCAACAGAAAGGTATTCAGGCATGGGGCTGAAGTCTCGCTTCGGTCAACAGAGTGTGGACTCGAATCCCATTGACTTCGGGGGAATGTAAGCAGGCTCTTAAAGCAAAACACATGCTCAAGTGCATTCTTTCTTCAGGAAAATTTCCTGAACCAAAACCTTCACACACATTATGCTTTCTGTGTTGTTTTTTTTTCCTTGTTTGAGCACATGGCCAGGGCAGGTCCTCCTGTGTTCCCACAGCTGAAATCTGAAAAGCCAAGGGAGTTAAATTCTGTGTGTTGGGTGTGGAAGCTCTTCTCTGTTGCTGAAAGTGGAAAGGTTATGAGAAGTACTACTTTTTGGTCTGTGTGTACCAAAGTTATTCTAGGTAGGGCAACCCTCCCTGCACTTCTCTTCTCTTAACAGAATTAGGAGAAGAAATCAGAGAGAGAAAATCAGCTTGACGCAGAGCTCCCCGAGCGTTCACATGAGCGGATCAACCCGGAGGGCTGTGAGATTCTAAGCCATGTCTGAGCAGACGTTCTGCAGAGAGGTACAAGGCAGCGATTAAGCCCTGTGCTCTTTGACGTGGTGTCTGGTTTTCTTATCAAAAAGAGCTGGAGGGGAAGGGCACACATTATTTGTGGCTTTTTCAGTAAAGCAGAGCATTGCTTTTTCTGCTGCTTTTTTGGTGGACAAACCTTGCTGAACTTTAACTGCTGGGCTGGTGCTTTCCCATGCTGTTTCTGGAGGTTGTTTGAGTAGGTCAGTTGTAGATGCTGCCTCAGCAGAAGAAAGGAAAGGAAGTCCCAGAGTTGCTGAGAAACGCCAGCATAACTTATAACTGCTCTGCTGTCCTGTAATTTTGTTCACTGCTAACGGAGGTTCCTAATTTTCCTGCAGCAAGTCTTTGCCTCGGGGGATGGAGGAGGCTTGCATGGTGACATCCTTTGGGAAGGATGGGTGTCTCAGCAGAGAGTGAGCAAGGCAGAGCCCCTGCATTATCCAGCAGCGTGAGGCAGGGCTGTTGGGCTGGGGAAATCCCCGGTGTGTTGGAAAATCTGCTCTGCTGTGGTAGGAGCTCTCTGGGGAAGGCATCTTCTGCTTCAGATAACAGCTGAGTGTGAGGAGGGAGGCACAGAAGGTGCTGGGGCACCCAACTGAGCACAGTGTCCTCCTGGGATCATGTTGTTATGAGTGCAGGGCCATGCCTTGAAAATTAATTTTGCTGAGCCAAACCTTCCTTCCAAGGGAGAGTTAGAGAAGCTCGTGTTCTGTAAATGGTCACAGAGAATGGTGCAAGGTAGCTTGAGTATAGGTATCCTCTAACTACTTACGGGAGTAAAGCTAGCAGAGGTCACACTGATCCAAAGGAAAAGCCATAACAGGGTCAAGTAGCTGCAACTGTGCTGTTATTTGAGTAACTAGTTGATATGCTCTGATTCTGCAACATTCACACAAAATAGATCTTCTCATGAAAGTTCATGCTTGTTTAAGCTTGTGTTGTTATGTGTGTGAGGAAAAATACACATAATGACACAAGAAAGGTACTGGAGGGGGGCTCTTTATCCAGAAGTGTGGTGATAAGGTGAGGGCTAATGGCTTTAAGCTAAAATGAAGGAGATGTCTATGAGACTTTTGGAAGAAATGCTTTATTTAGAGGGTGGCGGGGCACTGGAACAGGTTGCCCAGAGAAGCTGTGGATACCCCATCCTTCAAAAGGGACAGGATGGATGGGGCTTTGGGCAACCTGGCTGAGCAGGAGGTGTCCCTATCCATGGCAGGGGGGGGTGGAACTTGGTGGTCCTTAAGGTCCCTTCCAACCCAAATCAGTTTATGATTGCTTGAAAAGGAGAACTCCTTGTCTGTTTTTGAACCACAGTCAGATTCAGGCTGAGTTTCAAATGCAGATTTTCTAGTGCACGGTATTTTTAATACTGATTTCTTGTTGATGGGAAATAAGTTCACTGCCAATCGTTCTGAGAGCAGGAAAGGATAAGAGGAATCTTTGCATGTGCTTTACAGGTAGGTTTTGTGCAGCATTCCTGAGTGTGCTGTCCCCATGGTGCAAGCACACTTGTCTGGTCTCATCCCAGCAGAGTGGAAATAGAAGGGACCTGCTTTTCTAGGTTTGATCATCTGAAATATAACAGGACTTCCTGGTGGTCCTGCTTTGAAAAACAAAAATGGAAAGTCAGAATAATGGTTTGTAGATCACTTAAGACAGAGTGTCACAGTATGGGATAAAACCACTTCAGCCTCCTCATGGAGCCGCAGAGAACTGTTAGCTGAAATTAATGTGCCTATGGTTCCAATACTGTCACAGATTTAAGAAAGCAGCTTGCGTGTGTGTGAAATAGCTGCAGGCTGGTAAATCACCACCTGTGTGGGATAGGTGATGTGGTGTGAGCAAGGTCAGGGGCTAATCCAAAGGTGCTGGGGTCACAGGGTGAGGTCAGTGCTGGTGTCTTTGGCTTTGTATCTTCTCATTTGTTTCAGTTTTTATGCCTAAGCGAGCTGACAGCAGGAAGCAAAGGAGGGAACTGGGCATCCCCAACCTCCCTCAGGTGCAAGCTCTACAGGCTTTGCTCTGTGTATGGAACAGAGGTGCCTAGAGGCTGTGTCTGGCCCTGGCATTGCAGGAAGTGTGGGTTCAGGCTGCTGCAGCCTGCCTTTAGGTTCCTGAGGGGTGACTGCATTCCTGGTGCTGGAGCTTGTATTCTGCTAGTGCTGCAGCCTGCAAATTAAAGCTAAAGCTTAATGAGCCCTGGAGAGGGACCTCCCTCCACATTAAGTAGAGGTGGGCTTGCACTCTGGCTTCACAAATCACCAATCCGTCCCACCCATGGCTGAAGAGACTAAAAAAGCACCAGATTTAGAAAGGTATGTGGGAGGCTATATATATCTCTTGGTTTTCCAGCCCATGCACATTATCAGGTTTTTCTCCACAAACACAAGAGCGAGGCATGCAGGAACAAATTCCCACCTTGGTGTTAATCATTCCTTCAGCAGTGAGTTCAGCCAAGCTGTAATACCTTACATTAATTTAGCTGATTAAAAGAGCTGAATCTGTTTGACCAGAACAACAAAAGCCTGCCTGGAGCTGTCCTCCTGTCAGTCTTTTGGTTTTAGGTTTTAAGATGCAAATTTTCCAGAAGTCAAGGAGATTGTGTTTAAAAGGTTGAAAATCCAAAACAATTGTTTTGGTCTGTTGTAGAGAGTTTCTTCTTTTGCGGAGCAGTCTTCGGCCAAGGAGGTAAAGGATTGGACTACAGTAGTTCAAAGCTGAAATAAGGTCAGAGTCAAGCCTATAACATTTCTGGTAGTGTGTAGGATTTCTCATTTTAGAGTCAGTGGTTGATGTGACATTTGGCGCAGGTATCACCCCAGCACCTGTGCCCCATCAGAATGCTCTGGGAGAGTGCCAGGTTGGATGAGGCCCTGAGCAACCTGGTTTATGGGTGGCAACCCTGCTCATGGTTGGAACTGGATGATCTTTAAGGTCCTTTCCCACCCAAGCCATTCTATGATTCTGTGAGTGGTAGAATGGGGTGCTTTCCTGCTGGGCTTTCATGGGAGCTCTCTCTCCTTTCAGTTTGAAATAGAGATTCAGAGGATTTCAGAAGCTTATGAGGGCCTGGTCAAGACCACCACTAAGAGGGAGTCTCTGGACAAAGCGATGAGAAACAAACTGGAAGGAGAAATTAGGAGACTTCATGATTTCAACAGGGATCTCCGTGGTATGTTACATTTGAGTATTTGCTTTTTTCCACAGCTGACATGGTGCTTCACTTTCCACAAGCTCCAAAGTAGCGGGCTTTGGAGGAGTATTTTCACGTTTTAGATAACCTTGAGAAATCAGGCCCTGCTTATTGGCATAAGACAGAACTGCTGTCACTCCGCTGGTTGTAGACAAACCTTCCGGCAAAATATGAAAGACAGCTTTGAATGATGCCTTTGCATTTAGTACTTGCAATTGTCAATTTGACTGTGAGTCCCAAAGTCTCATCCAACCTTAGAGAGCTGAACAGCGAGTTCCAGTGTAGACCAATCCTGTGTAACTCATACATCTCCAAGTTCAGCATCTTCACAAACAAGTAGTGAGTATCAAAGGGTATCTCTTTTTAGTACTGAAAACAAATGAAATTGAGAGCATATCCTTTTGAGAATGAAAATGGAGGAGTAACTGTTACCTGTCCAGGTGCCTGGTGGGTTACACGGATACCTCTTCATGCAGTGAGGTGCTTTGTTTAAGTAGATGCCTGTGAGGAGTCTGACTGCTCTGTTTTGTGGAGATGGGTGCCAAAAGGCAGCTAGCAGTGGGGCAGGAAAGTCGCATCCTTCTTCTAGCTGCCCTTCCAATGGAAAATCATCCCTGCCGAATCGCTGTCATGGGAAAGGTGCAGGATATTAAGGATTGGTGTCACCAAGGTGACTGCCTTCCCCCAGAGCATCTAGCAGCACCGCATTCCACCACAGAAAGGTACCCATCTCCTTGCAAAGCTGGGTAAAGTCAGATGGCAAGTGTATTGCACATTTTGGATAGCATGAGAAATGAACTGCTTGGGCATATTAGCTGCAGATGGCGGAGGTTCCCCCCCACCCCCAGCTTCTGTAAGTCTGAACAACACAGCTTCATGGAAGAGGTCAAAGGTCTCATCTTTTATGTATGTGTCAGCCTCCATTTAAACACTCTCCTTCAGAGAGTCTATTTATACTGTGCTGCTGGCACACATCTTATTTTCTTGGTTGGCCTACAATTTTATATACATATATTTATACTTAAATTATTTCCTGTTTTTTGCAGAACGACTGGAGACAGCCAACAGGCAGCTCGCCAGCAGAGACTTTGATGGGCATGAGGATAAGTCAACAGAGGACCTTTATGTCACTCAGAGTGAGTACTGTGTTAATCTGTTTTCAAGGTGCATATGTGTACACACCCATGTACATGTACTGAAGTGAAGGTGAATGCTTTGCTATTAATTGTTGTTGTCCTTATGGCCTGGTTCTACTCAACTAATTCATCACATACTCTTATTTAAGCTGCAGACTGGATTGATTAGAGTGCTTTTTGTATCTGAGCTCCATAATCAGGCAGTGGGAGTTAATGGTATCACAACTTAGCTTATTTTTGATAAATATTTATCTGAAATTGCTGAGTGTTGCTTGCAGGAATCATCTTTCAAAGTACATGATTTTTGGAGATGCCAAATTGTTCTATTGGCTGGGAAAATCCCAGAGCAACCTCTTGTGACTTGTCAGTGCCATGGGTTGCCTAGCAGGTGGAAGAGCAGAGCTGGGCCTTCATTTTCTCAAAGGACTGCTGAAACAGAGATTTCATGATTTCTTCTGCCCCTTCTCATCAAATTTTAGGCTTCCTTAATGACTGAGCACAGTGCTGCACCATGTCCCACCGTGTGCTGATGGCTCTATGTGAGCAAGCAATCCAAAACACGAGCAGTTGGATGCTGTCTGTCATACATCACTTCTTATGTATCCTGAGCACCTGTAGTATGCATTCAGAAGGGCTTGGCTTGGCCAAGCTGTGCAGTACCTTGTGAGCTTAAATCCTATTAAAGCAAAACCCTGCATACAGCTCATCCTTCTGTTTCATTTATTGCACCACGAGCTTTCTTGGAAGATGAGCTGCAACTTCAAACTGTTAGCTGAGAGCCAGCCATCTCCTCTGAGTTATTAACAGCACTCAGTGTGCCTTGCTGCCAGCCCAAGTGCAGGTGAGCCTCCTCCTAGCTCCCACCTGTGCCAGTGACACAGCAACACTGCTGTGCATATGTGCACCATCAGAAGAGAATCTAGTTACCTTTTCTATGACTGCGTTAGCTTTGCTGTATTAGCAGATGCTGCCAGAGCATGTGGATACTGCTGTGCATCTAAGTGGTTGGTCTATTAAGAAAATAGCACTGCTCTGTCAGTCTTGTCTTCATTGGAGTTCAAACAGGGTATGTTGCACAGAGCAAATTGCAGACTGAGGTCTGCTGTCTTCATGTGGAGATAGCCTGACAATATTTACGGGTGATGGTAACAGCAAAGGGATTTAAGTCCCCAGAATGCACTGAATTGAGTTGTTTTCCAGCACATACACATGATCTGTGCTTCTAATGTTAAATATCAATATTTAACAGTAGAGCAATAAAACTTTGTGCTGTGCACTCGGCGTATTGCTGCCATCAATCCACAGCTTATGAGCAAATATAGCTTTTTGGATCCTATCACGTAAGAGAGGCTGGATGCTTGGAGTTCTCCTGTCTAGGCCAGAGAGCTAAATGTTACCAATGTGATGCAGAGTGCTTCCAAGAATAGAAAAGTGGGTACATGTAAAGCAGGTTCCTCTTCAGTCATGTTCTCTGGGCTGCTATGGCACACGGTGATGAGCTCGATAGCAGGGTATCAGCCTCAAACATTCCTCTGAGGGCTCAGAGGGTTTATGGAAAACAACTTGAAAACATGACCCTTATCATACCCAAACCGAAAGCTGCATAGAAAGACTCCAACATGAGCACCTTCCTCAATGTTACCATTTTTAAGCCGGTCTCGTGCTTGTTTTGTTTTCTTTTAACCACAGAATTAATATTGTGGTAGAACTCTGCTAATGGGAAAAACATCCTGAAAGATGCCTTGCAGGCATCGTTCCTCAGTTCTTTGCAGCACCCTCTGTTAGCAGTGCAGCGGTGCGGCGCAGTCGCGCGCGCTCCGAGATGGGAACAGAAGGTGACAACAGCTCCTATTCTTTGTCATAAGCCAGGCTGCATGCCTCAAAGAATTAAGTGCTCAGCATTTGTGTGGAATGAAAAATGCTACTGTTGTATGGGGCACAGTAGAGAACTCATAACCTGTTAGCTCCGTGGTAATTATGTGATGTTCTTTCAGTTAAAAGGGTTCGTTTAAGGAAAGACGTGAAGCAGTGACTGATGAAGGTGTCTGAGCCCATGCAGGCATCAGAAGAGCTGTAGGCAGAAGGAGACAGATGCTGCAAAAAGGGAGGCTGAGGATGGTTTCAGAAGCACAGGACAAAGAGAAAGCTTAGGACGTGCGTATCACAGGAAGAATTTGTTTTGGTGGAGTCTGAGAATTTTGTGTATTTTTCAGGGATTTCTGGATGTGGAGCCCCTCTGTCAGAGCAGGGGTTCCTCCAAGGGACTGTTTTCTCAGGTGTCTGAGGCAGATTGGAGTCTGCATCCATCTGAGTTTACCCTGCGTGGCTCTGGGCCCATTAGTGGGGATGTGCAGACGGTTTTCATAGTGTCGTAGTAAAGCCTTGTGCTTCACGGCAGTGTGCTGTGGATATGCTGTGCAGTACTTGTGCACATATCTCCGGCCCCAAAATCCCAGACGAAGAAATATTCCCATCAAATGAACCTAGCCAAAGAAAACGCTCAGTAGATGTTTTTCTGAGTGGTGTTTTGGGCAGACTGAGAGCCCTTTGGTATTGAGATAGGAAATAATCAGTGCAAGTTCCGGGGGCAAAAGAGAGGGAGGCCCTTGCTCTGTTGTTTCACAGCCCTGAGGGGCACACTTGGGAGATGGGAAAGCTGCTGCCCTCGTGCCCCCAGAGCAAGGGCATGTGCATAGGGAGCAGGAGCCTGAAGAGAGTGTGTTGTATCAAAAACATGCATCTGTTCTGCATGACTTCCCCCGCCCTCCAAAAGGAAGTGGAATGGAAGACCAATGACAGTTTTCAACTTGTGAAGGTCAAATTCTCCCTGGCTTCTGCTTCGTGACATGGAATCAGAGAAACATAGAAGGCCTTAGGTTGGAAGGAACCTTAAAGCCCACCCAGCTCCAACCCCTGCCATGGGCTGGTTGCCTCCACCAGCTCAGGCTGCCCAGGGCCCATCCAACCTGGCCTTGAGCACCTCCAGGGATGGGGCACCACAGCTTCACTGCCACATGCTGTGGCAATGCCCAGGCTGTAAATCAAAGCACATTTAAGCTGCTCAGGTTACTCCTGTAGGGTAAGGAAAGCCACCATACGCTGATGGTGATGCAATGACTTTCTCTGATAATGGAGGACAGAGCTTAAACTTTTATGTCCCTTAGGTCGGTGACCACAAGTAACCACATACTGAATTGTTAAGTGCATTAAAATCATAATTATTAATTCCAGCCAAAAATCCCTGTTAATCACCATATGAGAAAACTAATCCAGGGACTTCAACTCCCCAGAGCATCAAGTCCTACAGCTTCTCAGCCTTTCCTCGATATTTACATGGCTGAAATTTGCAAGAGCTGCCAGGAACGTGCCATTTAAGAGCAAAACTGCAGGAGGAGTATTTTGTAGCAAGCTCCCCTGGCATTTGTCCAGGATGCAGGGGTCAATGCAGCCTTGAGAAGTGTGGGGGACCTGTGCTGTCTCATTTTCTGCAGCACAGGAGCCCAGGCTGTATGAACGCAGCTGCATTCGTGGTGTGCACACAACAGCCAGCGCTCAGCCTGCTCCACAGAGAGCTGCTCTTTGCAGAGCTGGTTGGAGTGAATGTACAGAGTGGCTTCATCCTCCCCATCCTGGATGCTGGATGAGCTGAAAAGAGACGGTGACCCATTTGTGCTACTGCTTTTCAGAAATGTTCTTCTGAGAGTGAGCCTTTGGTTATCCCTCCTGTTAAATACATTGCCTGATAAATCTTGGGGGGCCATTCTTATCTTCTTTTTATTTTTGTTTTGTGTGGGATTTTTTTTCAGTTTTCTCACTGGGACTTGACAGTGAGAACAGAAGGAAATGCTTCACTTCCCAGTTCTGCTTTGCAGCTTCATGCTTGGCTTGGCCCAGGCTATCACTACCAAGCTGCAGAGGGCAGAGGGACAGATGAACATTGTCTGTGCTGCTTCTCTGGACCTGGCAAACCTGGTCAAAGTCTGGACCTGGCAACATGGCCCTGGTTAATGTGTGAAGAATCTACTAAAGCTATGAAAAACCTTCTGTACAGCCGAACTTAGTGAGCGGGATCTATTTATTCATTCATTCTACATATTTTTGGGATGATAACCACGAATGTCATTGGAATGGGCAAGAAGGTCCTGTCCTCATTTCAGATTTTGCCTGTCCTTCTGCTGGTCACTGCAGGTGGAGTCACAGGGCCACCAGAGCTGGCCAAGACTTGATGGAAGTGGATGAGCAGAAGAGGCAGCTCTGGTGCCCCAGGCCATCCTGGTGAATCAGCCAGATCTAGGGGGACTGGCAACTGCTGCTGTCATATAGGCCCATACCAGTGGATGTCAGGCAGTGGGGCTCCTCCTCACACTTGCCACGTTGGGAGTTGGAAGACTGATAGGAGGCTTAATGAGTCTCATAGGTTTTGCTGAAGAAAGTCATGGCCACTGGAGCGCCTTTGGAATTAACAGCTGTGAGCAAAGAGTGATCGTCGAGAAATATAAACCTGTGTACGAGAGATTGTTGGAAACACCTCAAGGAATGTGGTATGAGAGGGATTCCTGTTTTCAGCAAATCTCTTGCAGGCAAATTCTGTTCTCACTGCTGTCATTTGATATAATTTCTTCCGCCAGCAGCGGTCATTCTACAGGAACGAGGAGTGTCCTTAAGGACTGTCAGTGTCACTGCTTTGCAGTATCACAGCAAGGAGAAAAACAGCTTGAGGAATACTGATATGGTTACTAAATTAGGCAGATAAGTTGATATCTAGACATAATATAGTGTTTAGGTATGGGTTGCTTTGAGGGCACTCATTCAACTGATGTAAGTAAATAAAAACATTTCTCTTGTTTTTTTCAAGACTGATGTGATCAGAAACTTTGATTTCTGATCAGGGCAGAGCCGTGTCAAAGGCCTTACTGAAGTCCAGACAGATGACATTAGTGGCTCTTCCCTTGTCCACTGACGCAGTTACGCCATCACAGAAGGCCACTATTAATGGGATGTGGCAGTGACCCATTAGAAAATAGAAATAGTTATTAGCTGGAGTCTGTTGCGCAAAAGTTGCATGCCAGAACATGCCAGTTGCATGGTCCTAGCATAAGATGCTTGAATGCCACAAGACTGAAATAGCATTTGTCTTCTGGCTTCCTCACCCTCTAATGAAATGAGCTGCTTGATCATTTTCCCAGATCTACACTTTCATACAATAGATAGTAATGTTTCTTCTGGTGAGTTGGACTAAAGTAAACGTGTTGAATGATGAGGCCTGTGTGTCACATTTAAAATTCCTGGCCAATGTGGAAAGCCAAAAGCCATGTCCTGCTCAGATGGCTCCCAGTTCTGGTCGGCAAAGTAGAGCGCCCAGCAGTCTCAGTGCTATGCTTGCAGGCTCTGCAGAGGCTGGTGTGGCTGTGTTGCTTCAGGGTCTGTTTTTGTTGGGTTTTGTATTCCTCCTTTTAGGACAAACAGAGAGGTGGCCAGATGGGTTTGGGATCACCTGAGCCATCTGTGCCTTCCTCCACATGGCTCAGCTCATATTCATCTCCCCTCACTGCAGACACCTATGAGGAGGGAGTAGATTAATGCTGTTCATATCCTGCTTATAATTAAGGAAGAATAAGGTCCTTAAAGGGGCGGTTCATTACTGAAACAAGCCATGTGAGGTGTCCTGTCCCTCCTCAGTGACTAGGTGGGGAGGTGGCTGGAGGGCCTTCGTGGCTTGAGTGTCTCTGCTGGGGTGGGACTGGATGTTAGCGGCAGATCTTCCACAGTTTGATGGTTTTGGAGCAACTTTTTGCTTCAGTTAAAAAACAATGCATTTTGTAATACTGTGTTTACAAAAGTCAGAAGTCAAAACAAAGTTTAATTGGTGCCAAATTAATTTTTGGAGAAAATATTCCTTCTTGGGGGCCTTCCAAATGCTCTATTTTTGCCACGATTCAGAACGAAGGCCAGATTTTGAAATCTCAGATTTCACTGAATGAAACTTCCATCCCCTTCTCCCTCTCCTCATTAACTGTTTGCAGTCCGACACTGGAGATCCAGCAGTCAGACTGTGACATTTGTGTTCCCTGAAATGATTACTCAGTGCTGTCAGAGCAGAGATAGGTCGCAGAATAGCTCAGGTTGGAGGGGACCTTACAGATCACCCAGTTCCAACCTCCTGCTGTGGGCTGGTTTCCCCCACCAGCTCAGGCTGCCCAGCGCCCCATCCAACCTGGCCTTAAGCACCTCCAGGGATGGGGCACCACAGCTCTCTGGGCAATCTGTGCCAGGGCCTCACTGCCCTCTAAGTAAAGAATTTCTTCATATAGATGGAGCTGAGTTTTTCAACACGTAGGTTGTCAGCAAAATTGATGTTGAGTTTTGTTGCTGAAGGAAGGTTGTGAGCAGAGCTGACTGAACTTAGCTTTATTTTTTAATGTCATTTTAAATCTTGTCCACACCGTTCTTGTCTTTCTTCCAGACAAGGAACACTTGAAGGAGAAGGAGAAGCTGGAGATGGAACTGGCAGCCATGCGCTCTGCCAATGAGGATCAGCGGAGGCACATTGAAATCCTCGACCAGGCCCTAAACAATGCTCAAGCCAAAGTCATCAAACTGGAAGAGGAGGTGAGGCATGGGCATCATTCCTCTGCTCTGATGCTAATGGTAGCTTGCAGATAAGACTTTCTCCATCCCAGTCCTGAATCTATTCTGGCCGTGGTGTGGCATGTCTTCCTGCTCCCATGCACTGTCCATCCAGCAGAGAAAATGCATAGCTGTACAACACTGAGCCAGGAAAGCAATTAAAGGAGACTACAACCATAGATGTGTTCAGGGCGGAGCTTTCAACATGTAACCAGGAGCATCACTGATCTGGGATAGTCGATAGCTGAGGTATTGGTAGGATTTAGTAGAAATATCAGACAAAAAGCTGACTCACTGATTCACAGCTGTGATATAAACATGTGATGCTGATACATCCCATATCTCCTCAGAGCATTCTAGGAGTGCACCACAGCACAGCAGTGTAGGGCTTGGCAACTTTGCATGTGAATTGTGGTCTTCAAAGAATGAGCTGATCTGGCTACAGGCAAAACCTCCAGGATTTAGAGCTACAGTATTTATCTGAGAGCTGAAAAAACCTGTTGTACCACAAGGCTCCTGAAGTGTCATCTATGCAAAACCCCCAAGGCATTCTTAAAAATGGTCATGTAAGACCAGTAGTGAAAATCAGTATTCAAACAGAAGGAGAAATCCCAAGAACAGAAGGCTCTTCAAACTGGCAAATACAGAACAACATCTAGTAGCTGGATCTGAAGCTAAGCAAGTTCAAAATGGAAATAATGCTCGGTTTTAGCCACAACTAAGAGTGATGTCAGTTCTCTGTTACTGGAGATCAATAAATCTCAATTTATTGTGTTCCTTATGCACCTTCAATGAGAAGTGTCAAATAGTAGTTAGTTGAAAGCCTGTGCACTCTGGCAGATAAGACAGGACTGTTGTAATAGGAGTTTCTGACACTGAAATATCAGGCCAACAAAGAGGGAAGATGTTTTATGGGGAATAAAGTAAAAACAGTCTTGACTGAGTGGGTGCCATCAGTGAGTGGAAGGATGCTGACCTAGCACAGACTGCTGGCGTGGTCTTGGGCAGGTCTGTTCCCTTTGGTGCCTCATTTCCCAGCTGCACTCTCCCAGAGGCTGGCCTGGGGAGCTTGCTGGATGTCTTGTGAGGAGTGGGCAAGGTCTGTTTTACCTGCAAGTAACCTGATACAGTTCAAGACAGACCCCCATTTAGGCTAATTAATGATTACTCACAACCTGGTGGTTTTCAAGGACTGAAGGTGAATGTTATACCGTTTCTGACCACTAGACCATTCCAACTTCTTGTTTGAAAACATTTTTAAAACTCCATTGCCTCTGGCAAATACACTCAGCAGCAGAAAGAGGATCCCATTAAGTTTAAGTGCTCCTTTGTTAAACTACTCATCTTCCCAGTGTATTTAGGGCAGTCCCTTTGGGATAGCTGCAGGAGCTAGCGTAGCTTTAATCTGTCCATTATTCACTTGATACTGTTTGCCTTAAAGGTAACCAGAGGTTTTCTATTTACATTTTCTTACAAAGTGGCTGAATAAAGAAATGTTTTAGGTAGTAACACCTGCTCCTGCAATCACAGCATCACACAGGGAATGGGAAGAAACATGTTTAGCTTCTGGCTGCTCCACAGACTGTCAGTGGGATACTGGCAGGTATTACCAACTTGCTGATCACACGCTGGTGAAGGCAGCAGAAGCATAAACACAGATTTCCAGGCAGGTGGTGTAAGAAGCTATCCTTAACCTGTAAATACATTTGCAGTCTTAGGGCTCTCTGTCTAAAAGCTTTGCAGTTGCCAGTTCCTAGCCTAGTCATCCAAGAAAAATATGCCTTTGCTAGATGGGAATTACAAGTTAAAATGAGAGAGGACAAACCTTCCCATCTAGAGATCTGGTAAGGACCTACATGTTAGGTGTTCCTCAAGAGGTGACCTTATGCTCAATGTGGGTTAGATATTGCAGAGGTGCTAACCTCCCCGGGTCATGTTAGGTGTTACAGAGGTGATAACCTCATGCCTGGGGCATGTTGGGTGTTACAAAGGTGGTAACCTGTGTGCCCAGGGCTTGTTAGATCCAAGGGCTGACAGTGAACGAATGTGATGCAACCACATTCTCCAGAGTTAGTCAGAGCCCTCAGCCTCAGCAAACCCATGTTAACCTCGTAGTGCTTAGGTGGTTTTCATTCTAGGAGGAGTTAAATGAGCTTTCTTGCACCTGCTGTGGTTTCATTGCAGTGGGGTGTCAAGCAGCTTGGGCACTGCATGGTTAAACTGTGACTTTCAGCATGTACCCAAACTCCTCATCCCACTTTCCCTTGCTTTTGGCCTGTTCCATCACTAAAAGAGGCCACCTTTTTAACGATCTCCGCTTCTTGGAGCTTTGACACATATGCAAACCAGATAGTGTTCAAGTTTTGAGTCTTCATCTCAAACCAGGTATTCTTATTATAATTTGAGATATACTGAAAGAAACAAAAAATCACGTAAAAATGATGATGATTATTGAGTTCTACCTCATGCGCTGCTTTGTAAATCCACATAGATTTCTTGTAGCACCAAAATGTAATTGAGTTTAAAAGCTTTTCAAATCAAGGCTTGAAAAATAAGCAGCAGCTACTAAGTTGAATTAACATAACATCCTATGTAAATCTACATTATCCTGAGTGCTTGCTAGTAGGAGGATTTAATTCAGAAGTATGTAGGTGGTATTATCACCACATGTCATTTAGACACTGCTGCTGGAATTGTGTCAGAGAAACGACTGAATAATTGGAGAGGGGTCAGGAAAGAGCCGTAGAATTTATTTGAAGCCCAGAAGATGTTCTTTGCCGTGAACAATTAAAGTTAAGAGATGGCTGAGCTTGAGTCTGTACACATGAAGATTAAGAAGAGATTGCTGTCAGCCAGATTAAACATCGCTTTTTAATATAAGATGAAATAATAGGATGCAGTGTTTGGGAGCTAAAGCGGAGCAAATCAGGCCAGAAGGAAAGAGTTGGAGTCATTAACATGGAAACAACCTACGTAGCGAGTCAGTAAATCCTCCATCTCTTACAGTCTTTAACTCAAATCCGTAGATTTTTCCCAATTGCTATTCTGTAACTCAAACCAGAGTTTAGTTCCCAGAGGAGATATTTTTCCATAAGGCCCACTGGTCTCTACTCAGACTTTTTTGCTTCATGACGACAAGGTTTGGATCAGCCCCTTTTGGTCGTAGCTCTTCTTCATCTTTATTTTCCTAACCACTGGGATAAGGGCAGCATTCAGATAAGTTTGCTGATCTTGTGAATACGTGAATTGTTTCATTAAATGCTTCTTGCTCTAGTAGATCACACTTTGGAAGCAGAACAAGAAGTAGTTTGCTTAAATTGCAAAAGAGAAAACCAGATTAGGCATAAGGGTAAAAGTTTTCAAGCAGCAAAGGAAAATAGGTCATGAAGTAGTTTGCAGGGGAAGGCTGTGGTGTCCCTGTTCCTGGGGGGTTTGCAAACATTATACAGACGTCCACCAGGTTTTCATAGAATCACAGAATTGCAGGGGTTGGAAGGGACCTCTGGAGATCATCAAGTCCAGCCCCCTGCTAAAGCAGGTTTGCTGCAGCAGGTTGCACAGGTAGGCGTCCAGGTGGGTCTTGAGTATCTCCATAGAAGGAGACTCCACAGCCTCTCTGGGCAGCCTGTTCCAGTGCTCTGTCATCCTCACAGTAAAGAAGTTCTTCCCCATGTTTGTATGGAACTTCCTGTGTTCCAGTTTGTGCCCATTGCTCCTTGTCCTGATACTGAGCACCATTGAAAAGAGCCTGGCCTCACTGAAAAGAGCCCCAGACTATCCATTTGATTCCTGCCCTTTAGATATTTATAAGCATTGATAAGATTCACTCTCAGGCTTCTCAAGGCTGAACAGTCTCAGTTCTCTCAGCCTCACGTCCTCATAGGAGAGATGCTCCAGACCCCTCTTCATTTTTGTGGCCCTCTACTGGGCTCTGTCCAGCAGTTCTCTGTCTTTCTTGAACTGGGGAGCCCAGAACTGGACACAGTACCCCCAGCGTGGCCTCACCAGGGCAGAGTAGAGGGGGAGGATCACCTCCTTTGACCTCCTGGCCACACTTCTTTTGATGAAGCCCAGGATCCCATTGGCCTTCTTGGCCAGCAGGTCACGCTGCTGGCTCATGGCCAACCTGTGGCCCACCAGGGCACCCAAATCCTTCTCTGCAGAGCTCCTCTCTTATCAGGTCAGCCCCTAACCTCTACTGATGCATGCAGTTATTCTTCCCTGGGTGTAGGACTGTACACTTGTCCTTGTTGAAGCTCATCAGGTTCCTCTCTGTCCAGCTCTCCAGCCTGTGACTTAGGTCGAGTTGATCCTGCCTGGCAGCTGGAGGATAGACTGGTACCTGCTGAGGTGACTTCCAGCCATATTTACCTTGAGTCTGCAACACCACAAGGCAGTGGAGCTTAGAATCTTGTGTTTCTGATTACAACCTTCCTCCCTCACAGATGTGTACTCGACTAGCAAGCCAATGACACTATGTTGTACTTTGATTCTTAAGTGCACGTGGATGAAATATTTCTTACAAATCTGCAGACAGGATGAAAAGAAGTCAGATTTGGCTCAAGAACTTTCCTATAAGTTTATGAATGTGGGAACTGTCTTGTTGCATATCTCTAACAAAATTGATTGCTAAGGCAGTAAACACGTGCTTGGCCTCACCCACGTATGCAGAGTTACACTCATGCATAAGCGTGTGAACCCTGAACCCTAAGGGGCTGCTGCAAGGCCAAATTCTGGCTGCCGTGCATGGACTGCTCAGTACCCAGCAGGATGTGGGGACATGGATGAAGGTTGGGAGCCCACATCACCTCTCAGATCTATGCTCACACAGCTGAGAGATAGCACAGGCACTTTTCTACTTGCAAAATAGCATATTCACTAAGAAGCCACCAGCGTGCCTATTTTGCAGTCATCGGCTCCCAAGGAATGCAATCTTCCTACTGCTGCCAAACACCAGTGGGGATTATAATCTCATTACTTTCCTGCTGTTCATGGGAGTTGTGAGCATTAGCCCAGATTACAGCAGGGCTAGGGAGGTCACGCTGTGGGTTGCTGGTTCTGGGTGGGAAGCCAGAACTTCACTTCAACCAATTTTGCTTTTGCTGTGAGCAGTTTCATTCCATCTGTGACCTGGATGGATTTGGGGTGGTGGAAGAAGAATTTTAAGAAAAATCAATTTTATTATCACTATAATTGGCAGGAGGGAATCTAAGTGAATCCAACATCACACAAGGAAAAAAAAATGTCTGTTGGAACTCACATTGCAGTTCAGTAGCAATTTAAGTATTTTAAAAAAAGGATAGGCTCCAGAATATCATCTTGGCTCTGGCCTAGGCAGCTCTCAGTACCTCCAGTCTCTTACATATCTAGTAGTTCACCAGCGTCAGTGAGGGTTAATGCATTTTTCTGCCTCCTGTCTTGCTTCTGAAAAGCTTCAGGTCCCAAACAAATGCACTAATAAAGGAGATCAGTAGCCCCAGATGGAATCGTGGTGGTTGTAGTAATGACCCCAATCACCTCCATTGTCCCCCAGGCTGCAGATGGGTCTGACTAGTGTTGGCAAAGCCCATCTGTTCCAGCATACGCTCTCACCAAATCAGAGGTTTAAATCAAGCTTCAAGCTTGAAGCTGCAGTCCCCCAAAACTTTCAATATCAGTGACAAAATTCATGACAGAAAGCTGAGGGAGAAGGAGAGAACCAACACTTCCCAAGGCTGGAACAGGCTGCCCAGAGAAGCTGTGAATGCCCCATCCCTCTAGATATTCAAAGTTGGCAGAGGCTTTGAGCAGCCTGATCTATTGACAGCTGTCACTGCCCATGGCAGAGGCTTGGGCCAGGTGATCTTTGAAGGTGCCTTCCACCCCAAACCAACCTGTGGTTCCTCCAGTCTGGGTTCAGGCTGGATATTGGGAAAAAATTCTCTGCCCAGGGAGGTGGTGCAGTCACCATCCCTGGAGATGCTGAAGAAGCGTGTAGATGTGACATTGAGGGACGTGGTTAGTGGGCATGGTGGGGATGGGTTGATGGTTGGACATGGTGATCCTAGCAGTCTTTTCCAACCTTAATGATTCTATGGTTCTATTCTGTGACTTGCTGTCCCTGCAGCTGCGTAGGAAGCAGGCCTATGTGGAGAAGGTGGAGAAGCTGCAGCAGGCACTGACACAACTTCAGGCTGCCTGTGAGAAGAGGGAGCAGATGGAGCGGCGGCTGCGCACACGCCTGGAGCGGGAGCTGGACTCGCTGCGCATGCAGCAGGTGAGGCAGGGATAGCCTGTGTGGGACACAGCACGGAGCCTTCTCACAGCCCTTCTGAGAGTCACCTTGCTTTAGGGCTGGGATTGCCCGCGAGGCTTTCCCTTTGAGCCCCTGGTTTCCAATGGGTGATTGCTGAGCTCTGCTTTGGGGCTGCTGGAGGTGGCTTGTATCTTATGCACAGTTACTCCTTTGAGTGGGTACCCTGGGCTCTTACTTTCTTCCCCATCCCCAAGTCCCAGGCGCAGCTATCTGTGAAAAGGGGAAAAAAAAAACACGAGGAGGTTGCAGGAAGGATTTCCAGTTCACAACCAGCACCAAGCACCCAACACGTGGGTACTGGCTGTAGTGCAGTGAGTAGATGCACAGCATTAATCAAACCTCTGCATGGGTAAAAAGACAGCAACATAAGCTAGGCTGATGCTGCTGTAACTCCTGAAGGGCTCACTCCTATATCTATCAAGAAACGCATCTGTTACAACAACCTTTCATGGGGGGTTTGCAAACAGGTTATACAGACATCCTCTGGGTTTCACAGAATCTTGGAATTGTGTGTTGTATTCCAGTAGCTCTTCTCAATTTCTTCTTAGCCTGCTCTTCTCTGACTTAAAAAATAAGTCACTTGGGGATATAACATGCTGATGCTGGTGGAAAGGGAAGATCATTTGAGAAAAATACGTGTAAGTGAAGGTAAAACTGGAACTAGAAAAGGCTTTGTTGGCTGGGACAGAATGGATAGATTAGGTAACTGGGATGGACTCCCACCCAAGTCCTTGCTTTGGGAGTTCGGGCTGTGGCTATGATTTTGCTAGAAAAATTCCTCTGTAACTTGCTTTCTTCATGGCTTCTTTTTGGAACTGCAATTAGCAGCTGCGTGTTAGGTTGCCATAGCTCCCGCATGCCCTCACCAGTCCTCCTTAAGGAATTTGAAGAAGAAAGATTCTTTTGCTTCACATCTCTCATCAGTATTGATGGGGAGACTTTGGGCTATTTTTTACTATTAATCTTTATACTTTTTGTTTTATGAGACACAGCATTGCAACAAATCACGGTGCTTGCGGTGATGCCCCAATGTTTTCACTCAGAGCTGTCTCTTGGAGCAGTTACATCTACTGAAATTGTTCCTCATCCCAGAGGAAAAGAGCTTTTTTCTCCTCTTCACCAGCCAGCAGAGGAGATGTGGCACACAAGGAGACAGCGAGCAAGAGTCTCTTCTGCTCCTTGACCCAAACGAGTCCAAACAGCATCTCATCATTGTCATTGATGTTAGGAACAAAAAATATATATATATAATGATCCTTTTTGACTTAGCCTTGCAGGCTGAGCATGCAGGGCTGGCAGATGTTTTGACTGGGAGTGAAGCACCCCAGGGCTCTGTTTTACAGAGCAGAACTGTGCTCCAAAACATTGCCTTCCTGCCGGGGGTCTGACAGTATCTGAGTGCACTGACTGGTTTGCAGGAGTGGTCGCAGCAGTTGCTCCTAAGGGTTATTCCCTACTGCACTGTTCCAGAAAGTATCTTCCAAACATGTCATTACTGCGTCAAAGCCAAAAGCTGCAGTCTTGCCCTGCTGTCTCTTCTTTCCTGTAACCAGGAGATAAATGTCTAGAAGGAAGAGCTGAACGTGATTTCTCCCTTAGCACAATACTGTGCACCATGAACTGTAACAAATAGTTTTTTTATTAAAAAGCCTCACCATTTATTTATACTGACTTCTGACAGAGCTCTGTACCTGTCTTCCCAGTATGGACTCACCCCAGCCAGCCTCTGAGCTGGATCTTATCATTGAATCATAGAAGGGCTTTGGGTTGGAAGGGGCCTTAAAGCTCATCCAATTCCAACCCCCTGCCATGGGCTGGTTGCCCACTGCCCCCCACCAGCTCAGGCTGCCTAGGGTCCATCCAACCTGGCCTTGATCACCTCCAGGGACGGGGCACCACAGCTGTCTGGCTCACTCCCCTCTGAATAAAGAATTCCTTTCCTAACATCTAACCTGTATTTCCCCTCTTTTAGTTTCAAGCCATCCCCCTTTGTCCTACCACTATCAGACCATGTAAAAAGTCAGTCCCACTCCTGTTTATAAGCTCCCCTCAAGTACTGGAAGGACGCAGTGATGTCTCCCCAGAGCCTTCCTTTCTGCCCCATCTCCACCAAGGAGCTCGGGGCAGCTTTACTTGCACCTTGGGTGCTGTAATTAAATGCCTGTAACAGACCAAGATAAACCCACGTAGATCAGTGTAAATCCAAAGAGTCAGTGCTCTTCTACATCCATGGCTGCATGTCTGCCTCCTGTGGGAACCACCTCACAGCCTCTGTGGGTGGAAAGTCACCTGCTGACCTCACAGAGCATCTCCAGGGACTGTTACGCTGGGATGTACCAGCAGAGGCAGGGAAGAAGAATGTCTTTCAAAGCTCTATTGCTTTTTTTTTTCCCTACCTTTTCTCTTGGTTTGGTGCATCCCACAAAATCCCTGTGCATCGAGGGATCTGGCACCCTGACAGCCTGCTCGGCCTCCTGCAACCCAATGAGGGGCAGGATTTCCCTGCTCCGTGCAGGTGGCTCAACATAGCTCCGTGCTGGGGCTAATGCAAGCTTGAGCTGTCCATATGGAGAATAAGGGCTGGTAGCTTATCAGGTGGTGGTCCTATCCTGTTTGAATGGTGCTGTGTGCAGCCGGGAGTTGGACTCGATGATCCTTATGGATGTCCTGGGATTCCCTATGGATATCGATGATCCTTCTAACTCGGGATGTCCTGGGATTCTATGACCTGTGGCTGTTTGCTCCGGCAGAGGCAGGGCAGCTTCCAGCCAAGCAACCTCCCCGAGCACAATGCACCGGCACTGATGGAGCTGGTGCGGGAGAAGGAGGAGCGGATCCTGGCCCTGGAAGCCGACATGACCAAGTGGGAGCAGAAGTACCTGGAGGAGAGCACCATTAGGCACTTTGCCATGAATGCTGCAGCCACGGCTGCAACAGAGAGGTGAGATGGTGTTGCTGTGAGCAGGCAGCTCTATTTGCAGCAGAAAGTGTTGGGGAGGAATAAGGAATGGGTATTTCCTCAAGACTGCGTTTTGCTTTGCCTTTCCATGCTGTTTCTCCAGCAGAGTTAATGCATCTCTCAGTGAGATGACACCTGTAAAGTACAGTGTTTAGTTAAAGACAATTTACCCGTTTGGCCATGTCCAAAAGTTTACCAAACTCAGGCACCAAGCTCAAGCCAAGCTTGAGATGCCAAATTACACAGCACAGATAAGGTTATTCACAGGTTATGCACAGCACACAGCTGGAGCTGCTGGTATTGGCTGCATCCAGCCCACGTTCTGCTGCCTGTTTCTATAACCTCATTTTAAAACCTGTAAGAAGGGAAGCGTTGTGGCCTAAGTCCCGTTTCACTGCTCCATTAAGCTTCAAATTAAAAAAGTTCTCCTAACATCTAAACTAAACCTCCTGGCTGCAGATTGCTTCAATTTATTCTTGTCCTCCTCAGGTGTGTGTGATGAATAACAGGTCACTGGCAGCGTTAGAACAGCCTTTTAAATGCTGGAAGACACATCCCCTAATGTATCTTCTTGGCCTGAACTAAACCTGCTTCCTCCAGCCATCCCTCATATGTCCTGTAGGAACCCCTTCCCATTCCCAGTGCTTTAGTTTGGGTAGTCTCCAGTTTGTCTGCGTCGAAGTGTGGTGCCCCAAAGCACACAATATGTGTTGCAGCAAAGTCTCCAGCAATGATGGGCCAGGATAATTAACGTCTCACCCCAGTTTCTTCAGAGCCAAATCCCCTGAATACATCCTAAGATGAGATTTGCCTTGTTAAATATGGCTGTGTGCTAATCTCAGTACGATACATTCCTTTTGTGCTTCAGTCTGGACAGCATTTTCCTCTGCTGTTTTTCACCTTCCTAAGCGCGCAGTTTTGCTTCTCATTCATGGTGCAGCCTTGGTGACTTTGGGACTGCTTCCCCGGTGGATGAGTCAGTCCTCTTGATGTCTCACCCCATCCTCCAGGATGGCTGTTAATCTCACAGAGCTCAGCTGTGACTTTAGCGTTGGTCCCAATTATTAACACCATTAATGACTAACCCAGGTACACCACAAGACAACCAATAGCCATCCAATTTAACAGTCAATCATTACTCTTCAAACATGAGATTTGGGGTTTTTTTTTGCGAGCACCAACCTCACTTGCAAAACCCATTCTCACGGACCATAGGGCCCAACTGACTTTGTCACATCACTTTGCCAGGGACACCTCGGCCCCCAGCCACTCACACAACGGCAGCTATGGTGAGAGCACGCTGGAGGCGCGGGGCTGGCAGGAGGAGGAGGAGATCGTGCAGGCCAACCGGCGCTGCCAGGACATGGAGTACACGTAAGGGGCCTCCGCACTGTGGGGCTGGGGATGGGGTCACCCCACCGGGCTCCTCCCCTTGGGTGCGGTGGGGTGTTGGGAAGGGGGATCAGGATACCCTTTGGTTCCTCACTGCCGTTAGATAACTCCCTCCCTACTTGCACCAAAGCCTTGCACCCCAACCGACCTTCTTGAAAAACTGAGGTTGTTCCAATATTGAAAGTAGGTTGGCATGCAAGGAAGCTAAATGTTTGCTTAATCTCAGTGAAAATCCCCCTCTGGAAACAAGAGCATCTCGTTGTAAAAGCTGAAGTTGTAATCCCACTCCTACATAATCAGCAAGTAGAGCGTCTGCTCTCCTTAGTTGCCTGCTCGTTGCTCTTTTTGGATACACTCAATTGTGCACGTTCATGTTGGGTGGCATTCACATGGCATTTAGCAACAAGCCTGCAAAATTTAGCCCCCCAAAACACCTCTAAATATATATATATATATTTACCAGCAGTAGAAGGTATAGTATTCACTTTTTTGAACACAGGTAAAATTCAAAGGTACTTCTCCATTTTCAGCACACCAGTGGAGATGTGGCTGTGTAGATAAATGGGTGCTAGAGCATGGGGCTGCACTTGTTATCCAGGCTGTTCTTTGGAGAAAAGTGGTCTGCTGATGATCCCTCGGGAGAGTGCTTGGGGATGTCTTTGGTTTTTTAATGAAAAATCACTTGAAATCTGTCCTTCGTTTTTGGCTTCCCCACAAGATGACAAGTCTGCAGACAGTTCTATAAAACAGTATATGTGTTGTTTGTGGAAAGTGCAGATGATTGTTCCTACTGGGTTTGGTTTCTGTTTTCCACTCACACATGCAAGCCAACCCTGCTTCTAGCGAAGCAATGGAGTTTTGCCAACGGCTTCATGAAGGATAGATTAGGATCTTGTGTTTTCATTGCAAATTAGACATCTGACTACAAAAACTAAAGGCATCTTACTGTCTGTCTCTCTTGTATGTGTAAGTTCTTCAGATGTGGCGTTTCAGCTTTCACTGCTCCACGGAATGTAGTTGATTCAACCGTATGTTGTACATCAGCAAAGATACAGTGTGATTTGTTGTTAATAATTCCTGGAGAGGATTCTCAGATAACTTTTTCTATGGTCTTTGAGATCCCAGCTCTGCACACCAGACAGATGGTTTCTGCAGGGCTTAGTGGGATCCAGGAGCCCAGCCCAGCTGCTACAGGCACCAAAGGGAACTCCTTCCATCACTTCAGCAACAAATCTTTCCTGCAGTTGCCAACAGACCTGAATTACGAGGTTAACTCAGGATTTTCATTCAGATAATGCTGAGGCAAACCCCTCCCTGTGGCAGTCTGCCAAGTGAGGGATTCTGGATTTGGCGGCAGTGGGGCAATGTTGCTTGTGTTTTTGTGTTATTTCAGTGAAGGTAGCAATCCACAGCACAGTCAGGATGTTGCTCTCATTGCTCCCTGTGTTGGTAAAGCCACAGCAATAGGTGAGTTCATCTAACCTTGCAAAATAAACCATTTGGCGTTAATAGCCAGAAATCCTCCTTGTTTCAGGCTGCGTAGTTATCCCTTAGAAGCCCTGCAGGGAGCTTCCTCATCCGGGTCACATAAAAGCAGAGATGACAGAGCAGCAGGGCATGTACCTGGGGACCAGTCCTGCTGCCCTCGGCTGCAGATTGCTGCCTGTATAGACTTGTTTTCCATCCCTGTAAGCACAGCATTTGTATTTTGGCAGAATAAAGAATCTCCACGCAAAAATAATCGAGAAGGATGCCATGATCAAGGTCCTTCAGCAGCGCTCACGGAAGGATCCCGGCAAAGCCGACAGCGCCAGCCTGCGACCCGCTCGCTCCGTGCCCTCCATTGCTGCTGCTGCGGGCACACACTCACGCCAGACCTCGCTCACCAGCAACCAGATCACTGAGGAGAAGAAAGAGGAGAAGATCTGGAAGGGAAGCATAGGTGAGTAGTGGGTTTGGTTAAGCTTTGGCTAGTCTGTCGCCTCATAGAACCATAGAATCGTTAAGGTTGGAAAAGATCCCTAAGATCACCTGGTCCAACCCCAGCCCACCCCCACCGTGCCCACTTACCACGTCCCTCAGTGCCACGTCTCCATGGTTCTTGAACACCTCCAAGGATGGTGACCCCATCACCTCCCTGAGCAGCCTGTGCCACTGCCTCACCACTCTTTCTGAGAAGAAGTGTTTCCTCATACCCCACCCGAGCCTCCCCGGCACAACTACAGGCTGTTACCTCTCATCTTATCATGAATTTGGTGCCACGTGGAATGGGAGTGTGAAAGTGAGTGTGCCTGCCCCAGGGTACCACTGGGACAGGCGTGCAGAAGGGGGGATGTAGCTCCGGGGTGAGTATGGGGCAGTACCTCTGACTGAGCTGGATGTGGCTGAGCTCGGTGTGTTTTCAGGGCTGCTCCTGGGGAAGGAGCACCACGAGCACCTGCCGGGCCCCGCGCTGCCTCCCCCTCTGCCCTCCTTGTCGTGTGCACCCGTGCTGGCACCAGCAGCCTCCCACGCGAAGACGGGCAGCAAGGACAGCAGCACCCAGACGGACAAAAGCACTGAGCTCTTCTGGCCCGCCACCGCCTCCTTCCCCGGCCGCGGCCGGCTGGGCACCACCCCGACACACAGCCCGGTACCACGGCCCTCGGGGGCACGGCCAGCTGGGGAGAAGCTGGGTGAGTGCTGGCAGGAGCACACCTCGGGGCAGCAGGGCCATGCAGTGAAGTGCCAGCTCCCCATGACTTGTTAGCTTGTTCCCCAAGAACAAATGTCATCATTCATGCTGCTGAGGATAAAAGCCAGTGGTTAAACCATGGTTAGCGAAAGCACCGCCTGGTTTTTAAAAGAAACACATGGCGAAAAAGTGAAACGGAGAATGTTTTGTTGTTATGGTTTGGGTTTTTTTGTAAAGAAGTACGACTTAATTTATTCTTTGAGGATGGAAACTGCTGGCTTGCAACCTTATCAAGGAGAGACATATTTTACAAATGCAATTTTGAAGAAGTCAGTTTCCTACACTTTTTTCTACTCTCAAAAGCAAATCTGCCCCTAGAAATTTCCTGTCTGTGATTGGTAGGGCTGAATACCTCTAGCTGCTTGAAACTGTGGGTTACTGTGGCCTTCTTTGTGCAGGGAACTCAGGCTTATGGACTCTTGCCCCCTAGTTGGCTTTCAGTCTTTAGGACACGCAGTTGTACCTCTCCCTTGCAGAATAAAAAAAAGGTTTTGTATTTACTTCAAACAATTCGTTACTGGATTTGAGCAGAAGACTGACTTTGCCTCGTTTCCATTGCAGAGAACTCCAGCCACGGAAAGCCGCCCGACAGCAAAGGCAGGGTGAGCAGCTTGCTCCACAAGCCCGAATTTCCAGACACAGACATGATGGAAGTCCTCATCTGAGCAGAGGGTGGTGTCTGGGCTTTCGTGGGCGTACACCCACGTCTGAGAACATCGTCGGTGTGCCAACCTTAAAAACTGACTCTCAGAATTTGAAGAAGGAAGGAGAAAGTTTGTGCCTGAATTGAAGCTTGAGTCTGCTATGCAGAGACTTGGGACCAGGCGAGAGATAAAGAGGACCCAAGAGGAGAGATGAGATGTGATGAGATGAATGTTTGGGACTTTCTGAGTGGAAGGAGACTTTGAAAACCGAAGGTGGCCCGAGAAGGTGGGCATTGAGGAAATAGGAAACTGCATTTTCTGGTGGAGAAGGAAGGTAGCTGGGTTACAGACTGGGTGCACAGGGCACTTCTGTTTTGCTGCCTCTGCAGCCAGGACAGGAGCCAAATCCTGGCACTTCTGAGGCCAGCGGAGCTTCTGACAGTAATTGGAGAAACGTGCGTCTTCCTCAGTATTGATTCCTTTCTCTAAAGTATTCACTGCTGGATTTTAGTGAATTATTGGTGTGTGGATGTACACGGCAGGTTCTTTGTAAGTATTCAATTGAAGTGGTGTGGTGTGGTTTTCCTGACATGCAGGTCAGGCACCTCTTCCTGGGCCAGATGAGTATTACTCTTGGAGCCGGATTACAGTGCAGATATTCGTGTCTTGTGAACTCCGAGCCTGCTGAGACTTCTGTTTTTTGATAGGAGCAGTTGTTCATTGGAATTTCCACGGAGGATGAATGTAAAGGAGGGAGATTACCCTGCTGAAGCAACCCCTTTTCTAACACTGGGAAAGTTTCAGGAAGAAAAGTCAGAGGAGGATCCAGCCAGCTCCACCACAGGGCTATGCAGGGCAGAGACGGAAGAGGTGAGGTGCATCAGTGCATCTTCTGCTGCCCCATCTCAGAGCCAGATGCAACACATAGGTTTCAGCAAGTGAGAATCTGAGCACAAAACTGTAACAGAGTGTAGCCCAAGGAACTCTTCAGGGCTATTTTCATGGGAGAGATGGGAAGGAAACAGAAACCACTGATGCCTTCTGCAGTTATTTCAGTGAACTAAGCCAAGCTTGCATATGAGGTCAGAAGATAACTCTTACTGTGCAGCGTCTGCAGGCAGGACAGGAACAGTTCCTTATTTTCAGTCTCATATTCCCTGAGCAAACAGACCTGCCGTTCGGGTTGATGTGGGACTCTGCATGAAGAGATGCAGGACTGAGCCTGGAAGGTTTAACTGCAAAGCAGTGCGTGAGCATCACCTGTTTTGTGCTGAGCTGCGGGCTCTTCTCAGCCTGCTTCACCCAAGACAAAATGTTTCTCATTTTTAGCCAAGCCCTTGGTTTCTGTAGCAGGTGGCACCTGTCTGTAAGACAGCCAGCTCACAGCAGTGTTACTCATAACATACCTTCTGCTTCCTGTATTGCAAAAGCTGGTAGGGAAGGTTTCCTCTCCAGGATATTTTTCTGTTTGCTTTTCTCTTCCCAAATCTTCTAGTGTGCCCTGATGCCATCGGGAAGAATTTAGCTTTGGGAAAAGGGTGGTGGGATTTTATGCCAAGTTGTGTAGAGTGGAAAAGCAGTGGGTGCTCCTGTGGCTGGAAGCACGTGTGTGCAGGACCGGCTCGAGGCTCTCCCCTCCTGTAGTCATCAACAGGAGGGGAAACACTGGGAGAACATCAGGCGCTGTACCTTCTCCTATTGCTGAAAACTGAACTCCTCGCAACCCCAAAGGCTGCAGATGCTGGAGCCCCGTGGCTAAGAGATACCTTCGTTGTAAAACAAAATTGCTATGCTGAGTCCATGCACTTATCTGTGTGTGTGTGTGGTCAGACGTGTTGGTGTTGCCTTCCTTCTAGTTTTTGCACTTGTTAAGCGCAGCAGTGCTAGATAGGTTGTGCCGTCAGGAGAGCCGTGTGTTTTGAGTATTAGCAGCTTTGCAAACCCAGATGTGTAAAACCCCTTTGGAGATGCTGTGCCGCTTAATATATGCCTTGTGAAATAATTTTATTCTCCCTCTGAAGTTAATTTAAATGTCGTAAGGAAAGGCCAGGCCTGCATGTGGCAGTGGCTGGCTGTATGTGGGCACCTCCCGACCCCACGCGTGCCAGCACTGCCCAGCTGGGACTGGGCCAGGAGGATGGCAAAGCGAGGGGATAGCAGGGAAATGACAGTAAATACACCATCATTTTGCTCCAAGAAATAAGGATACCTGGCTGTTTGGGAGTCCCAAAGCACGTCATTACTGGCTTATTATTTCTTCGGATGGAACTGCTTAATGACTTCTGTAGAGGCAGGCAGCTGAGCGTGCCACCCAAAGGTGTGCTCACAGCCCACGCCACCCGCAGACCAACCATGAATAGTTTGCATGGAGTGCTGCTGCCTTCCTGCTGGGTTTCCCAGCTCCTGGAACCAAATGGCATTTTGGGAAATGGTGCTCCAGCCGTTCCAGGTGATGTTGGTAACTCGTTGTAAAATACTGTCATTCTGTTATTGCTGTTGGTTGTATAGAGGAGTTGGTGTACAGTGTTGTACAGCTGGAGGGTTGTTTGTACATAGGTGGGTAAATGAGCAGCGTTACGTGTCACCCACAGCAAATATTGATACTGTTGGTCAGCCAAAGATTTCCAGTTCTTTGCTGTTTAAACTCGTGCCTTAATATTGTATATAATAAATGTATAAACACGTTTCTTTCTTCACTTTTCCAGCGTGAGTGTATTCAGTCCCTAAGAAGAAAGGAATTTGAAAACGACTCACTCAGTGCGCCAAGTGAAGCAGTCAGACCTTGCTGACCATTGGCTGCACCTCCTCTGTCTTCCATGGCTGTTAGAGGGCACCATTGGTGTGTGGGCACTGAGTCGGCAGGTCTGTAAAGCAGAGAGCTTTGCAAAGCCTGAGATGGGTTTAAGTCAGATCAGCTTAACCTGAAGGAAATGAAGGTGGAAAGTCGAGGCACTTTGGTGAGCGTCAGAATATACTTTGGCCCTATATTCCCGTGAAGATATTCCCATTAAGCATAGCACTCCCATTGCTTGTGGGTTTGTTTTTTCATTATTCCTGTGGGTCTGGGACTTCTTTACTTGACAGGCATTGGATCAATGTGAGCAAGATATGTAAATCCCTGCTATATCTCGGTACTCATGGTGGCCTTTTACTACCAAGACTAGAAATCTGCGGTTGCTTAGATTTTGGCTTTTCATCTTTCTTTGAGTCAGGATTGAGCAGTAAGGCTGGGGAGTTACCTTGTTTTATTCAGAGTTTCTTCTCCTTGTTTTCTCACTGAAGAAAAAAGAAAAACAATGGAGGCCAAAGCAGAATTGGGGTGGGAAAAGCCTCCACACCAGCTGTGCTCAGGTATGTAGCTGTCCTGGATCATCCTATTTTTGCATTGTGCCTTCACCTCTGTAATACTGGCTGCAGGTCAAGTACATTTTGCCTGTTACCCTCTGGAAAAAATAGTGCAATAAAGCAAACTTCCAGAGGTGATCTGTTGAAATGTTCAAGTCATGAATTGACTGCATCTTCCCAGAAGGAAGCGAGGGGCAGCGTCCTCTTAGCACAGACAGGGAGAGAGCTGAGCAGAGCTAAAGCCATCAGCAGAATCACCGCTTAGAAGCGTTCAAAAATCAAGAGCAATCCAAACCCAAATGAGGAGACCTTTTCAGGATCCCCTTGGATTCAGCATGCTGCACAGCTCTCCTGTTCTGGTTGGTTACCGGGATAGAGGCTTTCTCCTCCCCACGCTGTAATGGAACAAATGTCCAACCACCTGTGAGGTGCATTCTTGAGGAGAAGCTCTGATTCCTCGTGTCTTTATATAGCTCTCAGAGCTGAACTTGATGGAGCACATCACCTACTGAGGTTTGTGCTAGCACCGCCAGTGCTGTCAGCACCATGGTAGAAACACTCCAAGCATAAACATCCCTTGCTGGGAGGATGGTTGTTGCCAGGTGTCCCAGATCTGGGAGCTGGATGCAGCCCAACCTGTGAAGCCGGGCTCTGAGCATCCTGCTGGGGGCTCGCAGCACCCTCTGACAGGTTTTGGGGTAGTCTGATGGATTGCATACCCAGAAAACGCACAGCACTGCCGTAGGATAGCGGAGCCCAGTGGGGAGCTGAGATCCTTTGCCCACAGACTCTGAAGCCCATCTGCTTGTAGCTCTGTAGCTCTTAGGACAGAGATCTCAGTCAGCTGGGAAGCACTCATCCTTACCCACATCTGAAAGCTCAGCAGAAGGTGCACAGCTGTCACCGTGCTGCTGTGATTAATGGTTATCCAGACCGTAAGCTGTGCCTTCACAGCCCTGGAACACTGACCGAGCATGCCAGCATTCCTGAGCTATAAAAGGAGCAGGAATCCATTGACTCGAGGCATGAAGCCCCACGGGGTGTTTTCTTTCATACCAACCACTTCAGCTCCAGATGAATAAAATAGCAGAGCACATATTTTCCGGGGTAACCCTGCGTGGCCCTTCTTGGTCCTCGGCCAGCGCTGCTTTGAAGCAGGGCAGCGCATCCGCATCCACGCTGCTGTGGGGCAGAGGAATATCCATGCAGAACTGAAGGTCTGTGTCTGCCTTCATGCTGGGGGAGTGTGCAGGGAGCATCTCTGCCTTAGCTGAAGAAGTGGAGTGAAAAGCAGCAGCTGAGTCTGAGAACCTGGCACAGGAATCTACCATTGCCCATTAAAGCAAATGAGAGTTGCCAAGAGCTGAAATATGAATAAAATTGCACCAAAAAAAAGGCATTTTTCAGCTCTGGCCCCTACACAGGGACAGAAGGTGTAGTAGGGCTGTGGATGTCAGGTGGAGAACTCCTTCAGCGAGGAGCATGGAGAGCAGCACATCAATGCACAAACCTGCCCTGCTGCAAACTTATTTTAACGTACTCATTCATTTTGCACTGGCTACTCCAGCCCGCCCCAGTGCCCATCTGGCTGAACCTGTGACCCTGTGGGAATGCCAGACTTCCTGTGGGACAGCTGGGCACAGCACCTGTGTGGGGTCTGTGCTTGGGATTTAACACATGAACACAAGCAAAATCGCTCTGGGATGAAGTGGTGGGAGAGAGAGGGGTGAGTGAAGTTGGGGCACACTCCCTTGGCCTGTTCATTCTGAAAGCACCTTCATCATTAAGTGCTGCATAGTGCTCCTCTGGGCCACAACAGGGCTTTTTATTGCTGGATCAGCCTCTGCTTTTGGAGTCTCCTTATCATGTTACCCAGATGACAGCCAGATGTCACTGGCTCTGCTACACGGGGCCCCCAGCCTAACCCACCCCACTGGCCTCCCTGATCCCCATCCTTAATAAATGGTAACTTTAGAGAAATGATAAAAATAAGAGTGGAGGAGAGGGGAGGGGAGGGGAGGGGAGGGGAGAGGAGAGGAGAGGAGAGGAGAGGAGAGGAGAGGAGAGGAGAGGAGAGGAGAGGAGAGGAGAGGAGAGGAGAGGAGAGGAGAGGAGAGGAGAGGAGAGGAGAGGAGAGGAGAGGAGAGGAGAGGAGAGGAGAGGAGAGGAGAGGAGTGGGGAGGGGAGGGGAGGGGAGGGGAGGGGAGGGGAGGGGAGAGGAGAATAAGAAGTTCAGTTCATTGCAAATGGCAAAAGGAAGATTTGAAGGTGAACAGTTTGATTTTGGCTCCTGCTGCCTGTCCATGCTTGTCACCCCCCTGTGACCACGGGCTGTGGCCATGTCAGCGCCATTCGGGCCTATCCAGGTAGAACACCTGGGCCTGAGCACTGGGCTTGGGTCCTGCATGGAGAGGACACAACAGTATGCTCACAGGAACTGGCTGGTATTTTAAAACGTTTTGTTTAACTACATTGTCTTAGAAGTCCTCTTTACCTCCTCATCCACTCAACTGGTTAAAATTCAAGAGAGCTTCTGAAGACCAGGTTCCCTTTGGTTTTGGAAAGGAATGTCACACACCTCCTTAAAGCAAACATTTGCTCGCAGTTGGCAATGTTGACCCAAAGCACGTCAGCTTTCCCTTTGGACACTACACTACAAGATTTTTTCCCATGTGAAAAATGCACTTGAAGCCCTAAGCAGAGGAGATGTTTGGGACGCACAGCTCCACCCCAGCTTGCTGGCAAAGGCCCAGGGGGCAGGGGGAGGGAGCACCGTCCCATCAACAGCAGCAATTGCTTTTCTTAAAGAGACCAAATCTGGTGTTTTTCATTATTTTTTCTTACCATTCTTTTTTGAAAGCAGCTTATCAGAGGATAAGGAGCAGTGAGTTTGGTGGCACAACAAATGCAGTTACGTGGACTGTCCCTTTGGGGGATCTCTGCATTGAAGTTTTCTCTTGGCAGTTCTTTGTGGAAAAGGGGATGAGCTGAGTGGGCAAACAGGGCTGCATGTCGTGTGTTGGGCAGCATGGGGCACGATGGTGTGAGCAACCACTTCTATCAGAATGTCCCTCAGATCCTCCCATCTCTTCCAAGCCACTCCTTCCAGACCTGTGTTTGGGCCCCACGCTAGTAGTAGTCATACGGCTGTGAAAAGAACCGTAACATTGGGAAGAAGGGGGCAGTCAGCCCATCTGTAACCCTGGAGGTTTCAGGCCACAGGACTGAGCTGGTCTCAGGTCAGCAGTGTACAGAGTTCCTCCCAGCTTACCAGCAGAGACTGACTTGTGGCAGCAGTGGGACGGATTTTTGACAGCACCTGGGTAATGAGGCCTTCAGCCTTCCCTTAAGCCTCAAAGCCCCTTAAACTCTCTGATTGCTGCAGACTGAGGGAGCTCCGAAGCTTCACAGCATAGGAGAGGCAAGGAGGAGGCCAGAAGACAAGAGTAGAAATGGAAGCTGGACTGAAACCATCTGCAGCCTTGAGCTTGGAGATGGGACCCAGACTCCAACTGATTACCTACAGGTACTTTGAGGTGACCCATTAATTAAAGGCACAGCATGATTTAAGGAGCTTAGATTGATGAAGAATACTAGTGAAGGAAAGCAAAAGCCAACAGAACCATTTTCAAAGGGGTAGGTTTCATCAAGCAAAGCAGGTACTTGTCATGGCAGCTTGCAGATGAGGCAAATAGCAGGGATCAGGCTGGGAAAGTGTGTGGGAAATGATGACTGGGACACAAACTCAGCAGCAGAGGTAGAGAAGAGCAAGTGGACCTTATGGCTATGCAGAAACATGGACTAATGAGAGCATTAGTCTGTGTGAAAGGAACAACGTCCTGCAAGCCTTGTCTAGGAGGTATCTAGCTGGTGTCAGCAGTGACAGGAAGGAAATGGGAGCACAAAAAGATGGCATGAGGGTAGTGGTGGCACCTTCCTCTTGATCATTAGATGCAGGTAAGGACAGGGACCAGTGTGCTGTTGTCATACAGCTGATGCTACCAAGCATGGAAGTCTTTAATGAAGACCTTAACAAATAGTCATGTTGCTGATCATCATGAGATGTAGCAACTCCTGGACACAGCAGTCTGGTTTCTTCCCTGAAGTATTTGACTAGAAATGATTTTCTTGCTTGGGTTTACCATAGAATCACAGAGTGGTTTGGGTTAGAAGGGACCTCAAAGCCCAGCCAGCCCCAACCCCTGCCATGGGCTGGTTGTCCCCACCAGCTCAGGCTGCCCAGGGCCCATCCAACCTGGCCTTGAGCACCTCCAGGGATGGGGCAGCACAGCTCTCTGGGCAGCTGTGCCGGGGCCTCATCACATCTGAGTAAAGAATTTCTTTTTAACATCTAACCTAAATCTCCCCTCTTTTAGTTTAAAGTGATTCCTTGTCCTATCTTTATCAAACTGTAAAAAGTTGGTCTCCCTCCTGTTTATAGTCTCCCTTTATGTACTGGAAGGCTGCTATCAGGTCTCTTCACAGCCTTCTCTTCTCCAAGCTGATCAAGCCCAACCTTTCTTCATAGGAGAGGTCTACTGGCCCTCTGAGCATATCCATGGCCTCTCCTCTGGATTCACTCCAACAGCTCTATGTCTTGTGATGATGGCCCAGACCTGGGCACAGTACTCCAGATTGGACCACAGGAGGGCAGAGCAGAGGGGGACAACCCTCTGCCGCTCCTGTGTCGATGCAGCCCAAGTTGCTGTTGGCCCTCCAGGCTGCAGGTGCACACTATTGGCTCATGTCCAGCTTTTCATCCATCAGGATGCCCAAGTCCTACTCTGCAGGGCTGCTCTCAAGGAACTCTTCTCCCTTTCTACACTCATATCTGGGATTGCCCTGACTCAAGTGCAACACCTTGCACTTGCTTTGCTAAGAGGTAAACACTTTACAGAGCAATTTGTCATAGAAAATATCTTGGATCATGTGCCCTCAAGGCATCTCCATTTAAATCAAAAAGAAGTTAGCTCGACATTAACATTTCAGAGGGGGATTTTAGAGAAATAAAGGGAATTATTCAGAGAAATCAACTGAACTTAGAACAATATGGATCATATATCCCAGGCAAGAGAGGAAAGCTCTCAGGGGAAAGGCTAATGCCTTAATTGGATGAAGAATTACCACAAAAAGAAAATTAGGAATAACCACAAGCCTGCAGTGGATGGAAAAAGGAATTAACCAGCAAAGAGAATTTGATGTTAGAGGTCAGGAAGTGTAGGGGTAACATGAGAATCGCCAAAGTCAAGCTGCGTTCGATCTTGCAAAGGAAATTAAAACAACTAGTAAAATGTTCATGAGTCACAAATGAGAAGAGAACAAAGAAATGCGGTTTCTGTGTGCCCAGGATGTGGTGAAGCTTAAAGATACTGAACTCCATCCCTCAAATTAGGTGCCTGTTTTGTGTCAGGCTTTGGGAAGAAAAAGGATCCTGAATCCCAGGACAAAGGGAAGATGGATGAGGGACATCAGGATATGGAAATGACCACATCTGAAGGGAATGAAAATCTGAACGAGCTAAGTGCATACAAACTGAAAGAACTGGACCAGCTCCACCCCAGAGACAGGGAAGAGTCAGGCTATCAAGTTTTAAGTCCAACAACAAGTATTTGAAATAAATCTGTGACATTCAGAAGCGGTACTGGAAAACAGTAGTTTAAGAAAGCAAGTTGCCTTGGGCAACTTCTCCATCTGTCTGTGGTGTCTGCCAAATGAAATTCTTGCCCAAGAACTCCGGGAGCTTTCCTGAGTAACTCATTTTCTAGACAAAGGAGAGGCAGTCAGTCAGCTCTCCCTGGGCTTCACCAAATTTTTGTTATGGTGTCCCACGAGAAATCGTTAGTTAAAATGAAGAAGACAGTACCTCGTGGGAGGAAACTGAGACGGGTAGCACAGGGACTAAGGGGGTATCAGTGCTCAGCTTCAGAAAGGTTTTCTCATTCTGAAGGGAGATACCTACTGGAGATCCTCAAAGATGAATTTAGGGTTATATTTAATATTTCTGGCAATGTTGCTGGTACAATAAATAACATGCTAATGGAATCTGTGGTAACATAAATATGTAATAGTTAAAAAAAAAAGAAAAAGAAAAAAAAAGCAACCAAACAACCAGCAAGCATTTCATTTTGGAGGAACTGAACAATCCTATAAAGTGGAATAATAGAAACAGGATGAATTTAGCAGGACAAAAATCTTGAATTCATAGACAGTGGCAACATCCACTAGAAGAATGGCAAATATTTATACCAGTTTAAAATGCTGAAGAGAGAAAACACCAAATTAAAACATCCCTTTTCTGCAGTTTTTCCATTTGTAAATAGCTCAGTTCCTGTCTGGGACCCTCCAGAGCAAGTGCAGGATGACAGAGCTCAAACCCACAACAGGGAGCCAACACAGTGAGTAACCCCAACAGGCTGGAAACCACCAAAGGGACATTTGAATGGAAGTGTTGCTTTAACCAGACCTGGGGACAGGTGGTGGTCACCTCCATCCTCCTCCAGGTGGACACCACTGTGGTCCTCTCTCCTGCACACCAGTGGTGGAACAGGAGATGATGCCACAGAGATTTGGCATCCAACTTGGCCTTAGAATCATAGAATTGCTCAGGTTTGAAAAGACCTTAAAGATCATCAAGTCCAACCATAACCTAACCATACTACCCTAACTCTAACAACCCCCTGCTAAATCATGTCCCTGAGCACCACATCCATACAATTTTTAAACACATCCAGGGATGGTGACTCCACCACCTCCCCGGGGAGCCTATTCCAGTGCTTAACAACCCTTTCTGTAAAGAAGTGTTTCCTGATATCCAACCTAAACCTCCCCTGGCGCAACTTGAGGCCATTTCCCCTCCTCCTGTCACCTGTCAACAGTGAGAAGAGACCAACTCTGCTCTCACTATAAGCACCTTTCAGGTATTGGAAGAGAGCAATAAAGTCTCCCCTCAGCCTCCTTTTCCCCAGACAGAACAGCCCCAGTTCCTTCAGTCTTTCCTTGTAGGACATATTCTTCAAGCCCTTCACAAGCTTTGTTGCCCTTCTTCGGACCTGCTCCAGCACCTCCATGTCCTTTCTGTACTGAGGTGCCCAAAACTGAACACAGTACTCGAGGTGAGGCCTCACCAATGCTGCGTACAGGGGCAGGATGACTTCCCTAGTCCTGCTCACCACACCATTCCTGACTTGGCCACCTGGGCACACTGTTGGCTCATATTCAGTCATCAGTCCATGAGTACTCCAAGATCCCTTTTCGTCAGGCAGCTTTCCAGCCACACCTCCCCAAGCCCGTAGGGTTGCCTGGGGTTGTTGTGACCAAAATGGACCCGACACTTGGCCCTATTGAAACTCATACAGTTAACCTTGGCCCATCGATCCAGTCTATCCAGGTCCCTCTGTAGTGCCCTTCTCCCCTCAGGCAGATCAACACTCCCTCCCAGCTTGGTGTTGTCTGCAAACTTACTGAGTGCACTCAAATCCCCTCATCAAGACCGTTAATAAAGGTGCCGTGAGCACCTCCAGGGATGGGGAACCACAGTTCTCTGGGCAGCTGTGCCAGGGCCTCACCACACTCTGAGTATGGATTGATGGATGCCACAACCCAACTGTAATCTGTGAAAAGGGACTAAAAGGGCCACGATCTGTAAACATGTCCAGTGACTTGAAGCTGTGGGGCTGGAGAAGACAAGTTATCTGCACAGAACAGTCTTCAACAGCTCAACCAAGGTCACCCAGAAACCAACATGTCCAAAATCATGAGTCACTTCTGCGTAGCTCAGCCCGTCTGAAGGCATTTCTGCTGAAAACCCCCAACTTGTGCACCAAGCAATATTGTCCCTTTTGAGTCACAGCCTGAGCCCTGATGATGTGCCACTCCATCTGGCTGCCCTGGACACATTGACGGCTATATACGTTTCTTTTTTCCAGGAAAAAAAGGATTCCCTATTGGCATTGCAGGCTTCTTCCCATCAGCTCCCTGCCAAGAAAAGCAGTTGTTGAGGCAACAGGAGAGAAATCAGCCCCGCTGTGATCGCTGAGCCTTTGCCCCAGACTGCTGCTATGCTCGCAGAGGTGCCATCTGGGTGACCCTGCTTTGAGTCACACACTGCCACAGCCCCAGCAAAAATAGCTGCTGCATGGCCCCAACAGCTATAAACAGCAGCGGTAGTAGTAACAGCTATAATTAATAACGTCAACCATTCTCACATGGCCACCAGCAAACCCATCCGTTTGTCACAGCTCTTATTTTCAAGCAGATGTTGCTATAGGCAACAAGGCAAGGCCGTCCAGCAGAGCAGAACTGAAAAGGGAGTTGAGAATTCATCGTGGTATGTCATACAGCCACAGCAGAAACAGCCTAAGGACCACTCAGCACTTCCCAAGGCAGAGAGATCCACCTCTGCAGCACCAAGCACCTGCAATGAGGGCATGGAGATGCTCAGAGCCAGATTCCTAAATCCACACTGTCCCCAGAGGTGCAGAATCAGCTCTGACTCCTGGCAGCACACCTTGGAGCAGCCAGTAATGCTTTGAGGCTGGAAGCAGGCCCACGACTCCATGGGTTTAATTGCTCTCCTGGAGGGGCTGGAAGCACCGGTGCAGCTCCTAAGCTGGCTCCCTGCTGCGGATAAAGCAAAACCATTTCTTTAATCCACAGAGCTATCAAAGTAATGCTTGGGGGGGGGAAGGCAGAGGGCCTGAAACAGTGCTGACTTTGGGATCCTCTTTGCCTTGTGAGCCGGCACTGGCCTGGTGCAACCCTGGGGAACTGATCCCACCAACACCAACAAACATCAGATGAGTGCCAGAACAGCCCCCTCTGTGATATTCCCACCTCCAAACAGGAGAGGGTGGTGATGAACTCAGTTTTGCCCACAGTGCAAAATTATTTGTGTGTTTGCCCCCTCCATCAAAGGAAGTGCAGTTCTGGATTTCCAAAGAAAAAGAGTTCTATTCCTGGAAAAGGTCCTCACTCAATAGAAATGAGCTTCATATACAACGTGACCGCTGGGTAAGCATGTGTTATTCTAAATATTATTACACTCTGAATATCTGTCTACGTTGCCATGACCCAACTGCCTTCCTGGATGCCAGCAGCTTTGATGGAAGCTGAACAGTCAACTTTTTCATTCTTGGGTTTTCTTTGACCCTTCTAGAGCAGCGAGCTGAAGCGTATGTTCAGCTCAGCACTTCCAATTTCATTTCAGCCCCTAAAATGACAAACCCTTAAGAAGTGCAGGGGCTGCTGAGCAGGGCAGTGGGGAAGGAGGAGCCCCAGGCAGCCTGAGGCACATGGATAAGCGTGTGCTGCAGCAGCCTCAATCCTCCCCTCCATTGCTTTTGAGATGTTTTGTAAGGAAAACACACGCCAGTGATGTTTAAACTGATGCTTAAGCAGGATCATCCAGTGCTGCTCTTTGTTGCCACTGAGTTGTGCCCTGCAAGACAAACGCTGTCGGTCAGACCTAAGTCAGAAATGCAGTGAGCAAATGAAGCAAGGACAAGAAACAGGGAGTTTAGGTTGAGTGAGCCCACTGGGGGAGAAATGGGCCAAAGAAAGTGACAAAGCTGCTCCACACCACAAAAAGCCAAAGAGGAGCAGCCAAGCCCACAGCAGTACAAAAAGGAAAGGCGTTATCCGTACCCACTCCCATCTGCAGTCAGCAGTTGTTAATCATTTTCTGTAAGAAGGAAGAGCACAATTTAAAATACGTTCCCAGGACAGATCGTTGCTAATGGAGCAGAACTATTTGCTTCTGACAGCGTGAGATTTTAATATAACCTTGTGCCAAAGGCAGTAGTTCTCGTTTGCTAGGCCCTGTCACACACTCAGGCTCTGTTGCTAAAGCTGAGCTCATGGGGCAGCTCAGCAGCAAATGGATGCCTGGAAAAGGAGAGGAAACCAAAGAGACCTGAGGTGAGGCTTCTCCACACTTAGCCTAGCTCTCCGCCCAGCTCACTTCTCATCCTAACACCTGAGCAGCTTCAGATGGGCAATGCCACGTGGGCTTTGGTCTCTTCAATGCCATTCATGGCGACTCTTGTGCTCAGTAGCATTATACGCTGCAGCCATTATGTCTGTGTGAATCAAGCAGTCCCATCCCTGCCCTGATCAGTCTCTCCCATCCCCTTGCACTGAACCTGGGACCCTCCCAAGCTCTGCCTTCTGCTGGGAACCAGACCTGGAAAGCAGGGGCCAGGAAGGAGAAGGCCACCCCACACCTGCAGCAGCACTTGGGGTGCCAGCAGTCCTCAGGGTGAGAGCCCAGGGGTGCACCAACCCCCCACTCAAGGAGCTTCCACCCCCTGCAGGGTTAGCTCAGACCTCCTGTACCCCCGTGCCTCAGAGGGGCGCAATGCACAATGCAGCAGTGTGCCACGACACCCAGCACCCCACACAGGGCAGGATTCATCTCCCTTTGCAGCTCAGCGGAGGCCCTGAAGGAGGGAAGCTCCCCAGCTCCACAAATAACGCAGCTCTGCAGTGTGAGTCAGACCAGGGGAATGAAAACCAGGCCACCATTCTGGGCTGGTGGCTGAAAATAGACGGCAGGAGTCCTGATCACCATCTGCTGCTCTAACGCCTCCATCTAACACCACCTAGCTCTTATTCGTTACTGGAGCAAATGGCAGAAAGGGTATTACATAAAGAAGGACTTTAGTCTGCTTTGTTTATTTATTTGTTGGTCCTCGATTCTCTAAAACTTTCCTTTCTCCCGCTGCCTGCGTTGAAAATAGGTGTCTTTAAAAAGCCTACATTTGAAAGGCATGCATAAAGGATCTGCACATAAAAGAGCTACGTTTTCAACATGGCATACTTGCTAAAGCTCTCAGAGAACTGATCTGTTGTCACCACCATCAGCTCACATGTGCTTTTATCTGACACAAACCCAACCCTAGAAATCAGAAATGAAAAAGATGTTCAGTGCAGTACCATCCTGCAGAACAAATCCCAGCATTAATCACCTGCACTGCGCAGCCCAAAGCAAGTCTTGTAGTTAAGCATGTGATAGACATTTCTAGCAGTAGGTTTTGCTGGGGAAAGTCTACTTAACAGCCTCTTGAAGAGGCGTTGCAGCACCCAAATGCTTCACCAATCCCAACTGCTCACATGCCCCCAAGCCCAAGTGGACACTTCAGGGGACACGGATGAACCCCATACACAGTAAGCAGCCTGGCCAGCCAATCCATCCTCCTCCAGCTCGAACCTACTGTTTGTTCATCCAATACAGTGAAAATAAACCTTTGTCACTGCTTGAAATCCCATCCCCTGGGAATAACTTGGTGCAAAAGGAACAAAGAACGCAGCTTCCTACAAAGAGGATTTCTAAGAGAAGAGCTGGGAGGAGGAGAAGCCTTGCAGGGACAAAGCAGCTATGCTCTGGAGGTGGCAGAGCTCACACTCAGCCCCTAGATATGATTTTGGTGCCACTGAGCAGCATCCCTACCCTGCCCTCCACCCTGACTCCCAAGCACTCAAGCTCTTCAGAATACAGTCTGCTTCACAGCCTCTGTTTGCATAAAATCTGTCATAACAGTTGTCTGATGTCAGCTATGAAGTTGTATTACAGCGCAATTGAGAAATCATCTTTTGCTACTCAAACTACTGATTGCTACAGATTCCAACAGAGGGCAATTAGACAGCCCTGTGCTTTTCTGCTTCTTTTCTCCACCTTCTGCACACTGCCAGCTTCCCTCCTCTTCAGAAGGTTTGGTGCAAAGCTGAGGTTTGGGTTATGAGATTTAATTCATTTAGATTTAACTCAATCTCCCTTCCAGTGAAGAGTTGCATTCGACATATTAGAATTGCAGGCAGTTTTACCTTAAACCAGCAAACCTCAGTCTGGGCAGCCTGTGCCAGGGCCTCACCACCCTACGAGTAAACAATTTCCCCTTAACACCTAACCTAAATCTCCCCTCTTTTAGTTTAAAATGATTCCTTGTCCTATTACTATCATAGAACTATAGAATGGCCTGGGTTGAAAAGGACTACAATGATCATTGAGTTTCAACCCCCCTGCTATGTGCAGGGTCACCAACCACCAGACCAGGCTGCCCAGAGCCACATCCAGCCTGGCCTTGAATGCCTCCAGGGATGGGGCATTCCTCCTTGGCAACCTCCACAGCCTCCTTGGGCAACCTGTTCCAGTGCTTCACCACCCTCTGCGTGAAAAACTTCCTCCTAATATCTCACCTAAACCTTCCCTGTCCCAGTTTAAGACCATTCCCCCTTGTCCTATCACTATCAACCCTTATAAACAGCTGTTCCCCCTCCTGTTTATACGCTCCCTTCAAGTATTAGAAGGGCACAATGAGGTCTCCCCGGAGCCTTCTCTTCTCTAAGCTAAACAATCCCAGTTCCCTCAACCTTTCCTCATAGGAGAGGGCCGTTTAGAAGTCGCTCTCCCTCCTGCTTGTTAAGCTGCTCTGAAGTATCTCAACATAACAGCAACATCTGACTGATCAGCATCAGTGTTTCTTTATGTTGTTGTTTTTAAATACGTGACTTGGGGTACCTATGGAAATGTTTTCCTTTCTGCTTATCCCCAGTTCAAAAGAAGAGCTCTGAGACGCCTTTCCCATGGAAGTGTAACATTTCAAGACGTGCCTCTTTACATTAAAATCAAACCTTGGGCAATGCTAAGAACGGCAATGAGGCCTTACTGGCTGCAGAGAGAACAGTTCTGCCTAGAGAAACAGCAGCTGACCGACAACAAAGGACAGGCTTTATCTCTTAAGGAAAAGCATCTCAATTTCTTTTTCCCAGCTGAGCAAGACAAAACAAACAGGAAGGTTTGTATCTGAGCAGTCGCCAGCTCAATCCCATGCTGAAGGTCGCAACAGTGGTATGGAGAACCTCACAAAGAACATTTCCGTGGGCGTTTTCTTACCACCCTCTCAGTCTGCAGTGCAGAGCACTTCGTGCTGAGAAAGAAAGAAAATGCCAGCAGCCCCTCTGACACACAGCTCTGACCTTCCTCAGAGGCTTCAGGTCCAGCAGTCGTGGCCACAGATAGGAACACTTGGGCTGTCAATGTGTAGGGTGCTTCTGCTTCCACGGTGCCACCGACGAGTTGACGCTGTGACAAATGCACATCACGACGTTGCTGGGTGCAGCACAGAGCCTTTAATATTCACTCATCTGCTCAAGGAATAAAAATAGATGCTAAACATCTTAGAATTCTGTTTATGCACAGCACAGCTGCTCCCGCTGCAGGACTATCGTTACATTTTTCTCCTTGTGCTAACAACCCCTTAAGATATTTCAAGACACAATGCTTTGGGAAACAAAATAAAACAAAAAATAACAAGATACCACATACTTAGAAGTCTTCCTGTTGTGTCTCTGCGGAAAAAGGCTTCTGTTTTTCAGTGCCAGAGCTACGAAGATAACTGTAATGCTGGAGATAAGTATAAGCAAGATGGGAACAGCTGATAAAGCACATGGCTTTGTTTTGAGTCACCAGTTAGAGTGCGTTGAGGTGGTGATTGCAACCATGCACGATTAAGCAGTCCTGACTGCTTAGAAGTGTAGAAACATTGCACTCCTTCAAGTGCAGAACGTTAACTGTGTCCCACGCCTGTTGCTGTAACAGCAACTTGCCCACTCCAGGGCCTTTGTTGGAAGTCATCTGTCACACCAAACAGAAGTTCCTGGACAAACCCACGCTAGGAGCAGAGCTGCAGAACCTCAGGAACTGCTTTGTTTTTATTTCTGAAGACCTCACAGTTTGTCAACAAACGACCTGTTTGAATTCTCTCAGATGGGCACCAGAAGCACAACAGAAAATGAAGCATCAATAACAGCACAAACCCAGAAAGCACACAGCGCTCTTCCCAGTACTTCACAGCTTCTCAGCTCTGATGAAGACAACTCAGTGGTCAACCATGCAAAGCCTTGGAAGGGATAAGGCTTGGGACTCCTTAGCTGCCTACTTGTGTGCTGCAAAAGCCCTGGGAGAGGAGGTGAGAGAAGATCTGCAAATTCAGTGGTGCTGCTGAACAGCAGTACCAACACAAAAGCTCACACAGAGGTGCAGGAACTGTGGGGCTCTTTCTCCAGAGCAAAGGAGGGAGAGAGCTGGAAAACATGGCCAAGCACACCTCTGTGTTATGCAGAAGAAAGGAATGGGTGCTCCTCTACCTGTAGGGAACAGCTGTGTACAGAGCCAGGAGCTCAGCCAGCAGGGCCCAGCCCACTTCCCAGAAGTACTATTTTCTCTACAAAAAGAGTTGTAGCATCTCAGGAATAGAATGATGGCTTATGCACTCACAGTTTCTATGAATGCATTGAACTGTGGTGTTTCAGCTATGCACCCCTCCACTGAAGCTGTATGTTTTCTCACTGACTTTGGCACAGCAATTGCATCTCGTAATACAGCTGCAGCAATTATTTTTTGTTGTTGCCATGACAGCAGTGCTGTTAGGTCAGACCTACAGCAGCAGCTGCTCCCCCAATGCCAGACTCGGACAAGTGCAGCTCTCAACTTTCTTCCCCCCCTCCCTCTCATCACATTGCCTGTATACCAAGGTTTTAGTGGCTGTAATGGAAAGAGAGAATTATGAACTATTATGAATGTGTTTTCTGAGTCTCAAGAAGTGGTGCTGTCACGAGGCAGGTAGCACGTGTAACACAAGCACGTATTCCTCCAGTAGCTGCAGGAGCTCACATGACCCTAAGCATGCTGAAAATCTCTCTTCCAAGTAAACATGGGTATAAGCTGTTGGCATGAGTATGCTATGCATTGCTTAATGGGGTTGGAAATACAGCTATAATGAGCAAAACCTTTTACAGGATACAAGTCATGCCCAACAAAAAAGTATATATATATTTAACATTTACAAACTTGAAAATAAAATCAGGTATATTTTCAAATTAAAAGCTTGAAAAGAATGCTATTAACTAGAAAAGATGGTAAGAAGAAACCATACTGAGTGCCACACCACCTTTTGTAACGGCTACGCTTCTATCCAGTGCATCACTTGGCCAAGATTTCAAACACAACCAAAGTGACTTGAGAGAGGAAAAGAAAAAAATCCCTTCACAACTGAGATTTCTCCATCAACCCTATATTATGTGGTCATCTTTAAAATGTCCACTTCAATATCTCACTGAAGTGTACCATGGCACCTCGATGAGATCGCTCATTTAAGTTTCCAACAATGCCATCATGATGGAGCCACACACACAGACTGAGCTTTGTGACCACTTGGCTGTGCCTGAAGGACTGAGCACTGGAATCTTCAGTAAAGAGGAAAAGCCTTTGAGGTCCCCAGGAGGATTCTGCACTCAGTGCTGTTCCAAGCACTATGTTGTTTCACCCCAGAAACACTGAGCCAAGGCAGCCCAGAAGCTGTGGGGTTGGGAACTTGGAGCTATCCCACCCAACTATGATTTGGTTGCTAATATGAAGAAACTAGAAGTGAAGATTAACTAAGTTTGTAAGTAGGTATTAAGAGAAAGCAAGGCCACTTTGCTACAAAAAGGGTGGGCTTCTCAGCTCACACTGTTCATCACATCCAGCGATCCCCTGCCTGACAATACCAGCACTCACACAATTACAAACCACCACCGTTACAAATGCAGGCTGCTGTGAAAAGCACTTCACACAACTGCAACATGTACTGCAAAACAGTTTTTCCCACCATTTTCAAGAAGGACAGTAAAAGTAAATTCTCACGAACAGAAAAACACCCATGAAACACAAACTGGTTTAATTAAAACCAAAAAGGAAAGCATACTGAAGGAATAAAACTCCATACATAGCAGTTCTTATTTATGAAGCTGTTGACAATTTTGATAGAGCATTTTGGAATTTATGACCAAATATTCAGCCTTGAATTCAGAGGGAGAGTGGGGGAACAACCTGCCGAGTCCTTCAGCACCACAGCACATAAAACTGTACTACTTGATGTATTTCTCCATGAATTTTTTGTGAAACTCTGATCGCAGAGTGTCATTCACAAATCTCTTGTCCTTCTTCGTTTCATCTATGCCCTTGGCACAGTTCTTGAAGACCACATCATCGTCCCATCTGAAAACAAAGATGTGTTTAACTTTGGTAAATCAATGTGACGCTGTTTATAACCACATTTAAATACAGTTGGGCTGTCCTATTTCAATGTATCACAAGCAATTAGTCATTGGGAGTGAATTTTAGACTTCAAAAAGAAAAGATCTGTTCTTTTAATCTGAGTCATCTTCTAAATGGTCTTGAGTTAGAAGCAATAATATCAGTGCACTGAAGGTTACCTTAGCTTTGCACAAAATAACATGCACTTGAACAGAGCAGAGAAAACCTCCAATGCTCCTCAATTCTACTAAACACAAAAGCAATGTAAAGTGCAAACAAGAATCCTATTTAGGAAAAGGCCATTATCTTCTAATTCTAGTCACCCTAAAAATAAAAGTAGTATTTTAAATGGAAGCATGACATCAAATTGAGGAAAACTGGTCCTCCTACTTCTCATATTAACGTGAACAACGTTGGAGAAATGAGTCAGACAAAACACTGCTTTCATCAGTGTTCTCATTTTACATCACATTGTTGCAAGATCTGAGCCAGGAAATGATGACATTTAATAGACTCTCAGAGCAACAAGAGAGAACTCAGGGATGGATATCGCAGCACAGACTGCACTGTACCTCCTTTTCACTTTGAAGTTTGCTTGGGGCTGTGCTGGGCCGGTGAGGTTCAGCAGTGGGTTCCCACTCAGGATGTTCTCCATCCGAATCCTTTCTTCTTCAGCCTTTTGCTCTTGCTCCTGAGAACCAGAAATTGACATCTATTACTCTCCTGGGCCATTTTCTTAAGTTTAGTTGATAGAGAAAGATAAACATAATTGAGCTGCAAATACTCACACTCATAGCTTTAATTCCCAGCTCAGCCTTCTCAGAGCATCTGACACAAATATGAGTAGAATAAGGACAGCAGTAAAGACACACTACAGAGCTTAACATTGCTAATAAACTGTTGATCTAGCAGCACTCATTTCTGCTCTACTTACTGTGAATGTTCCATCAAGTACTCAGTCAAATCCGAGATTTACCATTTACGTATTTGTTATAAGAAAAACAGTATAGAGACTAAAAGACTTCCCTTATCCTCATGAGAAAAGAGGATACGTTACACAATGTTCAGTAGGTGGAAGGAACCTTCCAGCAACACAAAACTCTGCTATCATCTTGAGCTCTCTGCTTGGCTTTGACAAGTACCAGTTCCACAGGGACCAATTAAAAAGAATAGTGAGAAATTTAAGGTGAAAACTAATGTGGATATCATAAAACTATTTAAGAGTTCCAACATTAAGGATCAGAAAGATTTAGTGTTAGAAATGGGTGTCTCAGGCGTAAGCCAAGCACTGCACTACTGGCAACACGAAGTGGATTTCACTGCCCACACTTTCAAGCTGTATTAATACATGTGGTGACTTACACGCTCACAGACTTCAAAATGGTTATGTAACACTCATTTTACATCAATACATTTTTCAGTGCCTCTTCAAATGCATCTCAAGGGCTGCCCTTTGGGATTAGCAGAAGGAAAGCACAATTCTCTCACTGGGATGACTGTTTCCCCTCTCTGCATGCTGAAAACAACCCAGTTAAAGAAAAAATATGCTCAAGTCTCATTAGTGCAGCAGGAAGCTCAATGCATTGCTTTTATCTATTATGGAAGCAAAAAGATGGAGACAATAAATTAAGGTGATTTTCAAAGTGCAGAAAATCCATGGCTGGATTTAAAGTATATTAAAAAATAAAATAAATCAGTACTGATTTACAGGCACCTCCTGAGAGGTGATCAGATTCTTTGTTAAGGCCATTAGGCAAACATACAGCATGGTGTTAACATGCAAAGTGCTCCCTGTGCTGTCCAGTATCTTACTGGACAGTAGTCAGGAGAAACTAGCTGCAATAAGAGCAAGAGTCCAGAGGAGGGCCACTAACATGATCAGAGGGCTGGAGCACCTCTCCTGTAAGGAAAGGTTGAGGGAATTGGGATTATTTAGCTTGGAGAAGAGAAGGCTCCAGGGAGACCTCATTGTGGCCTTCCAGTACTTGAAGGGAGCGTATAAACAGGAGGGGGAACAGCTGTTTATAAGGGTTGATAGTGATAGGACAAGGGGGAATGGTCTTAAACTGAGACAGGGGAGGTTTAGGTGAGATATTAGGAGGAAGTTTTCACACAGAGGGTGGTGACACACTGGAACAGGTTGCCCAAGGAGGCTGTGGATGCCCCATCCCTGGAGGCATTCAAGGCCAGGCTGGATGTGGCTCTGGGCAGCCTGGTCTACTGTTTGGCGACCCTGCACATAGCAGGGGGTTGAAACTCCATGATCATTGTGGTCCTTTTCAATCCAGGCCATTCTATGATTCTATTATATGATTCAATATAAGAACTCAGTATTTCTCAGTTGGCAAATGCTTCTGCAGAAAGAACTTCTCTCAAGCTGCCACAGCAGCTGCCTCTCTTAGAGCTGAACCCTAGGGGAACTCTTCTTGAGGCAGCACACAGAGCACAACACGTTGAGCTTCTGAAACATGAACCTTGGCAGCGACCCAGAGTTACTGACCCTGAACACACAGGTGCATGTCTCATTTTTCCATAATCAGACTTTAAAACAGCATGCCAGGCATCATCATAGCTTTTACCTGTTTTGTGTAACCCACATAATATCCTTCAATCTCCATCAATCATGTATTTTGCTTTCTGATAAAAGTATTGTCAGACTAAAGTGTAAAAATGTGGTGACAGAAAAAAAAATTGAAATTGAAGAATGCCACGACAGCAGTGTTATACTACAAACAGTGGCCAAAGGGCAGAATGCAGCTCCAGAGGAAGACACTCACGTCCAGCTATCTGCCTGCAGGCACCCAAGCTCACAGCACAGCAGAGAGCTGTACAGTACAGTGAGGTGCCAAGGGAGCTGTGCTGCTCTCCATGAGTTTCACACACAGGGAGCTCACTGTGCTCTGGGCTCTGCCTGCTGCACTGACTGCATCTCCACCACAGTGGAATGGAAGCTTATGGAATTAATCTGCACGTGCATCCCAATTTGGCACTCCTATAGCAATGGCAGTGACTGGAAACATCTACGGATCTTATTTTCAAAGACTGATTTCCATATCTGCTGTCAGTGATGCTGCAGAGCCCCATAGCACCTTGTGCCACCACTGGCTGCCTCCCAGCTCTGCTCACAGACAGAATCCAGCTTCCTTTTAGACCTGCAGGGACAGCACAGCCAGAAGCAGTAACAAACCACACTGACTTATCTTCGTGATTGAAGGCCAACAGATTGGAGTCTGGAAGCATGCAGGGAACAGAGCTGTTGAGTAGAACATCACCGAGTTCAGTCACTTAAAGACATCCCAGCACTCGTGGTAGCTCACTCATCACAAGGCAGTCTAGGCTGGATGACACCTCAAAAGAGCTGCTGCAACAGCCTTAGTCTTCAAGAGTTCTCTATTATTTAGCTTCACCGAAACCTCCCAAAGAAGGTAGGAAAGAATTAAGAAATTGGTTATTTATTAAAGCTTGTATCCTAGAGACATGACACAGAGGCAATACAAGGTATAACTCATAGCAGTGTAAAGTTGACGTTTGCACTTAAGCTAATTTATGCACTCTGGCCAGAGCTGCAGAATTCCTCACCTCCAGCCAAAAGAGGTTCTCATTATGTTTCAGAACTTTCCACATAAATCATGCACTGCCCACTCCTCTGCTGAAAGCTGGGATGCTCCCAGTGGTACAGCACGGGCTGTATCAAATGGAACAGACCAGACAGAACCTTCCCAGCTGTCTGAGCTTCACACCTCTGGGGCAGATAAAGCACAGCTGCTGGCAAAACAGGCTCAGGGTGCTCCAAAGCACTGTTCTTTTGTGTGCTGGAACAAAGGCATATTAAGCTAAAATGCTCTGGATGCAACAAGCCCACAACAGAAGAAAAGCCTAAGGGAGCAAACAGGGCATCACTATTCATATCATCCTTTTCATAAAATAACATCTTTGTCTGCGATTCCATTGCGTTGTGCTTTGCAACAGCAGCGTGCTGTACCAACCACGTGCCGGGATGAACCAGAAATCAGCCCTGTTGTTGGGAAGTAACTCCTTCCTCTGCTGCCACTGTGCAGGTGGTAGAGGCAACTGAACAGGAACATTACAGTGTGAGGAGTCAGCTGGCAGAGGGAGTCCCACAAGCCAAGGAAGCAGATGGAGATGATGCCACAGCAAGCATCCACTGTGCAGCTGAACTTGACATGCAATGTTAGGGAAAAAAGCGGACAGAGCTACATTAACCTTAACTGAACAATTATTCATAGAATCATAGAATGGCTTGGGTTGAAAGGGACCTCAAGGATCATCAAGCTGCAACCCCCACACCACAGGCAGGGCCACCAACCTCCATATCTAATACTAGACCAGTCTGCCCAGGGCCCCATCCAACCTGGCCTTGAACACCTCCAAGGATGGGGCATCCACAACCTCTCAGGGCAGCCTGTTCCAGCACCTCACCACCCTCTTGGTAAAGAGCTTCCCCCTGATACCCAACCTAAATCTAAACCTAAATTATTTCTTATCTTGCTGCAAGAATAACAGTCCCATGCCATATTTGTTTCCGACCACAAAAGAAAAACAGTATTGTTACCATGATTATTTCATTGTTTTTTTTAGTATAGTTCCTATCCTTAGTGCAGAGCAAAGGAAAGTGCTGAAGTGATTCCACTGTATTACAGTGAGTTTCCTTGCTCAGTTTCTACAGACGTTGAGTTGCTGCAAAAAGCCCAAAATATCTGTACTGTACTGAAGGCCAAAACTCACACAACACAATGCTACCTAAGTGCTAGTTTTTGAACAACAAACAACAACAGCACTGCCTTTAGCAAGGGGGAATAAGGTTTAATAATACCTAATAAAAGACTAAATCCATCCCAATAATATAATCCTATACAAATCACTAACTCTACTCAAATAATGGACTGAAATCCCACAGAATAAGCATACAGGGCACTTGTAACTGTGGTGTGTCTATGCAGAGTTGATGCCATCCTTCCCACAAAAGATGGGCCATTACCATTACTTCTTGACAAGGATTGCTAACACGTCTCACAAACACTTAATGAAGAAATACACCTGAGCATCTTTTTAACCTCTTCACTGAAATCCTTCTTAATCATTGCCTTATACTTTAGTTTTAATTATACACTTGTAATTTAAGTGAAAGAGTTCATATATAGGGATTCATTTCATGTTTTAGCTGGAAGAAGTTGAGGACGTGGCTAAAACACAGAACGGAGCAAAGGTCTATTTCAGCCATTAGTAAAGTGGGACATCCACTTATAGAGTAGCACTTCGTGAAATAAAGTTGTAAGAAAACAAACCCAAAACTTTCAGTCTGTTCTCAGGTAAGCATAGAAGGATTGGATGCTAGAACAGCTCTGCTGGAACAGCACACATATGTTCAGCTGCTCACTGGTTTGAGGTTTGTTTCTAATTATTTCAATTTACCTTTTAAGGAAGCGCTTGAGAACTGAAAATTAAGACTGCTGTAAAGTTGAATTTGAAATATTCCCACAAGACCCAACCATGAATGGTCAGCACAGACAGCAGTCCTCATGCTGGACAGTTTCAGACAAGTCCAGAACTGGTCAGCTCCGTCTCCACTGGGAACATCCAGAAGGGTTAAAGCAACAGAGGGCAGGAGGAAAGTCAGAACAAATGCCATTTTCAATCAGCTTTTTAATTTATGATGATTATTTTATGTTTCTACAGAACACAAAGGAATTTGAGAAATTAGCAGGTTTTGAGTAATCTCTTATTTGGTTGACAAATGACTTCCTTCACACTGGTATTTCTGTTTAAGCCATGAAGAAAGTTGGAATCTCTTAATGCTATCATTTACCAAAACTAGGTTTAGAGGTTTTCAAGGAAAACTGGTGCTACCACATGAGGGAATTTACCAGAGAACACGACAAGGTGAAAGACAGCACGTTTCTGGCTTCCAATTTTAGCTGCCTAGGCAGAAATGTGTTTTAGAATAAACAGTCCTCCTTCTGCAACACCTTAAATACCAGACACCAAAGCAATGAGTGAAAGGCGTTCACAAAAATAAATCATTTACCTCCAATGAAGTCTCAGAAATAACTGCACTAGCCTTTTAGGATAATTATCAGGAAAAAAAGCAATAACATACAGCACAAATTTGGGATACAGCACTATAGATACAGCACCTGTTCCATCCTGTTCCAGGAACACCCACAGGCAAGCTCATCTGCCCATATAACAACACAGATTGGAGAACAAGGTGCAGAAAGTGAAGAAGCACTCACTCTGCTGTTTCCCCTTGGCTTTGCCACTGCCTTACCCAAGCTGCCCTCTAAGGACTACACTGCTTCAGTAGATAAACCATTCTTTTCCAAGTGGACTAGGATTAACAGCAGCTACAAATAAGAGTTTACATGAGATGTTATCCTAAAGTCAATCAGACAGCGAACATAAAGTTACCTACTAAATTAGGTTTAAATCACAGTTTGCAAGACATGGTAATGTGAAACCCATATACACCATGGGAAAAGAGATTTACATAACTTGGTTGCAAAACTTTTTGTCAGTAATGCCTTATGCTAAGGCATAAATATGCATAGATATGAGACCTTCTCTAAGGAGAGCCCAACTACTGAAGATTCCAACGCCGCACCCTGCTTTGGTCTTCACTTTTCATCACTGTTCTCTACACTTCAAAGAACCCCAGGAAAAGACAACTCTCCAACTACACCACAGTTAGAAACAGCTAACGGTCATTTTATGGATGAAATAGGGGATTCATTTCAGCTAAATGTGTGCACAGAGCTTCCACGTAGCACTGAGCACCATAACAAGCCCTACCTCCTGTGGGTGGGGAGCAGCTGTGAAAGCAAAGAGCAACACCAGTTAAACCACAGCAAAACAGAACGAGTGCCATACTACAGAATTCAGAGCCTTTAGCACCCTCTAGTGACAAGCTCAGAGTTTTGTAGGTGTAACACTCCTGATTTTTACACACCAATAGAGAAAGGTGCTTGTTTCTGCACACTGCAATTTACTTTCAAGAATCAGACTTCTACAAGAAAGCTTCTATACTGAAGCAGTATGGTACACATTTTAACCTTCCAAAGTATTTTGCCACTGTAGACTTCAATAGTTTTTATAAGCTCTGATGACTTGAAGGATTAAACCCTCTAGGTTCGAGAGTGGTCACAGGTGCCTACAGCAGTTAAAACACTATTCTTTCCTAGCTGCTCCTAGTGCCTGCTGTACACCATGCCCTGTTTACTTTCAGCTGACTCTAATAGAGAGCATTCCTGAAAAACCACTCGAGCAGTTAAACTATAAGGCTGTATATGAAGCTATGGAAATTCATTCATTTCATTTCTGTGGATATATTTTCAAAATATAATCACTTGCGTATAATCATATCAAAATAGTTCCAGTTTTATAGTTTCAACTGGCATTCCTTTCCAAGGCAACACAGTACTAATGTAAAAAGATCAAAAGCATCAAAGAACACACTGATATTTTTAATTCATTTTAAAAAAAAATCATTTCTTGCTTCAAAAAATTTAAATAACAAGGGAAATATTCATAGTGATAGATCACCAGTACCATTACAGTTTGGTATGACACCTGTCTTCAGAGAAAGGCTTGCAGGTCAAAACCAAGATTGCCAAGAAAACCAAGACTCAAATGCCTCTATAAAGCACTGGGAAAGTAACTCAATCATTAGCAAAATACTCACCCAAAAGCATGTCTGCTAAAGAAAGAATTTCTGATAGCAGTCATTAGCTGTAACAACAAGGCCATCAGATTGACCTGAGAAGCTTGTTTTGACGTGTTGTGCCAGTTCTAAGCTTGGCACTTGCTTTGTTTACCAGTTCTCACCTGTCCTAAGAATTTAAGGCACAACAGTTTTACTAAGCACGTTTGCAAATAAACCAGATGCTCCTTCATGGGAATAAGTGTGATTTTACCTTCCGAGCCTGTTCCTCAGCTCGCTCCTTCTTTATTTTTTCCAGTTCAGCCAGAAGAGCTGCAGTGTCATCATCATCACTGTCTTCCAGGTCATCATCCTCATCATCCTCCTAATAGCATCAAAAGTAGAAAAGAAACAGTTTATGAGTTTCATGTAACAGGCACAGCTTTTAACTCTAAACACTGATTGCAGAGATGTCTCTCTTGTTCAGAAAAAAGAATGATGAGAAGTCCCCCAGACAGCTCTGTATGTTCAGCTAAGGTTGACTTCTGAAGCACACGGGTGCTTGTAGCAGCAGCACTATAATACAGATTGTTCATTTGCTCCTATACCATAAAGACAAAAATATAAGTGTCTGTGTTTTTAGATGACTGCGATCCTTATTTCTTAATAATTGAAATGCCATGTTCCTGACAGATTCCAGAGAGCTGGCACTCTTAATCTTTGTAACACAAGTCATTGTAATTGTGTGCCCGAATACCTCATCCAGTATTGCTGGAACCAAATATAGCACTATTAGAAACAAAACAAACATCAGCATGCTGTCAGTACCTGAAGAACTCCAGTACATCAGCACAAGGAAAGGAGCCAAGAACTCATTATTCATGCAAACAATCAGTGCATCTCAATTGCTTTACCTCTGGGGAACTCTGACTGACCCAGTACTTAGACTGAGGCTAAAAGAACACCAATAATTTAAGTGGTACCTTCAATTCCCCAGTTATTGTATGCTAGTAGTCACAGCATCCTTGCTCCCTTCTAAGAACACCACTGATTACAGCATAAAACCACTACGGACTTCCATCAGAATAGGGAAACTGGATGTAGAGTATCCCCAAACCAGTTCTCACTTACAAGTCTTGATTTATACACATATTTTTAAATATCCAGAAGTTCATATTCTATCAGTGGCGAATCCCCAAGGCAGGACAATGAAAGGAAAGAAGACAGAAAAGAATGCATACATCAGTAAGAGGGTCATCGGCATCGAGGTTTGCTGCAGGGATCTGGTCCAGCCGAGGCTTCTTAGACACAGAAGATGACGTTGTATGTTCTGTGAGATTAATATAAATATAAAAGATTAATAAACAGCACAAAGCCAATTTCACTTAACAGCATCAAAAGTCAGAAATTGATATCAAAATCATTAATAAGTTGTCTTGCATTACAGTATGAAATGTGAGCTTATGCTTGGTTTCTCCTCACATCTCAGTCTTAACGCCCATACTAATTGCTCCCATGCAGGCATTCCCATACGAAGCACTAACATCCCCAGGCTTATCTTTTAGCCTCCAAGTGTTCCTGAAGTCATTACTTCAAAAAGAAAGAACAGCAGAAGCTGTGGAGAGAGATCCTTATTCTATATATTCAGCGGACCGTTTCCATAGCAGACCACCCCAAAGCACTACTATTATCTACTTGGGTCCGAATGACATCTGCTTTTAGCTATGAATTAGAAAGTCCCATAATACTTCTCTACACTTCACAGCTCAGGTACTAAAGTACCTAAATTTGGTCAAGCTTCATATGAAAAGAAAAAGAATATTTCTCAGACAAATAACAAACAGCTTCAATTTTTGTTTTAATTCTCACTTCACAGTACCCGAACTGAATCAGATACTTTAAAAAGCAATTTATTACTTCACTGATGCTGTAACAGTTAAAAACGAGTCACTGCACTTTTCTTTCCTGTCTTGTTTGTCCAAGTGCAGGAAAAAAGCTCGTTATTAACTGCACATATTTGCTGCTAATTCATTACAGACATTCTGTATCAGCTGGCCTCCTTGATGCTTCCCTACTAGCTGGCCTAGATTTTTGCTAGCATGAAGCCAGCATGAAAGCCAATGAACATTCCCTTGCAGGTCCACAGCTCAGAGCCATCAGGCCAATATCCCACATTCTGCTCTCCTGACACAGCGTGTAACTCATAAACTTCCAAGGTGGAATTCTGTGTGAGAGCAGTGGCATGTAAAGGTATTAAGATCTGTTTGTTAAAGGTTGGATGTTACCTCTGGTTGGTCTGTCTCTGTTCTTTTCCCTCGCAGCAACCCGCTCTCTCTCCTCTAGCTCCCTTCTGAAGTCACGGTTACGCACCTCTTCAGGAGCATCCTGAGTGGCCTGTCTGAAACAGCAACGAGGGGAAAAGGCTGAACAATAGAATCAAAGAATTGCTAAGGTTGAAAAAGACCCACAGGACCATCCAGTCCAACCATTCACCCATCACCAATGGTTCTCACTAAACCATGTCCCTCAACACAACATCCAAACGCTCTTTGAACACCAAAGCTGACTGAACTGACTGAAGCTGACAGTCAGGAGCTGGCAGCAATTTATCAAATGAGGCCAATAAATCCAGAGCTGAACATGTTTCTACTTTTTATACACAGCCGGGTACCATGTGGACACACACTTCTTTCTCTATATGCATTACACACACATGTGCATTAAACACACACAGTGGCTCTCAAGTGAATTTTAAAGATCTACACACATTCTTGCAAAACCACACTGGCTACATCTGTATTTTGCAGGCATATCTACATCTGTTCTCTGCAGCACAAACTCAATGTCCAAACTGACATCTACCAACGCTCTGGTTAACTCTCTTCACCATTTTATCATCTCACATTGCTGCTGCAAACAAATCTCCCAGGCTTGCAAGACCAAAACTAAAGCATGCTGTTCTCCAATCTTTTCTCTCCATAAGACAGAAGACAAAACGTAACACAAGGAAAGAAAAAGAAAGAAATATGGAGGGAATGAGCACAACACTAGCTTTAGTGAAATACATTGCAAATGCATCTTTTCCCCTCTTTTATACAATACACATAGGCAAAAATCAACAGACTACTCATATTCAAGTCACGCTAAGTTCCACCTAGAACATGCTGAACTTCTCTGGAAGACTTGAGAAGAACTGATGAATAAAAACATGCAGCAATTCCTTTCACCTTACTGTGAACTCAGGTTTGGAAATAAGAATGCCTGGAAGAAACCCAGGCTCCAGTCATTATAAATACACTGTGTGCACAGGGCTGTCTTTATGCTGAAGCATTTCATTTGCTTTTATAATTAAAAACTCGAATTCAGAATCCCTGACATGGCAGCAAAAATCCCCCCCAGGCCCTGTGTCAATGAGGCATGGGAGAGTGGGACTGAAATACCAAATCCTTCCTGCAATTATGCAGTCCTGGCAAATTAGCAAAGACAACCTCGTATTAGATATTTGGGAGAATGAACTTAAGACACTTAATGCCCCCTCACACACACATACACATGCACTCAAAGGGATTTGTTACCACACATATTGTATATTCCTGTATGTATTTCTCCCCACACACTCCTTTCAGAACAACAGACTGGTGTTTCACACTCCTGCTCTATTTAAAGAGACAAACCAACAGCCATTTTTCCCATAACAGCACGTTTTGTGCTCTTGTTTTTGATATTCTCCAAACATTCCAACTCCCGTATCCATGTTACCTTCAAAGTTATTCAAATGGGCAGGAGGGAAGCAGTGAAAGGGTAAACATCTGCACTAAGAAAGTAAAACCCAAGCAATAGTTTAAGCTAAAAAAAGAACCAAACTAGCTTTAGGTTGACACAACTCAGTTAAATCCAAGTGCCTGTGGCACACTGACTCCAGATTTCATGCTATCTTAAAAGTAGATAAACAAATTATTAAGGATTCCAAACACAGGATAACATTCATATAAAACCCCATTATCTTTTACACCAGTTAAAGCAATTGACTCTTCTAGAACCTCTTCCAGTGTTTAACATCTGCTCTCCCAACACCTACTAATGCCTGAGTGCTGTTTCACGTTGCCCTGCCTCTTCTTAGTGCTCTTTCCCAGTGGTTCTTTGCTACTACATGACATGATTTTCCACTTTTTAAGACATGCTCAACTTCATACCTCCTATCCCATCTTGTAAGTAACAGCACCTTACTAGCTCAGCTGTCTCTGTATGTTCCCAATGCTTTCATTTTCACTCCACTACCTGAAATACTTTATCTCTAAAGATCACCTTCTCATGATTCCCTTCCACGGGCAGTTATCCACACCACGAAAACTAAGCTTTCCAAATCAGTTGCAAGCCATTCAATCTCCTAAGTCTGCTTTTGAGACATGCAGTTTCAGCACTGCTGCACAATATCTGTGTGTGCTTAATGTCAAGCAATCAAATGTGAAAAAATTCAGTGTTGGTCACATCACAGAGAAAGAAAACAAGGAAACACCCCCAGCCTGCTTTGCTATAAGACAGACAATAACGATACTTACCTGTATTTGATTTTAGTATGAGAGGGAAGGTCTCTGCTGGAATACTGCTTGGATAGCTGACTTAAGTCTCCTTCACCTTTTCCTCTTCCTCCTCTGGCAGGCTCAAACGTTGGCCTTGCTGCTGTCGTCATTTTAGTTACTACAGAGTCAAGGGCAAAAAACAGTCATTACTATAACTCAGAGTGAAAGACATTCACCAGAAGCTACGTTGTTCCTGGAACTGTTGCAGCAATAGCAAATTCCACTACACAATACAAACTATCATTTGGTGCATGAGCCTTAAAACTTAACAAGTTTTTTTTACTGACAGCTTCTATCCAGATGTTCTAAAAACAAAGTCTTTTCTAACACATCTGAAAGATGACAGAGACTCAAACAAGAATGTGAGGTCATGTTTATAAAAGTGGATAAAATGCCAGGAGCCAGTCTCCTATCCTCAAGTCTTGGTAGAGGTGTAATTCAACTCTTTCCCCTCTGGAAAAAAAAACACAGCCAAAAAATGACAGCCTATTCGAAATGATCTCTCTATTATGTCTCAAAGTTTATCTTAGTATTATCACCACAAATGCCAGCCATTGTGGACTGTAGCATGCTGGGGCTGATAACTGAACAGCAACTATGGTCACACATCCTAAACACTCGAGTCCTTGCTCTGGCCTGGTTCATTTCTCCAGTACAGGCACAGCATCAACACTGGTAATGCAGCAGAGCTCCAGATGGCCAGCAAACCTTCCGAAGTGCTCATGTGAATTAAGTGCAATTAACAAAACACCTTGCTCAGACAAACACAGAAGTTCACCAACTCTCCTATGGAAACTCAGACACCACCAGCAAGATCTACTAATGAAATAACTGATGCCAAGAAGTGCAGGTATGGCAAAGGAGTGAAGGGGCTCAGCCCAGCCTCAACTACACAACAGATGTGAGCACACACTGTGCTCAGCATTGTAGACAGTAGCTGGAGGCCCTGCAGGCCCAAACCACAGAGCCAGCAGTTTAGGGCAGTCCACCAAGGCAAAAAAGAAAAAATCGCCAAAAAACAACAAAACAATAAAATCAACCAGACAAACAAACACCCTGGATGATCCATCAGTGCCATCTTCAGTCTGTTAAATGAAACTACATGAATTTCTGCCTCACCAGAACACACATATCCATAAGCACAGCCTAAGGACTTAAAAGAAAGAGACACTCAGAAGGTGGTGAGGCGCAGCTGCCCAGAGAGATGTGGTGCCCCATCCCTGGAGGTGCTCAAGGCCAGGCTGGATGGACCCTGGGCAGCCTGAGCTGTGGGGGCAACCAGCCCATGGCAGGGGTTGGTGCTGGGTGGGCTGTGAGGTCCCTTCCAACCCAAATCATTCCATAATTCCAGAAGATAGGCAGCCAGCACAAGCCTGCACTCTGCCCCCAACTGCTGACACTTCTAGGTACTGTGCAGGTGAGCTCGACAGGCCTCGTTGGCTTCGGAGAAGATCCACAATCTGAGAAAGATGTGATCCCAGGACTTATCTCTGTTATTTATAGGTAACGGAAGGGACCTCTGAGTTCAAGCCCCGGCCCGACTGCGTATACCCATGGAACATTACCACATCCCGCGGAAACCGAGCCTGCAGCATCTTTTTGGGCTCATCCTGCATTTTTCTGGGCTGTAAAGGACCCGAACTCCACCCGAAGCCGCTCAGGCCCGTGTGCTCCGATCAGGTTTCGGCAGCGCAGCACTGGAGCAGCCCCTTCAGTGCCACAGGGCTCCGGGCCGGCCGAGCCGCGTCAATCGGCGCACGCCCAGGCCCAGCCAGGCCGCCCCGCCGCCTCAGCCGCCCGCTCAGTCCCACCAGGCCGCCCCCAGCCTCGGGACCGCTTCCCCACGCTCAATACCCCTGATTTAGTCCCTTCAGCCCCCGCCTCTGACCTCAGGGCCTCCTCCCGCTGAGCAGCCAGGCTCTACGCCACCGCCATCATTCCACCCACTGCCCACAAAGCGCCGCGCGGCGGCCACAGAGAGGAGCGGCGGAAGGAGAACCTACCATAGAGATGGAGACCGGAAGGACTTCTTACGTCACTGCGGAAGCGCGTCCGCCATGTTCGCTACCGAGGCGGAAGTAAGCGTTGTTGCTTCCTGAGTAGCGATGGCGGCTTTCTCCCACCTCCCATGCAGCGCGGCTGGGCTTCCGGTGTGAGCTGCTCCCTGCCCTGCTGTCCTCAAGCTTTGGCCGTCCAGGCTGTGCCTGGCCGATCCCCTCGTGCCTTCCTCAGCCTTCCTGTGAGCTCCAGCCACCTCCCCATGCAGACAAGCTGCTGTCAGGGCCTCTGTCACAGATGGGTCTGAGAACAGAAGGGTAGGAACAATTCCAGGCCATGAGCTGGAGGGAGGAACAGGGCCCTCCAGTCTGTCTGTCAGCAGCATCACCTGGGCCTGTCTCCCAGCTAGCAGCTCCCCCCAGCTGATGCCCTTAATGTGGGGTATATTCATTGCTGTCTGTGAAAAAGCCATAGCGCGAGAGCACATCTCTCAGAGTTCAAATACAGTTTATCTCTTGTGTTTGCTGTTGCTTCCAGCTTAGCAGGCTTCGGTGGATCACACGAGGGTATGTGATGTCACGTCTACAAAGGAAACTTCTTCCTGGGCAGCCCCTCACACAGCGTGCAACTTCAAAGAGAGCCCACGAGAGGTCTCTGAAGATGCTGCTATGCAAGGAGCCCCAGCACCTAACGGCAGAGCACACCCTTCGGAGCCTTCAGAGGAAGCCCTTGGAAGAAGTGGGCCCAGCAGTACAGAGAAACTGTGTCACCTCTTTGGTTTGTGTCTGCTTCCAGCCGTCCATTGCCACCTCTGAGGAGTTCAGCAGTGTCTGCTGCAGACTGGATCACAGCAACCTGAAATCAGCGCATCCTCCTCTGATGGTGGATGGTATTTGTAGATGTATGAATATCTACCTGTGAGCCTTAAATCAGAAGTAACTGTTACACTAATTTGACTGCTCTGATCTTTGAATAAAGGAAAGCCGTAGTGTCTTTGGCCAACATTGTTCCCTGAACCCTGAGGTGCTTCTTCCCAGTTTGTGAGTATAGATGTGAGGTAAAAATAGCTATGGGCACATTTGATGGACAAAGTCTTCCTTAGAAGACATGGGTACAGAACAAGAGATTCTGGAGGAGTTAATGTGCCCGAGTCCAGACTGCCACAGATCCCACCTCAGTCTTGCTACAACGGCACTGAACTTTCACAGGTCCACAACTTTTGATTTTAAAGGTCTCTAAATGATTGATTGATTGCTAATTATTAGAGACTTCTCAGTAATTATTGGATGAAAGCTCTCTGCACACTGAACTGGGGAATATATCTCGCTTCTGTTAGGCCTCGGCATGAGCAGGATGCTAAACTTCTTAGATCTGAACTAACTCCAAACGTGTTCAAGACTGGCCCAAACTCTGTATGTTTACAGAATCATAGAATGGCTGTGGTTGGCAGGGACCTCTGGGCCCATCTGGTCCAACCCCTGCTCAAGCAGGGATGCTCAGAGAAGGTCCTGGGCAACCCGGCATGGCTTTCTCCTTTTCTTGCGCTGGTGAAGGTCCTCACATGGGCCCTCTGCCTTCTCATGGTCTTCTGGGATGAGGAGCACGAGCCTGCCTGAATTGTTGGGACAGCCACAGCAGCAGAGCCCTGCCTTGGGGTTTCACTGCACAGAGAGAGGGATGGAGCCTTGGGAGGGTCTCCTCTCATAGCATCTCTTGGAAAGAATGAACGATTCATTCATGAGAGCTTGTATAGAGAAGGGAGCACCAATAAAAATCCATGGTATAGCCACTTGTCTGTAAGTGGGAATTTCTGCATTCCAGGCCCTGTTTCCATGATTGTGAACCAAAGCACCATCAGATGAGGGAAATAAATAAATAAGTAAATAAATAAATAAAAGCAACAACAAAATCCCAAGTCTTTCACCTTCCTATGCCTGCTCTAATCAGACCAGCTCATGACCAAAGACTGCTGTCTTCCTGTGGAACACTGAGCCTTGTACCTCTTGGTGCATCTCGTGCCACCATGGACGCGCCCCTGGTTATTCCTCTGCTGAGCAATTTGGCTGTTGCAACTCTTAGGGAGAGATTCTGAATTGCATGGGTAACATGAAAAGCAGGAAAATTCACCACTTCCCTTAATGATTTCCTGAAGTGATTCATTATCCTCGCAGTTCAAAATGGCACTTTGTTTACTTTTAATTTCAGCTTATTTGTCTTTCTACCCAACCATGGGTATCTGCAGTGCATAATGTGAAAGCCCATTTTCTCACCAGGTATTTACACTTTGTAAGCTAGTCTTGTAACTATCTCTGCATGAGGCAGGCTCTCCTTCTAACTTATCAACATCAGAAGTATGAGAACTCTCTCACCATCAACCCCAATGAGGTGAGCTGGAGATGTAAGATCCCTTCCCTCCCCACCCCAGCTTTCAATGCAGCTGTTGATATACCCAAGAATCACACTGGCTTTCTTCCCCACACCACTGCACTGGGCACTCCAATGCAGATGCAAGTCTTGCTGATTCTTAAAGTCTTTCCAGGGCTGTTGCTTTCCTGGTTAAAAAAAGATCATATATTCTTTGATCCAAGATGAATGAACACCTTTACTTGTGTTAAATGCATCTGGCTTGAAAAGAAAAGTCCCTTCTGGTGTTGCTGGCACAGTCTGTTAGTCATGACCCCAAAGTATTGATGGTACCTGTACATATTCTTACTGCGATGTTGTATTTACTTGTAGATCACTCTAAATGCAGAATACAGAGACCAGCATGTTACTTCCTCTGGGGTGCTGTTAGAAATCCCAGTTCAGTGGCTGCTTTTGGAGGTGTCTCTGGGTCTGACACACACAAAGGGGTGCAGCTCCTACAGCAAAGTGCCTGTTTTGCAATCATAATGACACTACCGATCAAACATGTCATGAACTCTCCATCTGTTACATTTACAGGGCCTCTTTATGACTGAACTCAAACTCCTCCTGAAGAACAACAGCTCCCCACAATCCTTGGGCTTCTGTTCTCTGGAGCTTCCCCGTATCCAGAGATGTTTTGAACGTTCACACCAGGAGACCAATATTCTCTGGCTATCTCAGTGCTCCAGGATGCTGGTACTTTGGCAAATATGTGTTGATCTTAAATGTTGGTCCTTCTCTGAGATTACCAAAGGACTGCAGAATGCATCACTTCCTAATAGAGAACAGAGACATTTACCTAAACCTTGTGCCTGTTTGGAGACTTATTAATGCTTTTCTCATCTACTTCCTGGCCTTTGACATTGTGAAGATTTCTTACGTTCCTAATGGATTTCAAAAAGCCCCTCTTGGTCTTGCCAAGGCAGGGATTTATCCCCCTCTCTCCCGTGTCATATTTTTGTTCTTTAAAGCTTCTCATGTATACTTTTTGCCATCTCTTCCTCATTTCTTCCATTTGTAACATTATTTTTAGATTTAATTGTTGCTTTCCACTGTTTTTTTTTTCAGGGTGGGAACTTAGACAAGACAACTTCCTTCCCTGAATCCCTGGCTCTTGCGCTGTATCATCTTCTGCCCACCCTCAGGTACAGAAACACTGCATGTGATCTCTGCTTTTAAAGCCATGTGGGACTGTGAGCAGTACACCAGCATGTCCTCAAGCTGAGCAGAGATTTGTGCCCAAATGGAAATGTCTGAGCTGGAATTTTCCCCTTGCCACCCTTCCTGTAAGAACCTGTCTCTTGCCATCCAGGACATGGCTTGCACGGCCACAGAACATTTCCTCCCTTGGGATGTGTGTGCTTTCAAGGACTGAGCCTCCCACTGGCCTGGTGATGTTGCAGGGAACTGTCAGCAGTGGCACCCCAGTGCAGGAATGCTCAGCATCCAAACAGCAGCCTTAAAAGAAGATGGTGGGAAGTCTCTGTTTCCTTGATTGGGAAAAGAACAGAGGTCTGGCCTGGCTGTGACTCAGCTGGTAAGCCAGCATGGGGCTGCTTTCTGATGAGGACATCTCAAAGGGCTGGCTCACCATCATGCCCTCTGCACTGCTGTGGTGCCATAAAACCCTTGTGCTGCTGTGAAACCCTTGTGCTGCTGCTTTTCTGCACGCTCACAGAGTCATCCCAGCTCTCAGATTCCTCCCAGCTGCCTCCCACCCCACTGATTCTTTCGCTGTTTGCCTCTGTGCTCAATCACAGCTCCTGCACTACTGTCTGCCTTTGCTTCTTGAAGTGTGACATGACAGCTGCCAATGGCTTTGCAATGAGGAAGAGACCTTGTAACTATTCTCAACAGAGGAAAGTCCATGAGTCAGCAAGAATTCCCCGCAAGAAAAGGCACAGGGTGAGAACCTGAACTAGGCCCTTCCTAAGCGCCCAGGAGAGGCCCACAGAGGGACATGCCATCCCCCTGCGGCCCACAGGCACCACGTGAAACACATCTCCACGTGCAGCCATGGAGGAGCCCACTGTGCAGCAATGGATGAGGCCTGGAGGAGGCACAGCACATGGATACCCCTCCAGGAGCAGCCCCGGGTCAGAGATGCAGCCCATGGAGAGGAGTCCACAGTGGGGCAGGAGGGCTGGGGGAGCGGCTGCTTGTGGGGCTGTGCTGGAGCAGTTCCCACCCACAACGTGATGTCAGCCCAAAGGCACTCAGCAAGGGAGGGAGGAGGGTGCTGGGGGCATGGGTGGCAGTGAAGAGCACACAGCTCTGCTGCTCTGTGTCTTGGGCACATGCTCGTCCCTGTGGAGGAATTCTTGTTTCTGCAGAATCAAATGGTTTCTTTGAGCTCGGACAAAGCAATTAATTTTAGCCATGTGATGTTTACATGCAGATGAGCTGCTGGGCCATACGTCTCTCGATAGCTGCATCCAGTGTTAGGCAAAAATACCCCACTGTGTGAATTATTAGCCAAACAGCTCTGCTAAGAACTAAGCTAATTTTATCCTTTTCTCAGTGCTGGCTGTCAATGACTCAGTCCCCGCTTGTCTGGGAGGACTCTCAGTACCTGGATGCCCGGACACCCAAATGAGCATTGGATCTCCCATGCATGGAGGGAAGGGCCTGCTGCCCACACACTGCTGTGGTCTGTCTTGGGTTTTTTTTTTTTCACTGTTTGTGTAGATATGGAACAAAGAATACCAGTGAAACACCCCACAAACAAGCTCATCAGGCAGGACGAAGTAGGGATGCATGGAGCATCAGCCACCTGTCCCAGTGTTTGACCATCCTCATGGTAAAGAAATGTTTCCTAATGTCCAATCTGAGCCTCCCCTGGCACAGCTCTGTGCCCTTCCTTTCCTGCCACCAGTTCCCAGCAGCAGAGCCGGGCACCTCTGTCTGCCTCCCCTCCTCAGGGAGCTGCACGGAGCCTCCTCTTCTCCACACCAGACAAGTCCAGTTGGATGAGACTCTTCTGGGTTTAAAATTTCAGGTACTGGAAGATTCAATGTGCAGCTAAATACTTTTCATAAACAGGGCTGCAAGGATCAGAGCAGCCAGCATGAAAGCATGGACTCTCCTTGTTTATTTTGAGTCTCTGAACCAGGAATGCGAGGAAGAGTTTATAAGAAGAGCAAACAGCCATGCATCATCCTGACCCATTTAAAACCCGGCTGAGTTTCCTTTCCAGCAGCATTTCAGTAGTGCAGCCCTCAAGCTCACTGAAAACAAGGTAAGCCATAGGGTCAGTTTCCACATCCTCCAAAGATGCTGTATTGATTTATGACAATTTCATAACTAAGAGCATTCCAGCTGCTGTCAACAGACTGCAATCCCTCTTAACCCACAATAGCCCACCTATAGCTACTGACCCTGCACTCTGCAATGTGTTTATCCAGTCTCGAGGCAATGCGGGGTCAGCAGTGGTCTCAAACACCCGCATTGTTCCTTTTGGGTGTGGGCAGAAATCAGTTCACTCGGAGTCAAGTGAAAACAAAGAACAACAGCTTGGAAAACAATGCGCCCTTGACACAGAAGTGGCAGCTGCCAGGTTGATCCTTCCTTATTTCTTTGTTACAATTCACATTATTTCAGGTCTGAGACCTCAGGGGAGCCCTTTGCTTATGGAGGCCTGCCACAAGCAGAAGAAAAATAAACTTGTATTTCCTCCCCAGCACGGCCACTAGCTTGGGAACCTTGCAAAAGTAACCCCTGCTCCCCAGGTCCTGCTCAGTTCCTTCTTTATAAAAAGATAAAGCACCAAAGGCTTTTTCTCTGAGACCTGCAGATACAAAATCCCATAAAACAGCAGGGTGTGGTTTGATTTCCTGCGTTATAAAGCCCAGAGAGCTTTTATAGAATAACATAATCACTGAATCACTGAGTCATAAAATGGTTTGGGTTGAAAGGGACCTTAGTGATCATCCAGTCCCAGCCCTCCTTCCATGAGCAGGGACACCTTCCACTGGACCAGGCTGACCACAGCTCCATCCAGCCTGGCCCCGAGCACTTCCAGGGATGGCTCACCCACAGCTTCTCTGGGCAGCCTGTGCCAGCATATAACCACCCCCACTGTGAAATATTTCTTTCTAATGTATAACCCAAATCTACCCTGTTTGATTTGAGCTATTACACTTTGTTCTATCCCTGTACTCCCTGATGATGGGTTCCTCTCCATCTTGCCTGCAGGCCCCTTTAAGTACTGTCAGGCCACAGTGAGGTCTCCTTGGCGTCTCTTCTCCATGCTGAACAAGCTCAGCTGCCTCAGCCTGTCTCCTGTACTCCAGCCCTCTGAGCATCTTCATGGCCCTCTGGACCCCATACAACAGCTCCACATCCTTCCTGTGCTGGGAGCCCCAGGCCTGGGCATAGCGCTGCAGCGGGTGCCTCATGAGGGTGCGTCCCTTTGTATTTTTACAATCAGAACCATAACTTCTCTCTGGGCTAGACTTGACACTGAGCCTTGTATGGCTGGCTGGCTCACGGTTTGCAGTGGCCAGCTGCCCCAGCCAGGGCTGAGCACAGGAGCTGGAGGTACCCCAGCAGGGCGTTGTGCAGGCGTTCTGCACGTTTGCCTCTCCTTGGCAAGATGCTGCCTGCTTCTGTGTCATTGCTGCTGAGTAGTAGCAACTGAATCTGAACTTTGCATTCCCCTCCCTTTCCTGTTCTCCCTGGCCCACTGCCTGAAATGAGCGCAGCACAAGCAGCCCATCTCACTTCTGTGTTGCAGCTCACACAGCTCACATGCAAAAGCACACATGAAGCACCTTGATCTTATTGCTCTCACTCATCACTACATTAGCATGCACTTAGCAACTCTGTCCTGCCGTGCTCAAGGATGGCTCAGTGACAGTCCCATGCAGAGGTGCTGCACTGCTGGGTGCAGAGGATCAGGTGTGAGCACAGGGCTCCTGTCCATCTGGGTGCTGCATGGAGGACCTGGAGAGCATCACGTCATGGTACAGAGGCTGATGCTTAATGGGACTGCAATGGTACACACTGAGCCATGAGTGTCTCCCTATTGCGCTTTTAATAGAGAATTAAAGTAGTTTAATGATATGAACAGGAGGATTCATGCACAGCCCAACAGCAGGAGAAATTGTGCAGAGCAACAGGACTGACTGGAGCACCAGGGTGGAATGGGACAGTTGGCCCCACGCCCTTTCTGTCTCCTGAAGGAGGAAGGACTAAAACCTTGGCCTCTTGGCTGCTGATGCTGAAGTTAAGAGAGCAAGAACAGGCTTGCACTGACTGCCTTCAAGAAGAAAAGGATTCGTGGCTGCACAAGGTGAGGACAAGCAAAGTTTTCACACCCTTTGCAAAGCATGACAAGTGGTACACAGCCACAAACACGTTAAAACACCTTCCAAGAAAGTCAAAACAGGCAGTGGAAATAATCAATAGCAGTTCTGTAGCAGATTCCAGAACAGAGGCTGCAAAATCCTTTTCTTCTCATAAACTGACTTAAAATCACAGTTCTGCCAGGTTTGCTCTCCATAGACCTGGAGTTTTGTACTTCTATTTTAACCTGTGATCTCAAACAGGCACTCATTTATTTAAAGCACCAATTTAAGACCAGTATTTCCTTCCGCACTGTGGTCAGTTATTGTGCCTAGAAGCATTGTTGCTTTTGTTTTGTAGAGGAAGATCCCCACTCGCACACATGCTGCTGTGCACACATGGATAGCAGAAGCCCCGCCTGTGCTCAGGGCAGTGATGATCCCAGGAATGGTGGCTCTCTTCACGTCTGAATCCATCCCAAGGCAGTGCTGGCCAAGAGTAGCACAGCCAGAAGTACAACGTGGAAAATGTGATGTTAACATATGCCTACAGCAGCCTCAAGGTATATTGCAGCAACAGGACATGGAGAAAAGCCTCCTCGCTCTTCCATGGTCAGTGAGTCCGTTTTGAAGGAGCTCCTGCTCATGTTTCAGGGATGCTGTCTCATCCTCACATAGCCACATGGGATAAGCCCCCTATCCCTGCAGTGCCACATGGGCTACAGAGTGACTTCCTGAGGCCATCTCCATCATTGTTCTGTGAAGGCAGGTAAGCAAAGCACACTGCCTGGCCCCACAGCACTCACCTTTCCCCCTTATCTCATGCTGCTCCCCACTGTGCTGGCCAAGCCTTTAATGCAGTACACGTCGCTCCTCCTCCCACTCCTCAGTGCCCAAATATTGCTGGAGACAGCCCTGGGTGTGGCTGCTGTCTGCCTCCTGATTACAGCTGGGCCCCGCCAGCAGGTTTAGCTTTCTCAAAGATCATGGCTTTCTCATTCCCTCTCCAGAGATGATGTAAGTGCAACAAGCCTGTACCTCTCATTGCAGTCCCACCCATGGGTTTTCTGCCAGTGCAGCCTGTAAGGAGCTGCCTCACGCCTTGCTTCCACACAGCACCTGGCACAGCACAGTCTCAGCACTGGCTGAGCCACACGGGGCTTATGAAAACATCAAATACTGACAATGAGGAAAAGTAAGCAGTAGTGCATGGAAGAACAGCATTCAAGTGACTTTCTTGTCCCAGACAAATTTAAGATGTGAAAGAACTGCTGGGGCTGTGCAAACTGACTGTAAAGCAAAGGTCACACAAACTATCATCTCTTTTAATCTTGGTTTCAAGAGTTGTATTGTTGAGCTTTCAGCACGTCTTTAAATAACTCATTTATATAGCGAAAATTCACACTATTAAAAATATTGCCATGTACTATCAAAATCTAAATCTATCCAACTTATCATAGAATCATGGAATGGCTTGGGTTGGACGGGACCTCCAGGATCATCAAGCTCCAACCTCCCCACCACAGGCAGGGCCACCAACTATCTAGTACTAGATCAGGCTGCCCAGGGCCCCATCCAACCTGGCCTTGAACACCTCCAGGGATGGGGCATCCACAACCTCTCTGGACAGCCTGTCCCAGCACCTCACCACTCTCTTGGTAAAGAACTTCCCCCTGATATCCAACCTAAATCTTCCCTTCTTCAACTTAAAACCATTTCGCCTTGTCCTGCTACTATCTACCTTTTCAAAGAGTTGACTCCCCTGCTGTTTATAGGCTCCCTTTAGGTACTGAAAGGCTGCAATGAGGTCACCCCACAGTCTTCTCCAGGACTTGGGCTGTCAAACACTGGATTTTTGTTGTGCTTGTCTCTAACAGCCTGGAGGTTGTCACAGATCCATAGAATTATCCAGGTTGGAAAAGACCTTCAAGAGCACCAAGTCCAGCTATCAACGTGACCTGCTGAGTCCCATCACTAAACCACGTCCTTCAGTGTCACCTCTACACATCTCTCAAATACCTCCAGGGATGGTGACTCCACCACGGGCAGCCCATTCCAATGCTTGACCACCCTATTGATGAGTAAATCCACTCTAAACCTCCTCTGCTGCTACTGAAGACTATTTCCTTGCATCACTGTCACTTGTCAACTGAGAAAAGAGACCAACACCCACCTTACTGCAACCTTCTTCCAGGCAGTTGTAGGGAGTTCGGCCTACTCTCCTCCTAACCAAACAATCTCACATTCCTCAGCCACTCCTCTTGTCTTGTTTCCTAGTTCCTTCAATTAATAGAGATTTCTTGAGTCTGAAGACTATGATGAAGTGCTGAAGGATGTGGTCTCTGGATTTTACTGCTTTTAATCAGTATATATGCAAGTCTGCATCCCTGACACCCTGACCTCGAGGTGTCTGGTGGTCTCTCATAGAATTATGGAAGCATTAAGATTGGAAAAGACCACTAAGATCACCAAGTCCATCCGTCAGCCCATCGCCACCATGCCCACACACCACGTCCCTCAGTGTCACATCTCCACAGTTCTTGAACACCTCCAGGGACGGTGACTGCACCACCTCCCTGGGCAGCCTCACCACTCTTTTAGGAAGAAATGTTTCCTGATACCCAACCTGAACCTCCCTTGGTGCAACTTGAGGCCATTACTCTCACTGGTGCACCCTGTGCTGTGAGAATCATGGCAAGAAGAGGGCAATGAAGCAGCACTGTTGGTGATGCTGACACCTCACCAGCACGAGGGGCACCATGGGGAAAGTGTGAAGATGGCTGTGTGAGCATCTAACAAGCAGGCAGCAGAGAGTGGCACAAAGACCTGGCTTAAGGTGGGAATCAAAATTGCAACAGTGCATTGCTAAGCTCTTCCCCAAAGAGATGATTGTTCTCCTTCTACCTCTCTTCCTCCCATCCTTGAATCTCTTCATTTTAACACAGAAACTGCTTCGGTTTTTCTTTTCTCCCTAGCTCAGCACTGGGCTCCTTTCCCAGACCATGCTTTTGAGTTAATTTTAGCAAGAAACTCCATCCCCATGAGACAAGGAAGAGGCAGATGTGCTCTCTGACATGCAGTGGCGTGTCTGCTGGGACTGCCGCACTCTCAACCAAATCTTTGACAGTGGTGTCTCCACTGAATCACTTTCTTCTTCCTTTTTGTTCCCAAAAGAATGGGACAGTTACATACAGTCTGGCAGCCCACCCAGAGCTCATAGCAGGAGACAAGAGATCTGCCCTGGAGAAATATTTGGAGTCAAGTATGTTTGGAAAGTGTAGGCTAGCAGGGTCAGGCATGTGAGGAGAAAGGAGTTATTTGCAGCAAACTCAGTGTCAATCATGTGAACAGTGAGACTGGGCTGGAAGCACAGTGTGGGAAAGGGGGCAGACAAGCCAGTGGCTTCCTGTTGTTACAGGGCTGAACACTGGCATGTTTTTCAGGGTCGTTTGGTCTTGATGCTTGAGACCCTTGGGAAGAGGAGGTCATCCTCACTAGGTCAATGAAGATGGATGAAAACCTCCTTTCTGTCTCATTTCCCCATCTTCATGTTGTTCTCCTCATTTTCTTATCACAGAAGAAAACAGCTTTCCTCAGCTCCCTCCCATCTGTTCATTTGACCCCTCCCGTTCTCCCTCCTGGGTTTCTTCACATCTTTCTATCCATTTCCCTTCTTAAGCTTTCCTTAGTATCTCATCAATTAATTTTTGCTCAATCTCCTTCTCTTCCTCCCGGTCAACACCATTTTCTAGAGCCTCTTTTCTTGCCCTTTGTCCAAAATCTGTCACAAATCACTTCTCCCCATTTTCTCTCTGGTATGCCTTGCAAATCCAGCATGCATGCGATCTCTGCTGTGCAGCCTCTCCTCTTGTCCCATCCACTTTTATGTGCTGCTAATACATCACCTTTCCCTTGTCCCTTTGACTGCCCAGAGAGGTGGTGTATGCCCCATTGCTGAAGACACTCAAGGTCAGGGTGGATGGGGCTGTGAGCACCTGATGGAGCTGTAGGTGTCCCTGTTCATTGCAGGGGAGACAGTCTTTAAGGGTGCCTTCCAACTCAAATGAGTCTATGATCATCTGTCTCTTTGTACCATCCATAGGCTTCCTATTCTCCATCACATCAAGCACAACTGCTTGCCTTCAGTGCCAACCTCATTGGCTTTATGGCAGTATCATCCCTTGGTCCTTGCTGGCACCCATATTGATAGTCAGCATGGAAAAAGAGATCCTGAGCCCTCTTTAGGCTGTCTAGTGCTACTTACATGCTGGTACATGCAGCAAAAAATAGGCAGGCGTAGGCCAGCCTCACAGCCCAGAAAGAAAGTTCCCCAAAAGCAGATAAGAGGCCTTTGAGACTGGGAAGGGTGCTGATGCATCACAGTGAGGCCGAGGTGCCCTTGGAGGCAGGACGTCTCCGTTTCCTGGTGGAAGGATCCCCCTGCTCAGCATGCTGCTGGCTGTCGTGCCCATCTTCAGGCAGCCCGACCCGCCTTCACACTGGGTTAGGATCCTCCCCAGCTTGGGATAATGCAGATCAGTCAGAGTGGGATGCTTAGAAGCACCGCATTGCCTTGCTTTCCCTGTAGAACATGGCTCAACGCATGGGGAAAATATTTCTTTCTGTTGCCCAGATAATTGCAAGCCTGGGATCAGATAAACACCAAACAGCTCAAGTTCAGCTTCAGCTCTGTTTCCCAGTAGCCTTTTTTACATCCAGGGAAATGAAATGTTGAGCCTGTCTTTTGGAGCTGCTGTGCTCTGGCTGGGCCATGCACGTGTTTCCATTCCCATCATCTTTCTGCACATGACTAATTCTTTCTGCCAGGGCTGAGCGACCAGGCCACTGCCTGGAAACCAAACAAGCCACTGGCTGCATTTCCTGCCATTCCCCAGCCTGTCCAGCCTGCCTCTGTCTCCCCACGCTGATAACATCACATGAAAAGGCACTGACGTATTTCTTTGCTATGCTGTTTCAAGAAGCCATCCCCAAGTGCAGAAATGTGTCTTAGAGCCCGGGCTATTTTTAGCACTTTTCCAGGCTCCTTCCCTGACCTCGGGCGGGCGCCTCGGCAGCCCTCCGTCCCATGGCACTGCTCGCAGTGCAGGCTGTGTGTGCCGTGTAGCCTCTCTTGCAGAGCAGCTGAGAATCGGTGGCACTTGGGGACTCCTGCTTGGAAATCGCTGTAGCAATGCGACAGCTTTGTATGACAGCGTCCTCTATGGCACCTTGGCTTTCTTAAGTGTGTTATTGGCAGTGTATCTGATCGTTGCCAGCTTCTAGAGTGGGGAAAGGCAGCTTTTCTTCATCTCGAGGAGATACTCTGTAGTCTCTCCACCCCACTGCTGTGAAAACATTAACTTTCCCACTTACCACAGCCATTCTTTTACCCATCAGCCCAGCAGTAGCTGCTGTAGGCTCACAGGCAGGTGACAGCCGATCGTAAACTCGAGGAGTGGTTTCATTCCTTGTGTTATTATTTTGGCCAGCTCTACGTTTGGCCACGCATGGGCACGGCGCTGGCAGCAATAGAGGACACCCCGCAGAGGGGCACGGCGTATTCCCGGCGTCGCTGACATCCCGCAGCCTCTCCTCCCCAACTCCCCCCCCTCTCCCTTTCCTTCCTCTCCCTCGGCCAGGCTGGGGGCTGCGGACGGCAGCTCTCCCCTTCTTCTGGGCGCCGAAGCTGACTTTGCGGCATCCCCCCCGGCAGCCCCAGGAACAGTTCTGGCTGCGTCAGCCCAAATTCCTCCCGGGGACTGTGCTGCAATGCAGACACCACACCCCGCTGCTACATACGGCACCGCCGAGGGCTTCCCTCCTCCTCCTCCTCCTCCTCCTCCTCCCAACGAGCCGCGATGATTTCGGGTTGCCCGGCGTTCCGGCGGGCGTGAGCGCGGCACCGCCCGTGGCCGCCGCCGGCAGCAGCGCCCGCTGCCCTCAGGGACCGCCGCCCGCCGGGGTTCGCCTCTCTCTCCGCACCTCCAGACCTGCGCCGCTCTCAGCCCGGATGGAGCGGGCCGTGAAGATGTCAGTGCTGTGTCTGCTCTGCGTGTCGCTTTTCCCGAGCTTTTCCCTGGGCAGAGTCGTCGGCAAGGACGAAGCCGGTTTTGCCGAGTGTAACGCTTTCTTTCCCGGCCGGGTCCCGCCGGAAGGATTCACAGAGCCCTTCCACGTGAAGATCTGTCAGCAGTACAACGGGGAGCCGCGCTTTGCGACCCTCTACAGCACCAAGGACAAAATCCCTCTTTATTCCGCTTTCAAGTACAGGGGGGCAGCCCGAAGCGGGCCGCAGGGGAGCTGGCTGCTGGAGCCGCAGGTAGGTCCGCTTCCCTCGGCGGGGGGTGTGAGGGGGGGCTGCTCCAAAGTGAACAGAGAAGAGCTCGTCGGGAGAGCCGGGTGCGAGGGCGGCGTGGGGGAGAGGAGAGCCCTCCCTGCCCCAGCTGCCTCTCCGCCCTGCAGTGCCGGGGGGTGCCGGGACAGAAGCCGGCTGAAGTTTCTGTCCTCCCCGCTGTGCGGAGGCAGAACGGGCGTGGGCGGCACTGCAGCGCCGCGCCGTCCCCGCGCTGTGGGCTCGGGTAGCGGAGGGCTGCCGGCTGCTGCAGGGCGGTGCGCGGGGCAGGCCGCGGCCTCGGGGCGGTCGGCTCCCCTGGCTCTTGCACCACCTGAGGCCGCCATGCCGCCTGCTGCGCCTCGGGCCCGGCTCTCCCACCTGCTCGGGCAGGCCTGAAGGCCTTCCAGCAGCAACTTCCCTTCTTGCTCCTGCTTTGACCGCCTCACGCTCACACTGCTCCCCAGGCTTTGTGTTTCTTGCCTCAGAAATCTGCTCGGCCCCAGAAGCCTCGAGTTGCTGTGGCCTCCCACCTGTGTAGCCCGTGGGATGCAGTCGCTGTGTTCCTGGGTGACACCAGATGGTGACAGCATCAAATTGCTGAGAGCTTCGAGGACTTTTCTTCTACGGAGCGAGTTGCTGTCGTTAGTGCTAAACAGGAAAAGTCATACAACTGTTTGAGTTGGAAGGGACCCTTAAAGTCCATCGAGTCCAACTCCCCCTGCAATGAACTGGGACACCTACAGCTGGATCTGGTGTTCAGAAATTAGAACAATCCCCTGGACTCTTTTGCTTCCTTCTCTACTCCTTTGGCTTCTGAGCCATTTGTTTGCCTCTTTCCTTCTTTTTCAACTGCAAAGCCTCCCGACTGATATTGTGATGCACATTGAGAGGGATGCTCCACATACAGCCCTGCCTGACTGCTGGTCAAGATGCAGAGCTTTACTGAGGGCCAATGAGCTCCAGGCAAAAGAAGCCTCACAAATTTTAGTTTGGAGGAGAGAAGGCTGCAGGGAGACCTCCTCATGGCCTTCCAGTACCTGAAGGTAGTTTACAAGCTGGAAAGGGACCAACTTTTTACATGGTCTCATAGTGCCACGACAAGGGGGAATGGCCTTGAGCTAAGAGAGGGGAAATTTTAGTTAGATGTTAGAAAGAATTTTTAACTCAGAGGGTGGTGAGGCACTGGCACTGCTGCCCACAGAGGTTGTGGGTGCCCTATCCCTGGAGGTGCTCAAGACCAGGTTGGATGGGCCCTGGGCAGCTTGAGCCCATGGTGGGGGGCAACCAGCCCATTGCAGGGGGTTGGAATGAGTCGAGCTTTGAGGGTCCTCCCAACCAAACCTATTCTATGATTCTATGAAAGTGAAAGGCTTCCAAAACAAGATGTGCACTTGTACCACAGTGAAGGAGTCAGCTAAGGAAAGGTCCCGGTATGGCCACCTTGGAGGAGGCTGTGCCGGGGATGGGGACATCACTGATCCCCATATCTGAAAGACATCATAAATGCCACAGCAGGTGGCATTATGGAGGGAAGGAGGACAGAGGTCGTCTCCCTCCTGCTTACCGTATCCCCCACTCAAGGTTTTGATGAGTAGGATAATAGTGGAGAACTTGCCTATTGCTCACTCAATGCTGAAGCCCTTATGGGGCTGCAGAGCGCCCAGTAAAGGCGGGTGGGATGAAGGCTAGAGCAAGACTATCAGTGGTGGGACAGGGCACTTGTGCTCTTTCTGGCTTAGAAGGATCATGCCTTGGGTGGGCAGCAAGGCTGCAGTCCAAGGTTGATGCAAGAGGAGAAAGTGGAGAAGAGATTTCTCATCTATCACTCACGTTCCTTGTGCTGGGGCTAAGTCAAATGATGAAGAAAGGTCTTCACAACACCTGCTCTGCAGTAAGGCCCTAAGGATTACATTGGTTCATACTGAGATAGTCAGGTACAAATGGGCTGAACTGCACAGTGGTATGTGCTTTTTTATGTGTGCAAGCACACCCACGTGGAGATGGAGGAAGCAGGAGGAAATTGCTATAAAAATTCTCTCTGCACTCTGATGGGTGAGTCAAGGTTGTCACATGCTTTTTTTTTTTTTGTTGGTAATAGATCAGGATATAAGTTGTGAGGGCTCTGTCTCACGCCCTGCATGTCTACCTGCTCAGGAATGTGTGTACCAGAAACAAATGCCAAATGTAACACTGAGGCAGTCATTGGCTGAGGAGTAAGAGGAATGTCAGGACTATCCACAGCTGATTGGCAGCTGGAAACAGTGAATTAACCTAGCAAGCAGGACTGTTAAAAAATGAGAGGGCAGGAATGGTAGGATTATCAGGAGACTGATGGGATGCCTCAAGGCTTGGGCCCCAAACCTGCTCTGTTGCTGACTTCTTTTAGGACAGGAGGTAATAGTTGTGCCAGAGGAGATTCAGGTCGGATATCAGGAAACATTTCTTCTCAGAAAGAGTGGTGAGGCATTGGCACAGCTGCCCTGGGAGGTGGTGCAGTCACTGACCCTGGAGGTGTTCAAGCACCGTGGAGATGTGGCACTGAGGGACGTAGTCAGTGGGCGTGGGGGGGTGGGCTGACAGCTGGATTAGGTGAGCTCAGAGATCCTTTCCAACCTTAATGATTTTGTGATTCTTAGGTTTAAGAGCAAGCCACTTTGGCCTGCAAGCCAATAGTTTGGTCTGAATCTTGGCTTGAGAGAAATGAAGAACACTGGAGGTGCTTCTTCTTTTCTAATCCAGGATAGCCTGGGTAAATATCCTGGTGTTTTCATCTCGTTGGTGACTTCCATCAGCCAGAGGACCAAGGCAGGATTTGTATCACTCAGCCACAGCTACGTCTGAGCTGCTGTTCTTATCAGCCTTGGTCATTAGGAGAAACGTGCTTCTGGAGCCTCCTGTGGCCTTCCTGCAGCAGAGACCGTGAGACAGCATGAGGTTCACTCCCTTCTGTAGAATAACAACCCCTACTTTATGAAGCACGTATTATACTGATAGGTGCTTGGGCTCTAATCCAAACAGGTGTTTGGATGCATAATTTATTTCTAAATCCTCACAGGATCAAGTTGTTTGCCTGTCTGCTTGGGCCTTGCCCCATGCTATTGCAGGGTACTTTGGCAGGAGGATTCATGCTTGGCCCACCGATGCAGGTGTGCTCTTGTTGCAACACAAACCAAAGGCTATGGGAATCAGAATGCAGCTTGTGTGAAGGTTAGATACAGTGCTACAGACAGCTTGCCTTTGGAGCTGGATTACAGGAGGCATGAAATGCTCAGTAATACGTGAGTTATTACAGACCACGATATGAGTCACTGATGTCAGAGCCTTACGCATGTACAGCACACAGCCACATTTTTCATGTTCTTTCTTAATTGCATCCAAACAATCCCAATGGTATGTGCAAACCCTGGAGCTGAACAGCAAAGCAAGCACATATTTGCTTGATAGGCACCTCCAGGTATGCATGCATCAGCTCATAACCAGAGAAATTCAAGTCTTACGCCCATGCAGCTGGGGAGTCTCTGCAAGGAAACAGCTGCGCAGTCTCAGGTCTCCATGTCTTTGAACTGCAGCACCTCAGTCTCCCCTCACCATTTCCCTTATTCTGTCAAGAAGGCTGTGGGTGCCTGAGCAAAAAGAAAAAGCTGAGTCTTGTGCATCAGCGCGTAGAAATTCTTCCAGTCTTGAAGCAATACGGCTTCAAGATGAAGCAAGAGCCCTCCTAGCAGGCAGCCTTGGGTAGTGCAGCCCTCGGAAATGGTTCGTGTTGGCACTGTGTCCAGCCCTACTGCAGAGACTGCCCTGAGGCCAGGCTGCAGAGGCTTGGCTGCTGCAAGAAGCAACCAGACCTCGATTGGTGCAGTTAGGATGATGGATAGCTGCATACACCGAGCACAGAGCATAGAGGAGGGGATTCAGGGAGCTCCAGCTCTGAGAGGGTGCCAGCTCCGTGTAAGGTTTCAAGGACATAGTCATGTGTCCAAGCACGCTCCAGGAGAGCCCAGGCACCAGGGAGGGTGACTGGGGGGGGTGATTCAAGACAGAATATGAACTGTCTGCTGTGTACATCTCCAAAACATGTGTTATACAGTGCAGTAAAGAGCCTAGAGGCCAGGAGCAAAGAGAGCAGATGTAATGGGGTCAGTGCAGTGCTATGATGGGAAACAGGAGGCAGCAACTTCCAGAGGCTGCATGGCACCACAGAATTCCTACCGGCATGCTTGCTCTCTAATTTGGGGAAGAAAATAGCAATCTGGCACACTCCCCTGGAGAGGCTGCAGTGTCAAGAGGAGTGTCCAAGGTGCAGGGAGAACTGCAGTCACCTGAGAAAGCCCTGAACACACTATGGTGCCCCAGTGCTCCAGCTCCCACTGTGTATGAGCTGCTTGCATAGCTCTGTGCAAGGTGCTGGGAGGGGTTGTTACTGCCTCTGGCTCCATGCAGTGGCAGGGGCAGACACAAGCTCATAGCACACATTCCACTGAGAACCTTGAGGACCTGTGGTGACAAAGTCTCCTCACCCACAGGATGCTGGGAGGTCATTAAAGATCAGGTTCAGACTGCTAATGACAAGCCCTGAGCTCAGTAAAATGACTGTGTTAAAGGCGGTGAAATTCAGGTCATCTGCCGTGTTGTCCATCTCAGTCAATTATTGGAGACAGGTAAATGCCTTCCTTAGGCATCCTACATATCATGCCTTTTGTTCTTCATTGCTTGGATTTGATTAAAGATGAGACAGCAGGTGCTTAAAAGAATTGGAAGTGCCTTCACCGTGGGAGGTGAGAACATAGACCTAAATCAATCCTTCTATTAAAAATTCCTTCTAGATTTTCCCTTAGAAACACCAAAAATCCCTTCAAGAAAATAAACACCGCTTTGAGGCTTAGTGGAGGATGGCTGATGTGCAGCTGGAGGCCGTGCTGTGCTGCAGGCCAGACTGGAGAGCTGCAGTCAGCACCGGCAGTCCAAACTGACACGTTTAGCAGGACAGCAAAGGCAGTGCACACCCTTCTGAAACCATTGCCACAAGGACAGTAAGGAAGGGGTGCAGGATGTGATCCATGGCACAGCATGTAGTGGCAGTCCTCATGGAAAATGTACTTCAAAGCCTATTTTACACATTGCTGTGTAGGAAGGTGAATTGCACGCACTAACTCTTCTCTCTGCTATTTCAGGTAGATGATCCAGAGAATGACCAGCATGAGATGGTGATTGAAACCGATGTTGTTGACTCTTTGGCCAACCTTGGTGCAAATCAAGCTTTGACCTCAGACTACGTGGGCTCTGGTTATGAGCGAGGGCTGCTGAACCCTAGCTCGCTCAACAAGGAAGACTTCCAAATGGCCACCTATACACTGACAAATGCTGTCCCTCTGCGTCCCTCTCTGAGCAAAACCTGGCACAGTGACATTGGGAGGGTGGTGGAGCAAGCTCTGATCCCTCATTGTTCCAAAAAGGACCAGCTGTATCTCATAGCAGGAGCAATTCCTTCCAGTGTCCGAGTTAAAGGCAAGGTGTCTGTGCCAGAGACCCTCTGGCTGGCAGCGTGCTGTGATGCTCCAGAAGGATGGTCTCTAGGACTGGTGAAAAAAGTCAGTGATGAAAGCAGTTTGGCAGACCTCACGGTGGGAGAGCTGGAGAAGCAGCTCCTAGCAGGGATTGACTTGTTCAAGGGCAACTGTGGAGAAGACAATGAAAGCAATGAGAAGATGAAAGCAATACTGCAAGCTGTTAGTCAGATCCGATCTGGAGAGCAGGTAGGAACAAATGACAAGGAGGAGGCCGAAGACAGTGGCTTGGTGAGGAAAGTGGTTGGCATAATTGCTACTCCTTTCATCAAACTTCTGGAACTCCTCATCTACCTGCTTGTGGAGCTGGTCAAATTTATGTTTTATTTTCTGTGGCTTGTTATCAAGCGAGTTGGCAGTACTCTTCTGGATGGAGTCTACAGCCTGTGGAACGGGACGGTGTCCTACCTTAAAGCCATCAGCATGGTGCTCATCAGCATCCCCTATGATGTGGGAAGGGTCATCGCCAACATCTTCTTGGGCTTTCTGGGAATTATTCGAGATGTGGCAGCCATCACCTATAGGATTCTACGCATCCCCATGGGCTTTGTCCTTCACCTCGCTTCTTTCCCTTACTACTCCATCTGTGCCATTCCCTCCGTTGTCACAGACATGGCCTCTGGGATCGGTGGCACCTTCTCACTGGCCATTGATGCCACAGCCTCCATTCTGCATGGCTTTTATTACGTGGCTACTCACATAGCCAAGCGGTTTATCCCTAAGGGCTCCTCTGGTGACTGATAGAGGTGGAAATCGAGGCTGCAAAGACAAAAAGTGAAAGAGGAGTGGGGAAATGCTTTAAGATATGTGGCCAAATGCTGTTGATCTTGTTCTGGTATTTATTGTAAGTGACATTAATAATATGGGGAGTAACAGGGAGGGCCGAGGTAACTTCGCGAGGGGACATCACCATTGCAACTCAAGCTCTATCCGTTTCAAAGTGTTTGGATTTTATCGGTGCAGGTCACAAACCTCCTGTGATTTGCAGACATCAAGCTGCTTCCTCTGGAAGATGCTCTCTGAATGTGGTAGAAGGCTGTTTCTTTCCTACTGAGACAACACTGAGACCTATGCATGGGCAGTGACCTCTGCAGAAACACATCCCTCGTGGTGCGGAGGTGGTGGTCTGGGGAAGGACTTCAGTTTCTGATAGAGAAAAGGTGGGCAGGCTGCAAGGCTTAGGGGCAAGATGGGGAGAGGGGAGGGAGTGGGTCCAAGTCGTGCCGCTGGTTGCACTGCTCACTGCACTGGAGTCCTGCCAGCAGAGCCTGGGAAGGAATTTGGCTGAGCGTGTTTCATAGCTCTCTGGACCAGCTGCCAGCTCCTTCCCTTCACCATACCAAGCTCACTTTCCCCAAACTATTCCCTGGTGACCAATCAAGATCTCAACCCCAAATTCCTTGCCTTGGCTGGTGCGCTCCAAAGCCCAGTAGAGCCATGTAGGTGACACTTAGGGCCTCGAATCAGCCCATGTGTCAGTGACCACCCTGCCCTGCCTCTGGTCAGAGCTGGTGGTTCATCTAACACAGAGCTGATCCTTTGTGCCAGAGATGTCTGCTGGATTGTGCCCAGGCTGGGGATTGGTACTGTGCTGGTTATCCTTCTTAGGCTTATTGTGAAAGTGCAGCTCAAGTGGCAGGGCGGTTGAAATTAGATGATCTTTGAGGTCCTTTTCAACCCAGGCCATTCTGTGATTCTATGATTCTATGTTTCTAAAATGATCCTCATGTGTTTTCCTGTACGACTGGTCTGGGTTGCTACCAGCAGGACTGATGTACTTACAAGGGGGACAGGGGGAACACATGACAGGGGAGGAGCAAGGGAGCACTGTGAGTAATTTTGCTGCTTTTACAGGTTTTATGTCTTAGCAGACCTTGCTTGGAGAACAGGTGGAGGTGAGGGAGGCCTGGGGCACAGTATGCATTCTGCTATGTAAATCTCTGTCCAGTGACTCAATTATGAGCAGTGTTCATGTCAGAAGGGCACCTGTCCCCTCTTCCGAACTCCCTGTTCTCACTGCTCCTGTTTCTTCAGCCCTTGTTCCCATGGATGTGACTCTGTGGGGACAAGAGAAGAGAGAAGGTCTAATCATGCAAAATCAACAACATTTGACCAATCCCTCCTTTGTGCTGAAGCTGTCATTGCAGCGGTGGGCACCAGTGTGGGTGCCCCAGGGTCCCCTCAGGAGGCATGTGTGGTGGCACCGATGTCAAAATGCAGCTTCAGCTGCCCCCCACATGCCTCTCTTGTGCCTTAAGCATGGCCTTATCTCTAACCTGCTCTCATATCCCAGTGCACTGTGGAGTTGGTGTCACCACATCTCCATCACCACTGTCACCTAGCGAGGTTGAGGCCAGCTCACAGGCATATCTCCGTGCTGCAGCCCTGGTTGCAGAGCCGCCAGTTCTTTCCATCCAGGAGGCTGCAGCACTGTAGGATTTGGGCAGATGTGGAGCCATACTATTAAAGTTGTCTGAACACGCTCGGATTCCAACATGAAGAACCCTGACCAGCACAGGTCATTTTTCTTCTCTGCTGCACGTCTGAGCAGGCAGTGGGAAATCTGCCTGAAACACCCAGTAATTGTTACAGAACAAGCAACATCCTGCTGCAGAGTATTGTTTCAGATTATTCTTATCTGGGCATGATTTATGGCTTGTGAGCTTTACTCTGTCCTTGGGAATGTATGGCTTTAACAAAATAAAAGTTACTTTTGCAAAGAGGGATGGCTATCACATTTCTGTCTCAACTGTAAATAAGATAACACAGCCCAGAGGGCTCTGGCTAATCAAGAAAGTAACAGCAGCATAGTTGTTCTTTTTTATGGCTTGACATCTGATATTAATGGTCCTTTTGTGCTTTTAAAACACCTTTGCGTTAACAGCACATTAAACGAGTTAATTCATTAAGCTACAGAATATGTAAGTAAGAGCTGGGGGTTGCAGGCAATGTCTGTAGCTCTGCATGTGCCTAAAGAGTCCCCTGCCAAGACAGGCTGGTCTGTGGTGGGAAGGGACTGAAGCAGGAGGGGAAGGGAAGTTTCCATGTGAGGGAATAGGGGCTCAGGACCTCCTGCTCTGCTGGGAATGGGATCCCTCTGCCCAGGGTGGATGGTCTTAGGACAGGAGAAAAGGCTGGGACCAGTCCTGCCTCTGGGCAGGTTGTTGTGCTGATACCTCTCCTTGAGCACATCCCCCACAGAGGTCTGTGTGCCTTTGGGATCTGCAGCTCAGTGCTTGTGAGCTGCCCTGAGCCACAGACGGACGAAGGGGGAAGGGCTGCTCTTCCTTATCTTTATCATGATAACTGTGGGCTCAGAGTCACTCACAGGACAGGGAAAGCAACATGAATTGAACTTGCCTCAACCGCATCACCCAGCCCTTCACTGCAGGAGCTTCTGTGCACTTCAAGGTGACCCTTACCTCTGTTATCTTCACTCTGGGTTAAGCCCAGAGAAACAAGCCATGCACCTATAACAGCAGCAACCCCAGCAGCACAACCCGTGGAGCCCAGCCCTACATCAGGTCCTCTGAGTCCCACCTCTGCTGCTATTGTGTGCTTTGGAGCTCCATCCTCTGCTTGGTACCTCTCAAGATAGGCAGCTGCTGCAGTTCGGAGGGGAATCGAGCCCTATTCGTCCACAATTCATCTCTTCCACTTAGGCAGTGCTAGCAAATGAAAAAGGCACTGGAACATGAGTACAAGTGTAACTTGTTTGGCCAGAAAGGATTGCCTGGGAGCACAAAGTGCAAGGCGTGTCTGCGGTGTGCATCTTAGAGAGGTTGCGATACCACACACTCAGCATGGAGCAATTCCTCTTCGCTGTGCAGTTCTGGGCTTGCTTCGATTTGTGAATGTGCCTAACGCGGGGTAACATCTGCCATTGATTTCAGCAGAACTGGTGTTTGCAGCCAAGCAGAAAGGCCTGCAGACTTCCCAGCAGTGTTAGTGTTACAGCTGGCTGGAACACCTCCAAGGCAATTTATTGTCAGAAAGGGTTGATTTATCCAACAGGACTTTTTCTTTCTTTCATTTGTTGTTGTTGTTTTCATAGTAATTTGCCATTTTTAGTGGAAAAGTCTTTTTAGGTCCAGGCTGGAAGAAGGACCAGAAACATCCAAGAAGAGCCCACGCTCTGGATTCGAGGTATGGATGTGGACATTCAGCACGTTCCTGCCTCAAGCCAAGCCTGGCACGTGAATGTGGCTGTCTCCATCTCAAAGAGGCACCCACTTTGCCTGATACCTCATTTTCTTCCATTTTCAGGATCCTGTTTCCTTTTCAAATGTGTTGAAACTGTGAAATTAAATCATTTTCCTGAGAGGCAGAAGCCTTATTCCCCCTGTTCTGGTGAATAAAGCCCAGCCCAGCATTGCCATGGAGCCAGGTGGGCAGGAAGATGCCAGCAGGCATGGAAGGAGCAGTGGGAACTCTTCTCTGGTGGAGGAAGGATGACAGATGGATGGGATGCTTCAGAACAAGAGGCCAGAGCACAACGATGAGAATGAATGGCAAAGAAGTGGTCTCTGCTTGGTCCTGATGCCAACAAGCCATAGAGCTGAGTGGAATAGCCATGAAGGGATGATATATGAGAGGCTGGAGAAGCCAGTGCTATCTGGATTTGTGTCACCTAAGTGTGGGCATTTAAAATCTCTTAACCTGCATGCCTCTATTTGGTGTATCAGTGATCCATTGATCAGTGATCCACAGCGATGAGTTATCCAGGCTTTACCCTGGATGCCTCAGCTAGGTGCCCAAAGCTGGGCTCAGTGAAGCCTAGTTTGGGGCTGGTGGCTGATGGGACTTGTCCCACCCATTCAGACCCTCGAGGTGCCCACTGGCTCAGGTCCCCCAGGTGAGCATGCAGGAGACATGGTCTTTTCCACAGCCCCTTGGAGGGCCCTTGGGTTGCTCTTCCTTTCCATGTGGGTAGGATGGATGCAGTGACCAACACTTCTGGGTGCTGCTGGAGACCATCAGGGCTCACAGCTCCATCTGGGTGGTGGTCTGCATTTGTGGGGTCCAAGTCCTGATGCAACGGATGGGATGACAATTCAGATGAGTGGCATCATGAAGGGCCAGGGAAGGGGTACAAGGACTCCAGCAACGGAGGAGAACTGATTCCCACATCCTTTAACGCCATGGGTCATCCCCCAAACCCAATGAAAAGTGGGATTTTGTGGAATGGGATGTATCTGAGAACCTGATACCTGGTCTGATCTTTTCAGTATCACTGTACTGTACCGCAGGTGTGAGCAGGAGTTCATTTTTCTGTAAGATGTAACACTGCAACCCAACTGTGGCCAAAATGACAGTTTTCTTGTATTTCCCATGCCCTGTTTTTGGACATTGTTTTTCCCAAGCAATGTTAATATTCTACTTATCAGGCTCAGGCAGGAAGAGGACTTCCCTTCTGGAAAGGTAGTCTTGTGTGGGTCAGGAATGTTCATGTTTTGCTTGAAAGTCCTGCTGAGAACCAGAGCATGAAAAGCGTATGCGTGTAGTTTAAAGTAAAGCAGCAAACACAAATCCAGTGATTTTATTTTCTATGTTGAAAAACATAGTTTTTTTGGCCTAGGGGTCAGCCCAGATGAATCTCTGGGTACCTGCCACCCATGTGGGCTGCCCACCTCACTCCAGCCCCCATCCCTTCTTCCTAGATCCTGCTAGGTATCACACAGGAGTTGCCTACAGGGGATGGTAAAATCATCTCACATCTGCCCAGTGTGGCACATGAGCATTCAGCAAGGAGAAGTGCAGAGACGAGCACCTGGAGAGGAACAACCCCAGGCACCAGGACGTGTAGGGGACACCCAGATGGCAAGCAGCTCTGACGAAATGGGCCTGGGAGTCCTGGTGGGCACCAAGTTGAAAGGAGTCAGCAATGTGCCCTTGCTGCTGAGAAAGCTAATAGTATTCCTGGCTGCATCAGGCAAACTATCACCAGCAGGTCAAGATTTCTGTCTTTCTGGAATTCTGAACATCATCCAAGAAGAGACTCCACAGCCTTTGGGCAGCCTCCGCCAGTGCTCCATCACCTGCACAGCACAGAAGTGCTTCCTGAGGGCCAGAAGGAACAGCCTGTGTTCGTTTGTGCCCAAGCAAAGCCAAAGTGGTGTGTTTGAAATTATGGCTTCTCTGGCAATCAGTGTTAAAGGAATAGAGACGGAGAAGTACAAGAAGGCCCAAACCCATCCCATTTAACAAACTGCCCTGCAACACAGTCCCTGGGCTTCCTGCAGGATGAGAAACCTGGCATCCTCCTTGGGCATGACACAATGTCCATGAGATTGTGATGTCCATGGGATCGTGATGTCCACTGTCCCATCCACAATCACTGACAGCTGCATATTGAAAAGGCACGACCTTCAGCAAGAGCAATAGATTTTTCAGGACCTGTGTTTGCAGTACAGACCTGGACTAAAGACCAGGACAAGTACATAGAAGGGAATAACGCTTCCAGGACCAGAGCTCTTCCCAAAACACACCGTGTTCTGCTGCACCGACACAGCCCTGAGCACTCGGCAAATAATGCACTGAAGAAGAGGCAGGTTTTATCAGTTTTATTTAACCAATGAAATTCCTACTGATAACAATGAAAGTAATTTCAGCAAGTATAAATGCAATACAGTTTTAAACAAACCCCATTGTTCCGTACCTATAAATAGATTTTTCAAAACCTCATAAAAAGTGCAGATTTATGAATTGCTGTTAAAATGTTAATACATGATTCCTTTGTTTAAAAATGCATTGTTGTCTCTTAACTCACAAAAAAAGTTCCTTCTGCATCTGTTCAGATAAATTCAAGTCGGGTAACTTAAAAACTAAAACAAAAAGTCACACGCACAAAAAAACCCCCCATCCCACCAGGTCAGTCTGTTCTCTGCAAAAAAAAAAAAAAAAAAGGAAAAAAAATAAAGAGAAAAAAATACCAATCAGCAAAAACAGAAAAAAAAATGGTAAAAGCTGCTGTGGACACCCACAGTTCACTCCTAGCAGCTGCCATGCCTTGCAGGCAAACCTCCGCTACAGCACAGACCCCGCAAGCTCTGCCCAGAGGGACAAGGGACAATGCAGGGACGTGTCCCTGTGCCACCCATCGCCCTGCAGAGAGCAGAGCTGCAGGGGATGTGGTGGGACGGAGCAGCAGGACCAGAGCTTTGTCTTTCTCCTTCTGTCCCCAGACAGGGCAGAGCTGGCAGCAGCTGTGGAACGAGGCGCTCCCCCTCCAGAGGGGAGAGCTGCGGTCAGCAGGGAGCTGCCTTCCTGCCGGGATGGCCCTGCACCGTGCTGCTGACAGGAGGCTCAGACCAAGGCTGTCTCCGGAGAACCACCTGAATGGGGAGCAATTGCTGCCCTAAGCGAGCCAGCCTTTGTGGCCGTCAAACCAGAGGCCCGCCTGTGTACTGCAGAGAGACTTGGGAGCTACGCTCCCCACCTCGGCCTGGCGGGCTGACCAGGCGCTGGGCCATCTGTCTGCCTGTCTGTCTGTCCCTCCTCGCCAGCAAGGCTTCCACAGCACTCAGGGTGCTCTGTGCAGAGGAGATGAAGCGGCCTGCTGAGGCGAGGAGGGCCGGGCCTCGCAGCTATGGCCTGCGCAGCCATGGCCCAACATGGCCGGGCAATGCCAGCTCAGCACTGCCGGAGCTCCTCCCGCATCGACAGTGGTATTCCACCTACAGCAGGGTGTGTTCAGCACGAGCAGTTTAAAGTGGCTATGTTTATCAAGTTTGCTACCTTATGAATTAAAAAAAAAAACAAAAAAACAAAACAACAGAACAAAACCCCCCCAACAACTATAAATACAAAGACTCTCACTCACCAGACGCTCGCAGCCGGTGTGAATCATAAACCGCATCAATATTCTGTTAAAAAGCTTATTCTACTTAAAACTATACATAGTACAAGAGATTGAAAAGTGGCAGTGGTGTACGGCCGCACTGCCCGCCCAGTGGCCCACAGTCAGGTGCTTCATAGAAATCAAGGAGTTACAGTAACAAAGCACGGGACTGCAGAGCCCATCACAGCTTCTGATTACACTGCGTACAAAGTACCAAGGGAAACACAAAAAAAGAACTGGTGTTAATACTGATGAATTAAAGAGTAACTATAAAGATCAAAAACAGACGTTCACAGCATGCTACATATATTGCTCACAAACTTTTTTTTTCCTTAAAAAAAAAAAAAAAAAAGAGGCTAATACAAAACAAGAAGTTGGCAGTCTGATTTTCAGTTATGTCAGATAGAAAGATAAAGCATATACATTCATTATATAGCTCTCCAGCAAGAGGAGAAAGGGTAAAACTGAGAGATTTCAAGTTTACAGAATTCCTATTTTTTTTTTTTAAGCTACCATTTATATCCAGTTCCGATCAATAGGCGTGGAATATTGGTGCCTGTGCCTCACAGAGTCCAAGGGATGCAGCCTAATCATTTTGGTTTCCCTGTGGGAACATCTTTTTGCCCTGGATGCTGGAGTGTCTCATAGGAAAACAGAATCATAGAACGGCTTAAGTTGGAGGGAACCTTAAAGCCCACCCAGTTCCAGTCCCTCTGCCGTGGGCAGGATTGCCATCCACCAGATCAGGCAGCCCAGGATCCCATCCAACATGGCCTTGAATGCCTCCAGGGATGGGGCACCCACCACTTCTCTGGGGCCTCCAGCCCTCCGCAGCCCCACTCACCTGGCAATGGATGGGGAGGGAAGCGGAAAGGAAGGCTGGTTTGCGTCTGGTGGCACGGCATGAGCATGGAGTGGTGAATGAGGAGCATGCTTTATGCAACCACATGAGAAAGGTTCCCTTCCCCTCTCCATCCATGGAGTAAGAAAAGGGAAAAGCTTTCCAGAGCAGCTCAGGGTTTCATCTGAGGAAATCTTGGAAAAAAGTATTTCTTACTGCCTCCTCTACACATAGATATACATACAAACCTTTCAGACACATCAGTGAAGCTTCTCTAACTGACCCAAGCGTCAACATTCTCCTATACCAGGTGCATCCCCTCGAGAAAGCCTGTTTCTGACTCCTACAGCAAGAGCTTCTGCCCACAATAAGTATATTCATTGGCAACTTAAATACTGGCTTGACCTATCATAAAGAACAAAGGCAGAATTTGGATTCCTATTTTCCATGAGCTCTGATCAACACCCAAATGTGTCTGCATCTCAAGTAACTACTCTAAGTTTGCAATCGGAGTTATCCCTCGAATAAATGAAAAACCCCAAATCCATTTGTTCTGAAGGCCATCTGCATCTGTCCAACTACGGGGAGCACAAAGAGCAGCTGAGAAGGGCCCTGTTGGTGCCTGCCCCACTCCCATCCACACTGCACACAAGCAACTCAAAATTCCCATGACAACTCCCTGTAAGAAGCCTGCCCAGCTCAAAGGCTCTCTGAGCCTTTGTGTGTTTTGCCAAAGAAAGCATTTTGTCAGTGAATCCACTGGGTTATTCCCCTAATTCCACAGGTGGAACTTGATGCAATACTAGCAGAAACTACTTCAATGTTTTAAGCAAGTACTAAGTGTCATACTTTACACTAGATTTAGATTTCCTGCCCAGAAATAACCCGATCCTGGAATTAAGTGTTTCTGAACAGGAGGAAGGTCCTCTGAACTCAGCAATGGATGGTAATGTAAGAACTGTATGTTGTTTTACACTGTTTTACAAGGTTATGGCTGCAAGGCTGTCTCTGCAAGTTGGGATGATAGGAAGCATGTAAGGTGGGGTGGTGGCAGCAGGCTGAAAAACAACGGTTTTTGCCTCTGGTGAGCAGCAGAAGGATTAAATGCCTGCAAGAGAGATCTGATGTGCACTGAGGGAGCAGCTGCATCATGGCAAGGCAAGAAAACTTGCTCTAAGAAATAAATTAACACTGTTCAAGACGCACCTCAGGTTTCCTCATGCTACTGTGCTATTTCCATCTCCCACCACTGTGATCCATGCAGTAGGTATGAAGTGTCAAATTAATTTTCAACTGCAGAGGAAAAGCTTCATTTAAAATGTCCAAAGGTGAAAGAACTGTTGGGTGCATCTCTTTAGACCACCATACCATGTTGGTTACATTAGGAAGAATAAATCAAAAGCTCAGATGGGGAAAACTGTCAATTTTTGTCCAGCTCTTGGAATGACAGTTAATGGCAAACCAATTTTAACAGATATATTCAGGGAAAGTTCCTTTACTATGAATCCAACCCCACCTCCATTTTGTGCAACATCATCCCTTATTTAGTGGAGAAGGATCTGAACACCTAAGGAAAGCATCTGAAAGAAAATCACTTGAATTTAAGAAGATCTGGAATATATTCACCTGGCCAAAACTCTTCAGTCCTGGCACAAGCTATCCATTTGCTAATGGCAGCTGATTTTTGCAAGCAGAGGTGAAATAATCCAGCTCTTCAAAAAGGGAGTCCAAACTGTGGAATATGAGCCTGAAACGCATGTCCATGTCCATGGAAAACACACATGCATGAAAAACAAAAACCTGTTTTGCAGGAGCAGCAGCTTACAGCTTAACTTCTTTTGGAAAGATTTCTCTATTTTGGAAAGATTTCTCTATTTTAAGCCTCCCCAAAAAGCCATTTTGTTAACAATTGCTGCAAATCACATGGATCTGCTTTATATTATTCCCTTAATCTCTATGGAAACTGCTTGTATTCTATTGAACGTAGGTGATTAAGTATCTATAAAAATCTCACTCAAAAATGCAAGTGGGCACCTTGCAGAATTTTGCTGAATGCTCAGTTAGCTTCAATTCCCACTGAAACTCTGGCAACATGCCCATCTTCCCCAGTTCCATGAAAGCATCTCTCAGTACTGCTATGAGCAAAACTACTACTGAAGAATCTGGCGTTGTGACCTTCTGCACTCAAGTAAGAGAGAAGCAAAATGTGTTCCTTTCTCTGCTACTCTAATCTGTTCTAAATTTGTACCGAGGCCTACATTTATAGTTGTTTATAATCATGGATTTTCCTGTGCTTTAAGGACTTTTTTAATACATGGGAAGAGCTGATGTGGCAATCTGCTAGTTCTTAAAGCTGAACGTACATCCTCTTCATTTTAAAGAAGGCTTTAGGACTTTTGAACCACTAAAAATAAATCCATCTACAGCTTACCGAAATTTCCATAGGCTACCTCAACACCTCTTTCAATAGCTAGCTCCCAAATTCTATCTTCGTTTGAAATGGTCTCTGTTCCAGCATGATGACACTCTTGTGATGTCCAGCTGTGGGCAGAGTATTCTGGCAAATGCAAATGTTTCCTCCAATTAGTATCTTTTCCACTTCTCTTCATTACCAAGAAAAAAAAGGATCAATTTCATAGTCATAGAATGGGTTGAAAAGGACCACAATGATCATTGAGTTTCAACCCCCCTGCTACGTGCAGGGGTACTCCATCAATCAGAACGCACATTTTACAGTGATTCTGCAATGATAAGAAGCTGTCCCAGCTCAAAAGCTCTATTCCCTACTTACATTCTCTGTGCTAGCTAGTTAATTTGTACCTAACGAGCTTTCTCTTCAGAGGCAGGAGACTGCACACTTTGTTTGATGTTGGTCACAGCTGGGATTTTGTGCACTAACATTAATGCTGGTAAATATCAATTCCAATAAAGGAACACAGATAGAGGGTATCTACACTTCCAACAATTACTGTACTCTTCAGAATAATATTAATGATCAAAGCGTGAAGATTCACATTCACGAGTGCTTTCAAAATGCAAAGAATCCAAGAACATTTGCACGTGAAAATTTGGCACAGTGTGAGCCCAAAGCATGCATGAAGCATATGGTAGAACTGTATGACTTTAAAGATCTATTCTGAACAAACGTCTATTAAAAATCATAAATCTGAGTATAAAAACTAAGCTATAAACTGTTATGCTGTAAATGCAATAGTCTGGAAAAAAAAATGCCACATGGAAAACATTTTCAGAAGTTTCAAGTTTGCTTTTAATATTAAAAAAAAAAAAAAAAGGAATAGCAAACTACTTGACATTTCCTACAGTGGAATGTCTCGCAGGCCATATGTGACTTGATATGGCACTTAAAGAAAAAGATTACTGATTTACTACAAATTTTATGGAGCGATCCATTTATGGTTTCTGTATTTCAAATCTGCTCATGTACTTTGCTCAGAAGGCATCCGAGTTGGCAAGTCTATTTCATAAGGAAAGAAGTAAAGGCACTCATGTTTCCAAACACAAAACCCAACCTATTCTAAGAGCCTTCGCATTTCTGAAGGGAAACTAAGTGGTCATATTCCTTACCCAAATGTAGTTTCACCTCCTTTCCAGAGCTCAGCTGTGCTTCTTGAGAAATACTTGACTTTTCAAAGCAAAGGGATTTAAAGTAGTACTGTACAGTTCTCATCACTTGAAAAGAGAAGCAGAAGTATTGCATGACGAGGCCTCTCAAAAGACCTGCTGTATGCACAAAAGCCATTCAGTGCGGCCACTACAGTTACAATAGGTAGGAATAAGAAGGTTAACCTAAGTTCATACATCCTCATGTCCTAACGCTTCTGAGGAATCTCTGCAGTCAGCTATAAAAATAAACACATCTGATGTCTTATCCGGCGATCTCTCTAGAAGAGACTCTAATGCTGTCTACCAGGTAGCTGTCTAAATAGCCAACGTTACATTTCAGAAAGAAAGAAAAATTACTGATTTCTTCCTCAAAAGCTGTCCACATGCAGGGCCTGCAGTTGGAAAGCGCAGCCGGGCGTACAGTCATTCAGCCTTCCCACCTGGAGCAGATGGACAGAGCGGAGAAACCGACATGCGAAGTCACGGCACAGCCTCGGGAAAAGGGAAGCAAACCACCTTCAGCTGCATACTGGTCCATGATTTTCTCAATGCAAAGTATGACTGCACTGGTAATAGCATCGTTTTTCAAGAACTATGCTGTAATCAGCAGATAGAAATCCTGTACTATCTCCTAAAATACCGTGGAATATTAAAAGTAAACCTATCCAGCTAGCTCTGCGTGTATGCAACAGAAAGAAAGGTCACTCTCCTCAAAGTACTATGGAAAGTCCAAACCGAGAGGCAAAAGTTTATGCAGTGACAACTTACATCCTACTGGGTAAGCTTAAGCATCTCTTTAGGCACTTCACTGGTTCATTAAATGCAATACAAAATAAAGCTATAAATATCAGCATTTTGTGCTCTTAAAACTAGTCAAAAGCAACAGAAAACAGCACAAAAGTGTGACATTTTTGGCAGCTTATTTCTTCCCTTCCCCAATATTACCAGTTGTCTAAGAATGCTTTGCTTTGGGGATGCTTTGGCATCTCAGTATCAGGTTGTCTTAAGCCACGAAAGCTAAAACAAAACTGCTAGGCCTTAGACAATAAAGAAATTTGGTTTTACAATTTCTTTATGGCTATAGAAGAAGGACACTTTAGCAGTGACATGATAGGGAAAAAAGCTTGCTTTTTTTTAATATTGCACTTTTCTTTTGTTCACCCACACTAATGCATAGAAACTTTTTAAGCTTTGAATATTAAAATTTCATGCTATGAAGAAGTTATGGGAAATAAATTCCTATACATCCAATACGACGGAACAGATACGCTAGCCTTCCTTTACTTTCCTTACTTATAACATTGAGAAAGAAGAGAGTGCAAGAACCCAACAACCCTATTTTTGGTCAGCCTGTTTATCAGCTTTATAGGTGCCAACTCAACAAACTGCAACGTGTGATGAGCATGGACATTGTAAAGACAACTGAGGGTGGCTGTCAGTAAAACAAGATTAGGCATGATTCCAACACAGTTAAGTGTGGCTGAAATGGCAAACTGTGAGGGCTCTCCTCTCGGGAAGAGACACGATAAAGCAGATGACTTTTGCACTTCAGTAGCATGCTGTAGAATTTGTCATGATTAATTTCACATTAAAGCGTGGTCAAGGTTTTGCATCCACATTTCACATCACCTTCAATTGCTGTAGTAAGACAGTGACTGGCAGGCAGTCTCCAGGAGACACAGAAGAATCCAGTGGGCAATTCAATGCAACACAGCACGTGCATCTCTGTCAGAGTTATGAGCTGGTGGCACGCTCTCAGAACAGGCAGAACCGATCTTCTGCTGGACTCCACTAATCTGAAAAATGATTGCTTGGAAAAGAAGTCTCTAAGCACTTCACTCCCTTGCTTAAAGAACAAAGCGCTAGAATTGAATATAATAAAAAGAGTTTTAGGATTCTGACCACCGTGCAGAAATCCAACTGGAAACAATGCAGAGTAGTGCTCCTCAGTGTTACTTTTGTTATCATTAGTAATGTTAAGCATCAAGAAAATAAAACACGTCATTGCACATTACAGCCGTCAAGAAACACGGCTAAACTTTGACACTATAGAATCGAATAACCTGATGCTACATCACAAACAGCTTCTGGTGTGTATCTATTTCAAAAGGTCTTTACATACTCAGTAAAAATTCCTTTACTCCCTCCCAGTGAATGCTTCAGGTTAAGTGACGAGTTATGGCACGAAGGGCGTACAGAAGTTCTGCTTGCATACGAGCTTCCATTAGAAGTAGATTGACGTGAACCTGTTAGAAATTAAATCAGACGTTTAGTTCACCCCTGAATGCAGTATCATTTATTTATGCTAGCATCTGGAACCTTTAGTAAAGTATCACGTCAAGAAATGAGGTTCTTTCTCCCTGTACCTGCTGCAAGACTCCAGTTCCCTTTGGGACGATGTCCTAGGAACTAACTTCACCTGCTTTAAGGGACCTTCAATCTGAAAAGTCCCAACAAAACTACTTCTGTACTCTCATGGCATAGCTTGTCACGAATCATACTTCCTTTGGTTTACTACCACTTACGAATGCTATATAGGAGCATAGAATAAGGAACAATTTATAAACTGGACAGGCAGGCATGCAAGCACTGAACCTGTCAGGAAGTATTTAACTTAGATATCTGAAGACATGTTGACAATTTTATTGATGAAAAGCACTGTGAAGATTATATTTATGTGGAATAAGCTCTTTTTTGATCCACAAATCCAAAGCATTGGCACAGTTGACTGCATCTGCATTCCCAAGTTTATCCAATTTTCTATTACAGATGTCAGTTCAATTTTATGCAGAAGTCACTCAAAGTAAAAAAGATAGTAATCAATACTTCCAGCACACTCGCAAGTATTTTTGTAAGACTGATATTTAACATTCAACGGATTAATCTCATTTGTCTTTCTCTTGTTAAAAACAGTTTGGGAAACACAGCCATTTTTAAGAGTCGTAGAATGATAGAATGGTTTGGGCTGAAAGTGACCTTTCAGATCATCTAGTTCCAACCTCCTGCTATAGGCAGGGAGTCACCACAGTTTCATTGATAAACAACATGTGGGCCTCTGTGCAGCCAGCCTGGCTGTGCAATGCGTACCTTCTCCGAGTGCTTGAACTGACGCCAGTAACTATCGTACATGCGCTTGGTAGTTCTCTCCGGGTAGCAGGTCACTGTCTTTATGTAAACCTTCAGGCTGCGTTCAAGTAGCTGATTAACTTCTCCATAATCATAGTCATCATACCTACGTAACAGAGGCAGAAATTCAGTTGGACATACGTTCTTAAAAGCAAGGTCATCTGCAGCGCTAACTTCCAATCTTTTGCAGCATTAAGTTCTTATGCTTAGGAATTCAAGCAATTGTTATATATGCTAGAATACCTTCTGCTAACAGAGGGAAGGCTCGCTACTGGGATGCTGTCTTTTCTGAGCAGAGAAAACAGGCTGGTTTCAGAGATGACACCGCTGCAACAACTTCCAACCCAATTCATAATCATTTATATGACTCATAATCATAATTTGCTGGAAGTAAAAGCTTTACTGACACAGCAGAGAAGCCTCTCAACTTCCAGACTGAGGTACTACCTCCACCTCTACACCCAGAGTCAAAGATGATGCTTTTCACACAGTTCAATTTCCATTTGGTGCTGACACTGTTTTGAATGTACTCCTTAGCCACGGGTTTTCTCCCATACCTGATTCCATACATACAGTGGACATAGTTAAATAAAGCTCTTCTTAACGTAGTTGTATCAACATCTTCATGTGTTGCCATAGTGTTATACGTGAGGTTATACACCATCCGGAACTTCTCATCGAGGAGATGCCCAATATCAGAATAAAGCCTGTTTACAAGGGAAAAGCCATGATTTTCCCAAGTATAGTCCTGCAGGAGAAAAAGGAAATAAATAAATACACAAGGGAAGTGAAGTCCCTGTGTGATTCTTTCAACAGCTCAATACTTTTTGTTGTCTGTGAGTAGCTTTGTTCTCCTCCAAAGAATTGCATTTTGAATCTTACATTGATATCACTTGCTCTGTTCTGCCAGGTCTCCTTGTTCATGAGTATCACACCACAACAGCCCACCTTTGGTTGGCTATCACCATCCTACATGAGAAAAAACCCCAAGCTTCTTCTGAAGTGCAGAGGCAAATTTTCACTGCCTGCTCTGTTGCTTTGACCAGTGTCATTCTGAGCAAGATAGACTTGCAAAACTTGAACATTTATTCCTCTTGGAGGCTTTGGTGCTTAACTCCAAGCAGAAGCAGAGTATGCACTTCCATCCAGGATGTTCAATCATTGGGTAAAGTGCTGAAAAGTCCTTGAACAAAGTAATAAAATCCAGGTCTTAGCCAAGCAGCGGGACTGCAAGAGCAGAAGTATGCCTGTTTGCACGAGGAATAGGAAATCTTTGCATGGTGATGGCACAGCATCAGCAGCAGAGGAGAATGACCCTGTATGCATTAGAGCAGCGTACAGCCACTCTCCATGTTGTGGTTATACTGAACATGTTAGTTTGCCCACATCCTTGGCAAGTGTTCCATTACTCCATCACAGATCCTCTACCACTGAGGGCATCATCTCCACATCCTTCTCTGTGGCTGGCTGTTTTCCAGAAGTACTGCAGGGCAAGGGCTCTACTCACATGCTTTAGAGCTCTTCTACCAGACTGAACCCCTGGTTAGGACTAAGGGAAGTATCAAGAAGGATAACTGTTAAGCTGCTTAAAACTGGAATTCAGTGACATCTGAAATGCTCCAGGTCCCACTTGCCAGTCCAAACAACCACAAAGTTTGGGAGCTATGCCTTATCTACCTGGCCCTGCAGACGTGTCAAGTACACCCAAGGGACATCATAAATGCTTCAAAAACAGAAACCCCAGGATGGGGTAAAGCAGTGCTTACTGACAACAGCTGATTTATAGCAGCTGTGCAAAAGGAAAAACAAGTTCAAAGACATTCTGCTGTGTGTGAAGTACCTATTTCTATCACTGAATTTAAATGCACAGACACAAATGACGGTCTTGTTTCAACAGAATAAGGTTTGGATTCATTGCAGTTTTGTGATACTGCTTCAATTTAAGCAGTGTTAATAGCAGAGTATTTGAATGGCTGTGGGTATATGCATAGAACTGCTTTAGAGTAGGCCATACTAATAAAGTTAAAATACTAAGGTGACTCCTTTGAATATAGGCCAGAAGCTGTCCTGTTTATTTAAGAGCAGAGACATTTTAGTTCCAATTTCAACTTTGGTTGAGTTTTTTTCCATGGGAGCCTGCTGTTCCTAAAGTATTTAAGCAGTATGTTTGATTTACGGGCTCTGACTCTGCCTTATTCTTTTTGGCAATATCTACCTATTTCAGGCTCATATGAAGACCACAGAGTAAATTATCCAGACCAGCAATAGCTGCAATATAGCTAAATACATTTCCTGAAAGCGATCACAGATTCTTTATTTTTAAGTCTTGGATACATCTTCTGACCATGGAGTTATCCTGCACCTACTGTGCTTTACTTGAAGTTCTCCGTTTTGGTTTAAGATTTCTTCCATTCCTTACAATTTATCACTAGACTGCTTATGAATCTACTCTATAACCTGGAACAGAACCATCTAGGAGGTCTCCGCTGTATCATATATTATGCAGAGGCTTACGAGTCTGGTCGTGGACAAAGATACCATATGTAAGACAAGGTACAGACAAAAGACAGTTCTTTCAACAGCACTGAATATTTATATATTCATAAGGAGTCAGAAACCTCAGTGTTACTGTAGTCATATTTAAGAACTCTTTTTCTTTTCAGACATCCAAATTTCAGTGCTATGATGCATCTCCAGGAAGCATTCACCAAATCACTCTCACAGACACAGATACATCTATTTATTGATAAGGAAAGGCAGTGAGCACTTGATACAAATGGCAGGAATAAAGTATTCTTCCAGTAGGGTCTTTTTCACATTTGGAGGGACAGAAAAGGATTCTTTCTTTTTTACCTTTCACTTTTATTCCAGAGTTAGTGATACGCTTTACAGTTTTCAAGTATTAATTCTGCTAATACTTGGAATATGACTGAAAATGAAATCTCCTCTTGTTTGAGATTTACAAATTGTAAAAGACTCATTGCTGGTACATTTATAGAAGACTCCAAGTTATTTAATGGATCATAACAAGAAAAAGCACATGTAACAAACGTGTCCCACTATTTCACCTTGTCCTGCAATGACACCTGCATATATTCTTTGAGTGAATGTACTTTAAGGAGATGCTACCTGAGCTCTGAATGTTGGCAGATGGTCTTCTCCTCGCCGTGCAAAGTCTTTGTACCCAAACCCAGGATCCTCAACGTAGCGGGAGACATCTGTAGAAACTATTTCATCATCAAATGCTGTGAATAAAATACAGCAAAATACTTTGCTTTAGGCAAGCACAGGAGTTAGCTCTGACTTCAAGTTACCACTCTACTGCAACACTAGAGGGCAATTAAAAAAATGTGCAAAGGAAAAGAGTGGTATGAAGGAAGGAAAAAAGTCCATCTCCGTCTGCTTGTATGGAATCCATCCTTCTCCTGGAGTCTACATGTCAGCCTACACTGGACATCAAGATTACTTCTCCAAGATGGGAAGAGAAAGGCTAAACTTCTGGAGAGGTCCTCCTCTTTCAGTTCATTTCTGAGACAGGCTAGGTATCTTAGACAAGATGAATCCTGTTAGTGAAGTTATTATGTTAGAATAAGAGACAGAAAAATAATCCTGTTGACAACAGGATTGTTATGCTGAGCAGGTATGTTGTCCGGAATCACACCAGCTCTGCTCTCTAACAACCCAGAATAAGAGCAGCAAGAAAGCAATGCAATACTGCACTTGTAAATATCAACAGAAGATTACATGAAAGTGAAGAGCTCTACAGCACAGGCTGAAATTCTGCCAGAAGCTGCAGTAACCAGGCATCTTCAAAGAGCTCCAAAATGTGTCACTAAGCAAGTGTAGGTTCTCTATCAGGAATCAATCCTTCCCTCCCGAATAAACAGGTGGCCTGGTTGTGTAACTACCTTTGCAGAAGTTGACTACCGCATAGGTGACTGCATTTGACCCTGATGTTAAAATCCTGGCCTGCTTCCATGTGCATCAACAGCACAGTTGCCATATGTCCACTAAAAAGTCGGTTAGCCTAAGAATTGCAGAAGTGCTTTATCTCCTCTCTGCCTCATTAAACAATCAAAACATAACTGCGTAGGAAGAAGATTGCACAGCATCTGCTAAAGTGAATCCTCAGCGAAGAATAAAACACCTGCACACACACAGCCCTCTCCCCAGCAATGGCTGGATTCCCTGGAAGGGTACAAGGCACAGTGCGTGCATACTCCTCACCTCAAACCCAGCAAAGGAAAGTCAACTTTCCTTTGAAAGGACAACTATCAGCAACACCAGCAAAACTATCAGCAACACCTCCTAGCCCAAAGGCTAGCCCTCCCTTGCCCAGAGAGGTGGTGGAGTCACTGACCCTGGCGGTGTTCAAGGAATGTTTGGATGTTGTGTTGAGGGACATGGTTTAGTGAGAATTATTGGTGATGGGCGAATGGTTGGACTGGATGATCCTGTGGGTCTTTTCCAACCTTAGCGATTCTATGAGTCTATGAAACAACACCTCGTGCTTAAAAGCTTGAGTGGCAGAGACTTCCAGAAGTCCCAGTCTGAAAATGGAACCGCAGTGGGTCTCAGTTCATTGACACAGTTGAGACTGCACAAGCAACAATGGACAATGTCCATTTCTAGAAATGCAACAATGCTGTTGCTGGATTTTTTCTTCAGAGCTTTTGGGTATTCTTAGAAACCCACAAAACGATCTCTACTGACTCACAGAAATCTGTAGAGGAAATGGACCTGGGATTGTTGATTGACGCTAGACTCAAAATGAGCCAGCAGTGTGCCCAGGTGGCCAAGAAGGCCAATGGCATCCTGGCTTGTATCAGAAATAGTGTGGCCAGAAGGAACAGGGAAGTAATTATCCCCCTGTACTCAGCACTGGTGAGGCCACACCTCGAGTACTGTGTCCAGTTTTGGGCCCCTCACTGTAAGAAAGACATCGAGGCCCTGGAGCGTGTCCAGAGGAGGGCAACAAAGCTGGTGAAGAGTCTGGAGCGCAGACCTTATGAGGAGCGGCTGAAGGAGCTGGCATTGTTCAGTCTAGAGAAGAGGAGGCTCAGAGGAGACGTTATTGCTCTCTATAACTACCTGAAGGGAGGTTGTAGTGAGTTCAGCCTCTTCTCTCGTGTGACTAGTGATAGTACTAGAGGGAATGGCTTCAAGCTGCGCCAGGGAAGATTCAGGCTGGACGTTAGGAAATATTACTTCTGGTACTGGCACTGGAATGGGCTGCCCAGAGAGGTGGTGGAGTCACCGAGCCTGGTGGTGTTCAAAGAGCGTTTGGATGTTGTGCTGAGGGACATGGTTTAGTGAGAACCATTGGTGAAGGGCGAATGGTTGGACTGGATGATCCTGTGGGTCTTTTTCAACCTCAGCGATTCTATGATTCTATGATCTTCCTCCCTCTTCCTACCTGAAGTACCTCAGATGCATTTGTTCTGGCTTGTATTCTGAACAAGAAGAACCAATTCACCACTCGTGCATATTTTTGACTTTCTTACCAGATTCTCTTTGAAGTGACTGATATCTTTAAATTCACAAAGAGTGTCCATACAGTTTGTGGCATTTTAAGAGTTGTTCCTTATCAAGATAAAAGCTATGATATTCGGACAGCCTCTAACATAAGGAGATGGCTGGAGATTCTGTCTTAACAATCTTTCTTAAAATGCTTTATTGGGAAAAAAAAAAACCCTTGGTGCCTGTACAAAGCACTCAATCGCCCCATCTGTTAGAGATGAAAGCCCCCACAGCATCTGAAGACTACTGGAAAATAAGCTTTTAGCTCAGAATTTTGAACAATACTTAAGAATAAACCGAATGTTAAGCAATCTCTGACATTGTACTGGTAACAGAAAAGCACAGAAGGATGAGCACTAAAAACAGCAAGCTGGAGAGGAGGCATGAATGAATAAATCTGAAAACACAGAGCACATGAAGAAAGAGGAGTTTACACCCAAATTCTTACAGAAACCTATGGGTTTTCTTGTTTGTTTTGTTTTTCTAAACACACAGAAGCTAAATTTCAAGAAGCAAAATGGATGTTGGTATTTGCCAATAAGGAAACGTTAAAGAGATGAACCAGGTGGTCCTTACCACATTCCTACTAAGCCAAGGTCCAGCATAAAGAAATGAACGAAAAGAGTCGTATGCACTGAACTGTACCAAAAAAATCCAACTTGACCCAAAAAAGCATAAATACATAAATACCTCCGCTAATTACAAGCAGACTCTCCTTCTTCTCCTTCTCAAAGCGAGTGTCCATTTCTTCCTGAGAGGCTTCTTCATCCTCTTTATCTTCTTGTAGTCTCTTCATCCTCTCCATCAAGGCCTCCAGCTCACTTAGGGAATCTGCAATCTGCAAACACATCAAGATATTCTGTAAAATCAGAAGACAGACAGCACGTGTCATCTTCACAGTTCATGCTCAACAATAAACGTTCTCAAGAAAAAAGAGAGCAGCAAATATGAAAGCTTAAGCCAGAATTCCTTGCGCCACATAGAGTGTAGACAAACAGCTTTCAGAAAATCAGGAGAAGGAAGGAGGTAAGTATTGCTCTGAGCTATCGCAGCACACTACTGCAGCACGATTAACAGTGGAAGAAGCAGTGTTTGAACTTGGAAAACACAACTGCTTAAAATGCATTTTCCCCCATAGAGATTGCTCAGGAAAAGACACCTATATGCCCTACGTGCATACGGAAACAACCTTTATGGTACTTTTACTCAATCTACTGGTAATACAAAATACTTCACTGAGGACATACAGCGCAATACAGGAACAAAACCTGAGACAGAAAAGCAGTATTTTCCTTTTTTTTTTTTTTTTTTTTTTTTTAATTTCTATTCATTTTGTGTGCTCAAAACAACTATTATCTGGACCTTTTCTTCTCCTTGTGCAGAAAACTGTTCTCTTTAACAGGAATACATCAAAGTTTGGAGCTGGGTGATCTGCATTCACCATTTTGATTTTCCACAGGGTGAACTGCTTGGTCTTTCTTTTCCATCTTTTCTTCTTGATTTCAGTTTTCTGCCCCTAACTGTGAATGTCTCTCAGTGTAGCACTCCCTGCTTACCATGCTGCCCACAGCCAGCAGCAGCCCTCTGCCCACTACCAACACAGAGTAAGACACCCTGGTGATTTAAGCTGGCATGTCTTACAGCCCAGAAACTTCACTTCAAATGCACTAGTGGAACTGATGGATCGCACGCTCACATTGTAAGCTGACTGCTAGTTTGGAAAAATGCACCTACTGGCTCTGCTCACAATCCTTATGTTCCATCAAAGGAGATGAGGCCAATTCACCAATTGATATTAATTCAAGGACTTTTCTTCAAAGGCAATTTTAGGAAAAAAATCGCATTTATGTTAGCCAACCAGTAATCAAAGTCCTCTGTTGGTTCACTCGAGACCAGAACACCTGCACGAAGAACCATGCCATTTATTTCAGACATTTCCTCTCAGCCACATGGAAGTGTTTCAAAATTGGCCTGTTTTGTGATCATGGACCTCGAAGTCAAAATGAATAATGCGACCTCTGCTGCTTTTTTCCCATTTCCTTTTTCATTCCACGTGGTCGGAACATGGATAACACCATGTTCTTATCAGTGATACGTCATCTGCAGACACTGGCACTTTAAGTTTCCAAGTGGAAGCACAGTTTTAGTCTTGCTCAATGGGTTGTGAGATTAGCTATTAAAATCACATTACTTTAACTATCATCCTCTGTTTCAGTGTGGTTTTGAAAAGGATTACACAGCAACTGCTAAAGCTAATGTATGAGTAACCAGGCCCAAGCATTCCAGAAAATAGAGAAAAACTTTCAAACTACCCTGAAATTTAAACAGGAAAGAATGGAAGAAAGCTTTCTAATGCAAAACAGAGGCAAGCAAAAAGAATCTTCTTGCAACACTAACCCCAAAGTTGCTACTTGTGAGGGATGCATTTTCTATGTTGTTGTCATTGGCAAGATCACAGACACAGAAGTTGTTGACTGCTATAAGTCTGACTCCATTAGATGTATCCGGATCTCTCTCTGGATTAATGCCACTACCAAATACAAAACTTGCCAAGGCATGATAATGTGCCAACAGGACAACAGCATGCACCAGTTCAGGAAGAGACCAATTATTTTCCCCAGTCTTGACAAGTTTCTGAAATGAGAATAAAAAAAGTGTAAATATAAAATTTCTTTTGGCCCCCAGCTTTTGTATAAGATGCTATGCATGAGTTTTAAAAAGGGATCAATTCCTTTCTTCCAATAAACACCATACTCCTCTCGCACACAAGCACTCACTAAATTAAAAGAGAGAGACCTGATATATTACCTTGATTCTCACGGGGTTATTTTAGTCATTGCTATTCCTAAAAAACAAATCTTGTTGCCTTTGTCACACAGCAGAATTTATTGGCTTATTCAGTGCTCTAGAACTTCCCTGAATTTTTTAACTCGAGGTAAAAAAAAGGTCTAATCAGACATAGCTTAATTCTTAGCAGTTCTTATTACCGGACACTTACTGCTATTACAAGGCACAATTCAATAGGTACCTGAATGTGCTCTTTCGTGATCAGCCAGGGCCGGTGTGCAAGGAGTTTGTTTATTTCGTTCAGATTTTTCAGCCTTTGGGGAATGTATTCTAAACCGTTCAACCATTCTGCAATCCCACCAGTCTTCAAAAACTCATCAACGTGCATATTTATTAGGTAGGAACACTGATGTCTGGCAGCGGCCTAAGATAATTAAACACAGAGGGAAAAGGTCAGCACATTAGCAAGTAATGTGATTTTGTTGCAGGTAGAAACAGGATATTAACACAAAACAAAAGTACAATTTAATTGCAAAGGGGCATGTTTTATATTGCAAAGCATTTCTACACAGTAGGGAGGGTTCTCCAGCAAGTGCGATTGCTTTGCAACACAAGCTCTAATTGAGGTTGTGGGGGATCTCTAGCTCATAGTAGCCTCTTCTTTCTAAAGGCTCCCCTTTCTTTTTTAATAAGAAAATCAAGGTCATGGGAGAAAATGGATAGCCCATTAGTACATACCATTATAGCAATGTAGTGCCTATATGGCAAAGGAAGAGGCCCATCCATGCGCAGCATGTAGAACTGGCTGCGGAGGAAAGACTCCAGGTACTGCGTGTGGATACTCATGACCTGTGTGATGTTGTCCAGGCGACCAGATGTAGAGTATTCTTCCACAAGAAGATTAGTACGTTCATCCAAACCATTTGCTTGCATCACCTTCAAAATAAGAGGGAGAAACTTCTGACACCGTATCCAACTTTAGCTCTGGAGAGAAACATACTGTAGTATGAAATGTTTGCTTGTGTAAGAATCTTCCAGGCAATTCTAAGATCCAGACGTACACATGTGCCTGTTTATAAGTGAATATGCACACAGATGCTACTTGTACACTGAGCACTGAAGAACACCATATGCCTGCTGTTTTAATAACCGTCTACAAAAACCCAGGGCATTTTCTGCAGAGATTTCCATAATGCCTGAACTCTCAGATGCTTAATGTAAAATCTGTGTGGAGATTCAGAAGTGAGCAAAAACAGAAAGTAAAGTCTTTATGGATGTCAACCTGTACAGACACACACCACCCAAACACTCAGTCCTAAAACCAATTTGGAAACTAATGGAGAGGAGTGGGGTTGCATAACCAAATTAGTCTGGCAATCTACCACTGCTGGGTTTGTATATTTCAAGAGGAGATCAAATGCTAATTTGTCCGTAACATTCAAGTATTACTTAGGAGAGGAATTTAATGCTTTCTTTAAACAAAAGCTGTTCTTTAATTATTCCAGCTGATCCAAACCTTGGGCACAAGATGAAATGAAGCAGTACAAGTAAGCAGCTCTTGAACTGCAAGCCCTGACACAGTATTAGTACTATTACTCAGTGTTTATCACCAAGAACTGCCATCTTAAACATGCTCACCATTGAAGCTACAAGCAAAAGGCTAAAATACCCAGTATTTATCCTGAAATAGCACAGTTTTAGGCCAGTCAGCTTACTGCTGCAAGCACTATGGAATGGGAAACCATTTTAACAGGTTTACTGTACGGAGACAGAAAACGTGCCTAAAACCAAGAAGACACAACTCCTGCTGAGCAGCTCTATTTAAAGTATGTTTTCCTTCTTGGCAATGGGCTGATGAACATACTGTGTGTCAAATCTTCTTCCAGCAAGCTGGGATGGGGCAATCCCAGATATTTATACAAAGTGGGGGAAGATCTCCTTGAGAGCAGCCCTGCAGAGAAGGACTTGGGGGTCCTGGTGGACGAGAAGCTGGACATGAGCCAGCAGTGTGCGCTTGCAGCCCGGAAGGCCAACTGTGTTCTGGGCTGCATTAAAAAAGGGGTGGCCAGCAGGGAGAGGGAGATGATTGTGCCCCTCTACTCAGCTCTTGTGAGGCCCTATCTGGAGTACTGCGTCCAGGCCTGGGGCCCCCACTACAGGAAGGATGTGGAGCTCTTGGAGCAGGTCCAGAGGAGGGCCACTAACATGATCAGAGAGCTGGAGCACCTCTCCTGTGAGGAAAGGTTGAGGGAATTGGGATTGTTTAGCTTGGAGAAAAGAAGGCTCCGGGGAGACCTCATTGTGGCCTTCCAGTACTTGAAAGGAGCGTATAAACAGGAGAGGGAATGGCTGTTTACAAGGGTGGACAGTGATAGGACAAGGGGGAATGGTTTTAAACTGGAACAGGGGAGGTTTAGGTTGGATATTAGGAAGAAGTTTTTCACACAGAGGGTGGTGATGCACTGGAACAGGTTGCCCAAGGAGGTTGTGGATGCCCCATCCCTGGAGGCATTCAAGGCCAGGCTGGATGTGGCTCTGGGCAGCCTGGTCTGGTGGTTGGTGACCCTGCACATAGCAGGGGGGTTGAAACTCGATGATCATTGTGGTCCTTTTCAACCCAGGCCATTCTACGATTCTATGATTCTATGAACATACTACCATTCATTTCTCAGTTTGAATTTATGGGCCCACAAAGGGGAGAAGCAGTTAGGCAACCCTGTAATTATTACGTGTGTCACTCTTCACTATTACAGCTTTCTTTGATTTGCACCAGAAATGATGCCACTTCGGTTTTCCTCAGGAATGTTTTTGTCATCTGTGGTTTATTCACGCTTTAGAAATCAGTCTATCTCACTTACTATTTTACACCCCTTACTCCATTTAAGGAGCCCCCCGATTTCTTCAGCAACTTTATTTTCCTGGTGTGTAAGAGATTTTGGTCTCATTCAGTAGTTCCTTGGGGAAATTCTACTTTTCAGTCCTACTGCGTTGCCAGTGTGCTGTTCTCCAGCTTGGCAGGAGTTTTCCATCTGTCTTAGCAGAAGTTCAGGAGAAGAAATTCTGCTGACAAAACTGAAATACACTCCTGTAGGACTGCACTGTTGCTTTACAAGGCACAGCAGTATGCAGCTTTATTGCTTCTGAGATTTATCCCCATGGATATTGCTATGTCTTCATACTGCACACATACTTACTCCTCATTACCACTGTGTCCACATACATCACGACAGTAAACCAAACCTTGATAAGACCAGTGTTCGTATCAAGCTTTGTGAGACACTGAACATGTGATCAGGCTCTAACCACATCTTTCCTATCTACTATATTACTTAATGCCACAGAATGGGGGACAAAAGCAGTTGTTTGCTTAACAAACAATATTTAAAATTGGGTTAGGATTCTGAATAACTGTTTCATTCCTGCAGGTAGAGGTTCCTTTCGGGAGACTGCTCAGTGCTTTCCTCCTGTACCCTTAGCTAGTACCTACTACCAAGCGTATCAGTTGTAAAATAAATTCACTAAGAACCCACTCAAAATGTTGTATGCTATTATTTTAATTACAATCACATGTCTCCTTTTTGTGCAATTTTTCTCTTAACAAGAAAAACCACATCATTATGAAGTTCAGCATCTCAAGTGCATGTTCTATACATAAAGGAAGCCCTCCTCACAAGTTGGGCTGGCTGGAACTCATTCCGCTTCCTCTTTCTCCAATCTGCAAGGTTCATTTTGACATCTCTTCTTTTTTTACTTCATTATATTTCTTGCTGCCAGGCTTTACACTTACTCTGTTTTTAGATTCAAACCTTCACCGTGTATAAACAGACAGAGACTCAGAGAACAGCAGATATCTTGTCTTTCAAAAAGTTCTTTTTGGCTCTCACAGCACGTGAAAGATCTGCCTTTACTAAGTACTTAAAAGCAAAAGAAAACAAAAGGCCCTAGTTTTACAGTTTGCCATCCCAAACAATTTGTCAATCTATAAATAATACTCTGTGAAGATTAATTTCAGGGCAAGGGAACTACAGCACAGGAAAGCTTCTATTTACCGTGGCAAGGTGCAAATCAAGGCTTAAGCTGAACACTAAATCATGCACAGAAATCTTCAGGCTGAAATCAAACTGTTCCTTTCAACCATAAATTCTCTTAAGAGCCACAGTTACAGTCTCAGAAGTTAGTCATATTTGTAGGTTCACTTAAACCGAAGGTCAGGTACTGCCCTGAGAGCTATATAATGCTCTGCAGCAGTACGGGATGGGTGTCCCCTTAGGCCTGATATTAGCAGTAAGAACGGATCATCCCCTGTGAAAAGAGCAGAGCAGCACTCAGGGCTGGCACGGGGAGCGTGGGCAACTGAGAGCAACTCCACTGACAGCACGTGTAGGAAAGGACAGCTTGGCTCTTGTCCACTAGAGCTTGCTCCTCTCAAACCATTGCATTAGCTCTCAAAGGGACCCATTCAGGTACGCCTGGACAGGCAAGATGGTAAAACTGTTCTTGCATTTCCACGTTAAGAGTTACCTCACACCCAGCCCAGCTAACTGCAAACTTACCTCATTCTCTGGTATAAAGGCACTTGGTCCTCTTGTTAATGGTGGAGAGACTTGGACTCTTTTTTCCTGCAGAACAGTCACATAATTCAATCAGTTTGAGGAATAACACACTAGCCCACTTTATCTTGCAAGATTAGATCTAAAGGGCTTGGCTTAGTTCTGTTCCCAAGGCCACCTGCATGTTTTACAGTGCACTATAAAAGTGAAGCCATTACCCCACATTGGATTTGCATCCCCTCAAACGAACGGCATGAATTTTGGCAAGGGGCAAGGCCAAAAAGAAAATGATTAGTCCAATTAAAAGATATGTGGGCAACAACAATAAAAACTGTGGCAATGCTAAAATTGGCAATTTGCTGGATTGAACAGGAGTTCTGAAAAAAAAAAGGGGAAAAAAAGCTGTCCTTACCACCATGTGCACAAAGGCCACACTTGGGAAATTATAATCAAGAAGCCGTTTTTTTCATTGTAAGAACCCAATCAGATTCTCAGTGTTTAGCACAGTATATGCACTTGTTTTGCCAAACAGTGGCTTGAAAAGCCCTGTCACCCTCCACATACACCAGCAAGATCCAGGTAAAGACTCCTTCCAAAAAGAAAGACAAAAAGACTATGTTGTTCAGCTGCCGAGTCAAGAAAAGAACAAACCATGCCATACACCTCTTGGTGTGCCAACTACAGCTAGAAGCAGAGCTGGAGCCTAATGATTATTACATGTTCTTTGACGATAGGCAGAGAGTAACAAGAGCAAGTGGGCTTCTTGTTTAATAATGGATAAGAAATGGAGCTGTAGAGATTTTCAATCTGTTGCCACTGACAAAGAGAAGGTGGAAGGAACCTGCCTCTCTTCTTTGCTTCTTTACAGCTGTACCCCATGGAACTGGAAACTATGGTGGTGCATTTCTTCAGGTCGCTAATGCCACTGCAGCAGAAGTCACTTTTAATAAGTCACCCACCAACAGCAGTATCAGATTTGCATGTCAAATATTTCATGTCCCTAGCATGAAAGTCTGAGGTTTTCCATAACAAATGACCATCAAATACCTCAGTGACTCTACCGGGCAGGCTTATGTACAGCGGCCACATACACAAAGATCAGTGGGGGTCTGAGAGTGCCACAGATGTACACACAGGAGAACGAAGACACCAGAAATGTGTAACTGTTCTGTGTCTTAAAAACATCATGTCCCTTTTAAATTAGATTATGGAAACAAACAAAAAAAAGCCATGCAAAAATCAGCAGTGATTATTCAGGAAAGATGTTCCAAAACAAACTCTCTCCTGACAATTAAATTTGTTACTTTGGAGTAATTAGCTGTTAAATGACGAAGAATGCAGTCATGCATGCTTTCACTCGTTTTCTGAACTGAGCTGAATCCACTGCGTGAAAACGAGTAGTCAGGAGACAACTCACTGCAACTGCTGCCTGCTGTCACAGCCCCACAGTACTGCAAAATACTGCTTATGAGTCACACGTATACAGTCTAAAGTAGTGAAAAAAGTACAGATTGGATATCTTCCCATGCAACCTCTTCCCCATACAGCTATTCAAGGCTCAGGAGGTACCTTTCAGTTTTAAATGCACACTTTTGCCAGCAGTCAACCATCTTGGTCAATCTTTTCCAAGATTACTATTAATGATGTACATCACTGGTTTTAGGAAGGTTTTCTGTACATCAAGTCTTTGAAAGTCTTCATTTAGCATCACATACCAGGAGGAAATGGTTTGTGTGAGGAAGATGACTTGATGGCCCTTGGCCAAAGCGCAGGTTGAAAGCAGAGCTGAACCACTGCTTTTGCAGCGTGCCCTCTGAGCTACAGCCCACTTTGCCAGACTGCCCAGCGGGTCATCTAGGTCAGACTGGGGCTAAAAAGTGCACTATTATCCTACTTCTAGGAGGCTATGACCTCCATTGCCTACTTTGCCCATTCAACATAGCTGCCTTGACGTTTTAGAAAAGCTGCTTCTGGTGTAGACTATTCCCTTCCCAACAACAGAAAATATTTTGTTGCCTCCACACCAAAGCTTCTGTTTTACTGAAACCAGTTAACACAAGCCCATCAGAAGAAAAAGAGCAAATATGATCGAGCTGCACAAGTTCTCAGGACAGTATTAATAAAAACATGGGAAGTTTGCAAGCATTAAGTAAAATAAAACTGGCTTTGTTGAACCGTAGATGAAAACCACTGTTCCTGGACAAGCTGTGTATGAAGTAGGGATTTAAGACCTACCCAAGTGCTCAGTAACGAAAAACTACATATGGGAATTAGCAAGCAATGGTTTAGATATACGGTCCTTCAAGACGAGACATTCTCACAAAGCTTTTTGTTTCCCAAGAAAAGCCGATTCAATTTCCTGCTCAACTCATCCTTGCAGGTTATGCTGGCTGTTGCATAGTAAGTCAAGTGGGGTCCCAAATATCTTATTTGAAATTGGATTCTTATGCTAAATGAACCAAGGAGCAGGTTGCTCAGCAACCAAGATACCATACGCACATCCATGAGCCATTTTCTGCTTCGTGTTTCTCCATCAACACATTGTTGGAGTCTGAATAAGTGATCTTAAAAGGCTTGTAACCAACATCATTTACATTAAAAGAATCTTTTTGGAAGTGCTGATTAGGAGAGAGAAAGATAATGAAGAGCTTCAAAGATGAGAAAAGAGAACCAGGCCAGGGAAGGTTGCTGGGAGAAGGCTGCTGCTTCTTGGAGAAGAGAAGGCTCTGGGGAGACCCCACTGTAGCCTTCTGGTACTTGAAGGGAGCTCGTAAGCAGGAGGGGAACTGAGGTTTTACACTGTCTGATAGTGATAGAAGGAGGAATGGCTTTAAACTAAAAGAGAGGAAATGCAGGTCAGCTGTTAGGAAAAAAAAAAATCTTTATTCAAGAGAGCAATGAGGCCCTGGCACAGCTGCCCAGAGAGCTGTGGTGCCCCATCCCTGGAGGTGCTCAAGGCCAGGCTGGATGGGCCCTGAGCAACCTGAGCTGGTGGCCCATGGCAGGGGGTTGGAAGTCAATAATCTTTAAGGTCCCTTCCACCATAAGCCATTCTATGATTCTATGAGATGGGGCCCAATTCATACTGAGGTGCAAGCTCCACAGTGGCCTGCAAAGATGTGATGGAAAGACTAACCCACGTGTTTGCAGAAGAGCTGCAGGAAATCACAAAGACAGCCCTGAGTGGGTTTTATCCATGACGTGCTTTCCCCTTAAACTGTGCTTCATCATGAGCTAAATACTGAGAGTTGAAAGGTTGTGAAATGGAACTATTTCTCTTGTGAATGTGCAATTCACACTCAACAGTGGGAAACATCTTCTTCCTTGGATGTGATGTGCCAAAGCATGCCAGTACCAAAGGCTGTACCTTGTGCCAGGACAGGAGGCAATGGGCACAAACTGGAACACAGGAGGTTCCCTCTGACCACCAGAAGCACTTCTGTGCTGTTCAGGTGACGGAGCAGTGGCACAGGCTGCACAGAGGCTGTGGACTCTCCTCCTTGGAGATCTTCCAAAGCCACTTGGACACAGCCCTGGGCACGCTGCTCTGGGTGTCCCTGCTGGAGCAGGGGTTGGAGCAGAGGTACCTGCCAATCTCAACCATTCTGTGACTCCTGACAACTCCAAGGCTTTTTAGTTACAGTGACTGTGCACCTTCCCTCAAGGAACCACTGAGACAGTGGGACATGATCTCTGACTTTCAGAGCTGCTGAGCTGCCTTGGTGAGGATAGGGCTGGAGCCCCTGGGCTGAGAGCATGGCCCAGAGCCACACCTGGGAGCTGGGATTGCTGGCCTGTGGTGACCCTTCTGTCAGAGCCTGAATTTTAAAGAAATTCAGCTTCTTCGTATTCACTGTCAGGTGAGCCACTGTGTCCTGAGGCCGCAAAGAAATGACTATTTTTAGCAAGTGGCTCAAGACAGCTGGTGAGGGGCTGAGGGCCATCACTTGCACAAAAATCACCACCACAAGAAAGACACCAGGGCAATAAATGGCACTGGATCCCACATGCATACATCCCAAGGGCATCCCAAAATTACTTTCTCCTGAGGTGTAAACTCTTTTTTCCCTCACCTGGGTAAGCAGGTATAGCACGGATGGAAGGCTAAGAAAATGTACTTTCTACTCACTGTATTTACTGACTTTCTCTAATATTTCTCCCCCACCGTGGAAGCCAAGATGTGTTTTGTTTTTTAAGCCATGCTTGTGCTGAGGTTATACTTCTCCAAATATCTCTTAGACTCTCCACTGGTGTTCAGCTAATCATTACCTATTTAAAAAAACATAAATGATGAGCCCTCCTATCTCCTTTAGTACCCAGATTGTCTAATGTTCTGCTTCATGCCTGCTCTCCAAAGCTTCCAAATGGGTAAATATCATCCACCCTCTGCCCTACTACTCTGCTCTTCCACTGCTTTATGACACTTCTTCCTCAGATGTTTCCCCCTGCCAAGGCCATTCTCTGACCATGCACAGAATGTGCCTTTGGAACAGGAAAGTCTCTATAGTTTTCCTATTCCACAGAAGTACAAGAGTCGGTGAAATCTCTAGTTCAGTAGCCTTCATCTGCTCCCTTTAAGAATTAATCCTTCTGGATTTTCCTCCTACATTATTTTTTTCCCTTTCTCTCTTGCATTTTCCAGGTACTTTGTATAAGTCATTTTTTATACTTCAAAGTTCCCAGCATAGGATATTATAAATATTTCTAGTTTCAGATTATTATTGTCTCCCCATCATAAAATCATAAAAAGCATATACATTTTTAATTCAATTTACTAAACTGTCTATTAAGCTACTCTATATTCCATACTGAGCACACCGAGAATCTGTTCATTAGATATCCAACATGTGCCCTTTAAGCATTTCTCACAGCTACTCTATCCTGTAAATGTTACGTTCATTTATAACAAAAAACCCATACTGTCACTGCTGCCCATTTGTGCTTCTATATCCATGTTGTGCATGTGCCTCTGCTTGCTACTTAGAAGGAGTAATACACTAAAAAATTCAAATATATTTGACAACCAGGGAAGTTCTGTGACATGCTGGAATTTTAACCGCAGAATAAAGCTTTGCTGTGTTTTTTCTTTGGCAATTTGACATCGTCCAGTCAAGAGCATTTCTCATTTTCTCTCTGAGGTCTTGAAGGAGGGAGTAATACATTTTCTCATTATTCCATCTCAATGGCTACTATTCAGAAGGCCGCTCTTTGAAAGAAAAATAATTTAGTGGGTTATCTCCCAATAATGCTACAGCTGCATCTTCCAAGCACCAAAACTTGCTGCTCTGAAACGTAATCATTTATGGCATTAACAAAATGCTTCAGCTCTTGGACAGCACTTGAAGTTCAGCCAACTCAATATGAGTTTTCCCAGAGCTTCCTGGGCTCAATTATTTTTATTGACAGTTACTCAGTCTTGGATGTACTGCAACATCATCATCTAGCCATAAGCTTCATCTTTCCCTTCTTCTTGATAGGATTTTTAAATGTTCTCTTGTATTATCATCTTCCAGTAATTTTGCTGCCATCTAGCATTTCTCAGGAACTTTGTTACTTAAATTCTGTGATCTCTTTCTTCACAACACACACAAGCATCAGAGGAAATAACCTGAAGCTGAGTCCTTCATTAGGACACCTACACTGAGATGGCTCCATTTCAGCAAGGAGCCTCAACTCTTTTCCCAGCAGACAGCAAGAGCAAATGGGGCAGCATTAAAAAGCAGTATTGAGGGCCACTCAAGTGTCCTTGGGGTCTCCTGCCTGGCACACAACCACCACGCCAGAATGGGCTTCCCACAGGTCTGTACCGTATCTATTAGTTCCTGTGGATACTTTCAGGTATCTTAAATGGTACCCAATGCCTACACTGAGCATCATGGTACTAGTTGTGCATCACAGAGTGCAGTTTGTTACTGGTGTGCCAAGTTAGCTGCTGAGCATGGCTGGCTGCACTGGGTGTTTGAATACTGAGGGTACAAGTGGGGAATTGGGTTTAGGACTCCTTGTTTGGGGCTGAATCATCCAGAAGGCATCGATTTTGGCACAGCCTCTCATTTATCTTACAGTTCTTCAAAATGGAAATATACTCGTTCAATCTCAAACTTGATGCTGCAGAACTCTACTTTTTGCATTCAGCTTTGTGTACACAAACACATTTTAGTTCACATGGCACAGGCAGCATTATTTTCTGCTTCTGGTTAAGACCTTACCGCCACACTGAATCCTACTGTCTGTTATTGCTTACTGAATACACTGAATACATTCCGACTTTTGGTTCTTGGATGATAAAAGCAGGGTGAACAGGGTACATCTACACATGCCAGATGCTCTAGATTCCAGCAATACCTAACAATTTAATGCTTGTACTGGACTACCAGTTTATTCCATCCTCATAGAAGACAGAAGAAAGAAAGAAAAAGAATGAAAATTTTAGAAGTTACCTGAAACTGACTCTTCGCTTCTACTATTTTTCAAAGCTTTCCTTGTTTACTTCTACATATGCCAAGCTTCATTTTACTCTACCCATCTAACTTGGTAAAAGGAAGAAGAAATGTGGCAGAAGTTAATGGCACTCCCTATTCATCTGAGGTAGACACATGAATGCTTCTCATGTACTTACAGAGAATTAATATAATACTGAAAACTACATACAGTCCTGCTGACTAAAAGGAATGACAGACACAGTTTACTTGTCTTCACATTTCAGGACTCTTGAGAGATTCTAATTGACAAAGACAAAAAACTTACACAAAGCTGTGTCACTTTGAAATTTATTGACATTCATCGGTGCGTCACTTTTAAAGACACGCAATCTATGTATGGCATTTAATGTGTTAAAATCAGGAGCTTTACAGCTTCAGAAGATATCTGCAAGTCATGTCAAATTAATTTTTGTTGCGACTTCAAAAATGTAGATGCACATCAGAAGCACAACCTTGCTGTTGTCTTTCTCAAAGCAATCTCTGTAAAGAGAAAGGAAAACAGAAAAGAAGCCAAAAGACAAAAGAGAAAATGGGAAGAGGAATAATTGGAACTCAATCAACACACAACACCGTTTGCTGACAGAATGGAACTCCTCTTTAGGACTGACCCATTCCTAAAATGGGTTAAATTTAGGACTACGTCCAGAATTAATAAAGGAGATATGCAGTGGAAGCAATGTCAAAATGTTAGAGTTCACAAAGTAGAAGTCTGGGCCTACAGTCATTTGTTAATGGTATTTCAAGTGGTTTTGCAACGCTTTCTTCCCCTTAACAGAATGTACAACTCCAAAAAAGCAAGCTAAGCGATAAAGATGAACATTTGCAGAGGAAGTCAAACTGTAAGAAATATATATATGTACTTTTTTTTTTCCCATGGAACAGCATTTCAAAATACTTAAAGGCCACCCTTAATGTTAAGAATTCACCATTTTTGTGCCCAACATCTGATGGAGTGGTGCAAGGAGCTGGGAAGGGAGCCAGTACAGTACAATTGATGTGGAGCTTTTGCTTTGCTAACAGGTTACAGCCCATTTGGATTTCGTACAATAAAAGGAAGCCTATCCCAAGTTCCCATCCTTATACCAGCTATTAAGAGCACAATCCACACTAATCAGAAACCAAAAGGCAGCAATTTCTACCCAACTCAAGTCAGATGGCCATGCAGCAGAAATTCAAGAGCAGTTCCTCAATCTCTGAATGATATCCGGTACACTCAACCTACAGCAGAAAAACTCAGAAGTGAACGTGCAGTTACTGGCAGGAAAGCCTACATCCTTTTTCATAAAAAAAGCCTACCTACATCTACTTCCTCTTTCAGTCCCACTTGTGCTGTAACACCTTCTCCATCCTGGAGGTAGTTTCCAAGTTATTTACAGCTATTAACCAAAACGAACGTTCAGCTGCAACTGGAATCTAACAGGCAATGACTCCAAGTCAAACATCAGACTAACAAGTTTGCTGCAAAACATTTCTCTGTCTAAAAAGCCAAACCTGAATACATCACCTAAAAGACATATCTATAACTTAATCATGATGTAGCTGAAGCGTAGAGCACACATCTACCTGAGAAAGTAGGGCTCCTGACCCAAAAAATGGAAAATCATCCATGAGAAGATTTCTTCAAGAGGCCAATAACCAAGCCTAAACGTGATTAACAGATGAAAAGGAGAGACAGATTGTTCAGTTTACTTGCTGCTAGAGATTCATTTCCATCTATTTTAAGACAAACCTCAAAATAAAAGTAGTTATTCATGCCGCAGTCATTATCAGATATCAAAACTAACCAAACATTGGCACCTACATCAATTTGACAGCTGGATGCTTTTTACAACCCAAAAAGAAAGCCGATGTCCAACTCAGGATGAACTGAACTTTGTCACAGCATGACCCGCTTTTCCTTCATAGATCAACAGAAATCCATTGCTAAGTGGCAAGACTTGCACTGCTACCAAAGTGGTCTTCTGGTCTAATTCAGCCACCAAACGAAACTGAAAAAAATAAAGAATAAAATTCCCCTTTTATCAGTCCCTGAAGGAGCAGACAAGGCATCCATGCCTCCTTCTCTCCCTGCACACCCAACACTGGAGGTTTGTATGCTCCCAAGGAAACACCCTCAGGGCAGAAGATCAGCTTCTGATGGTCAGGATGACTCAAAGTCCTACCAGCACGGCAGAAGAGTATTTTCTGTATCAGCAGCATCAGGCATCAAGGGCAAAAGTTACAGTGGAAAACATCAGCGGTTTGGCTGGGATGGCCAATGGGTAGAGCAAATGTTTGACAGAACATGAAGATAAGCGGCAGCTGCTTCAGCAGGCCTGAATTAATGCCTAAATTAACCACCGATAGACAGCACATTATCTTTAGCATACAGCAATTGAACAGTTAAATACTACAATTCCTAAATGTGCACACAGCTATTGGGCGTGCTGCCAATCAGGGAGGCATAACTGGTGGACATTAAAAAAAGAGGGAGAGAAAGTCGCCCAGGGTTATGTAAATCTGCTGTGTAACCCTGGCAGAACTGCTTCCTAAGAATGCTCTGCTCAGTTCTTAATACAAGCATTGTCTGGAAATACATGCCCTGTAAGCAAGTAAAATTGAATAGTATTCATCCATACCATAAATCAATAACAGCATCCTTCTACTGTGAAGTGGCTGACTTGTTTTAATCTGGATTTCAAATGATTAATATAAAGGCAGCAAACATCAAAATGCTCCAGTGATGTATTTAAAGAAAACCCTTCACAGGCTTTGCAGTCCATGCTGGAACATCTTCAAACACTGCAGCACTCCAGCAGAGCTCATCACCACCAAGGACTTTGAGGATGGTGCACCTCACTGGGAGCTGCCATAAGAACAGACTGGGAGAACTGTTAAAACAGAGGTTGGCATTGAGGCCACATTCTATCACCTCTTCTCTTTTGGCAGCACCGTCATTTCATCACAGCAAAGGACAGAGAGACAACATTTAGGCAATGAAGCCGGACAGCTTCAACACAAGAGTATCGCACTCGCTGTGAGCAGACCTCTACATCCTATCTTTGCACTTTAATGGAAAAAATAACAACAATATCCTCCTCCAATTAGCATCTCAATCTCCCTGCAGTTGCAGGGGAACAAGCTGGGCTCTGACCTCTGCACCACCTCACTGAAATTGCTTCCTCCCCAGCTTCAACTGCTGGGTTGACTGACTATCTGAAGTAACAAGGCTGTGCTGGCTGATGCTCTTGTAAAGCAGCATTCGTTACCTGCAATGTATCATAGGTAGCTGCATCTGAAGGAGGTGGTAAAATTGCAGAATCCAGCAATAAGCTCCTCATGTGGCCTGGCCAAAACTTCCCCTTGATAACTCCTTGTCCTTGCAGTGTTTGCAGTGTTTGCAGCAGGCTAAAAAGTATTCCAGAGAAAATAAATGGTGTCCCAGAATATGGTGCTGCAGAAAAATGCTTTCAGGCACCTTTCACTTACCAGGTACTATATAAAACTCAATCTATTCCGAGACAGAGTAAAGTCACGCAGATGGCAGAAACGTGGTTTTTCAAACTGCTTTTTTCCACAAATTCTATGTACAAAATGATCATACGAGTTATTTTAAATCTATGTGCAAGAACTATCTTAAGACTCACAGAAGTAACTTGCTAAAATTCAGAAAAACAAATCCTCTCATCCGGACCATTACAAAGAGGGGGATGTGCTTAGCTAGGTCACCTTCCTGCCATCTTTTCCATGTAGGATTTCAGTAGCTTGGGTCTTGCAAAGAAGCTGAAATGCTGTGCTTGCTGTCAGATGCACGTCAAGATATTTCACTTGATGGCCTCCTGGCTGCCACAGTCCACAGAGAACTGGGATTCAAACCAAGTCACAGATGAGAAGGCCAAATAACAGCACTGAAACTCTTCAACAGTGCATAGCTAAGGCATGGAAATCCTTGCTGTAAGAGTCTGTGGAGCTCTAGAGTTTGTGTGGGTTCAGAAGCAAATCACTGGAGCTAATAGAAGAGAAATGAAAGAAAGGGTATTAAATATTGGGAAACTGCCTCTAGCTCAGGAAGTTTTCACGTTGCAAACACTTGGTGACTGGGAGACAGCTCCAAGGGAGCACTGCCATGAACGTGCTCTGCTTTGTGTCCTCCCTCCTTGGTTCCCGACATTGGCCGCTGCTGCTGATGGGACACTGGGCTTCAATCTGGTCCACTGCAGCTGTTCCAACGTTGTTAGATGAGCTGCAGCACTAAGACAGGTTTGGTTCCCAAATACTATTTATTCTATACAATCTATTAAGAAAAAAGAAACCTATAATCTAATATAGGTATGAATTGGCATTACCTAAATAATTTTAGCTGTACTCAACTGTTGCAGAAACAATCATCATGCCACTCTGGTCTAGAACATGTAGCCCACATCAGATAATCCTTAGCAGCCTGGCTGAGCACATTACTGGGCTATCTATTCACCAACTGTTGCATCATTTACCTCCTAATTTTGCGTACCTTGCACTTTAATTGTTTATTAACACTGGTTTTAAGGAAAAAAAAAATGTTCTTCCCTTTTCTGAATGTTCCATATCAGGAATGAAACCCATTTAGATTTCAAAAAAAGTGAAGAAAAAACAAAGAGTTAAAGCAGGAAGAAAATACATATGTACACTCTGTACACACTGATAGGAAGGTTTGTTTAGATTGATATGTACCTGGAAGAATACAGACAGACTTTGGCTATGCTACCTCGCCATGAAGGCCTCCAGCTAAGCTGTTCCCACCAGAAAGCAAGCCAGCATAAAAATATTAACACACAAGGCTGACATAAATTTTCTAGTTTACAGGAAACAGAACTCATGGCTATGGTTCCTTAAAATTCCACTGAGTGAAATGTTAACACGACCCACAGAATTTCATAAGTTAATCCACTGAAAAGCTTTTGTAACAATGAGAAACCCCCTCAGCACCAGTTTTTCAGTCCAATGCTCATTTACAATTGATGACTGTTGAGCATCTTAGTTACAATTCAAATAACCTAAGAAACACTGCTGCTGCTCTCCCAGCACTGTCTGGAAAAGGACAGTCGCCATGGATGCCCAACAGGAACAATGTCCTCCTGCTTTCAGAGAAGCATGGGTACTGCCACTGAAATTTGGTCCATGACTCAAACAGAGAGAACATGCCAGATGAAAAATAGAATCTCCCTGACTAACACACTTCTACCTCTAGCCTAAGGGCACAGTTTCCAGGAGCAAGCACCTTGCTGTCTAACACAGGGGCTTAAGGCTTTTTTTGATTAATTGACTCCTAAGCATTTTTTCAGAAGGAGCTGTTATCTATACCATGCATATGACTTCACTGGACTAAGTTTTCTTACACAGCTTTCCTTAAAAGAAGTCCCCAAAACCCTTCTGGGTGCTGGGGATACAGATGGGAGAACCACAAGGGAGCCCTCATGGTTCTTCACCTGACAGGAAATCCTAACACAGCCACCACTTAGGACAAATTAATTCTCCAAGTGGTCTTATTTGCAAAGACTGCAGCTTATTTGGCAACAAGCAAGGAGCAGACCCACCAATCATTCCATGCTTCATTAGTCTGGGAGAGGTTCCGACAAGAGACTGACAGAGAAAAGGCTTCATCTCAGTAGCACAACCAAAAGCCACCAACTTGCTGGAACGACCGCAACTACTTGCAGTCAAGCAGTTTCCAGTTTCTTCCTCTTTTCTTTTTCTTTTTTCCTCTTAAGCTAGGTCTTACCACAGTGAGTCACTGCTGAGACACCATCTCCACAGCACGCTGACTTAACACAGCTGAGCTGAGCAGTTAACTGAGCTGAGCTGGTGGCAGTAACGACCTAAGGTACACAGCTTCTATTTTCCTGCCAAAGCTTGAAAGAGATGCTGATTTTCAAAAATGAAGATTCATAACTGGTACAGAAAATGCACTGTACCTAAACATAAGCGCGTTCCCAGTACTCCCATGTGGAGTACTGCATCCAGGCCTGGGGCCCCCAGTACAGGATGGACATGGAGCTCTTGGAGCGGGTCCAGAGGAGGGCCACTAAGATGATCAGAGGGCTGAAGCACCTCTCCTGTGAGGAAAGGTTGAGGGAACTGGGATTGTTTAGCTTGGAGAAGAAAAGGCTCCCGGGAAACCTTATTGTGGCCTTCCAGTTCTTGAAGGGAGCATATAAACAGGAAGGGGAACGGCTGTTTATGAGGGTGGATAGTGATAGGACAAGGGGGAATGGTTTTAAACTGGGACAGGGGAGACTTAGGTTGGATATTAGGAAGAAGTTTTTCACACAGAGGGTGGTGACGCACTGGAACAGGTTGCCCAAGGAGGTTGTGGATGCCCCATCCCTGGAGGCATTCAAGGCCAGGCTGGATGTGGCTCTGGGCAGCCTGGTCTACTGGTTGGCAACCCTGCACATAGCAGGGGGGTTGAAACTCAATGATCATCGTGGTCCTTTTCAACCCAGGCCATTCTACGACTCTATGACTCTACAGATGAGCTTTCCTGCTCACTACAGCCATCCAGGCCGGCAGGTTGGCAGAACTTCAGATTCACCTCCAACCTCAGAGGTGACGAGCTCCACCATCTCCTCAGATTACTGCCTATACTTCCACTAAGAGGACTTCTGGCTGCATTTTAGTGACTTAATGACTGTAAAAAAACCACCAGCAAGTCCTGCAGAAATTATAAAGCCACTTATATTATTATATGTGCCCTGTCCTGTAGGGACAGAAAAGTGGTTAACATGTGTTGTCTACTGAGATCTTCTATTACATTCCAGTCCACGTGCCCTATTTCTGTATGAAGCAACCAAATCTAAACCAAGACCCTAGCACTGGAGTAGGCCCAGCTCCTAAGAGGTTGACAGCCTTTACTTGCATGCATCTTACCTCTACGTGGACAGAAATCAGACCATGCAATGGGTATTCCAAGTCTTCTAAGAAATACAAATTGAAGTCATAGACCTAACTTCTAAACCGAAGAGAATTACTCATGTTGGATGGCTGGATGCTGCCTTTAAGTATTCATGAGGCACCGCTTAACCCAAAGGAGTGTCCCATATAAAAGAGCAACAGCACTGCATAGTCAAACTGCTTTTGCTTGTACTGCAAGTTTCTGTTGGATAAATAGGTCAAGGAACTACAGCTTTATCTAAAATATCTTTTGCATAAGTCGCCTAAAGAACAGGGTCATGGAGGGAAGCCCTCCTTCTGCTTCCATTCTCATTTTGCTTTTCAAAGCCGTGGGTGAGAAACTGCTCCAGCATGGCCGAAGACTGCGCTCTTTCCACCTGTCCTCTGCTCACGTCTAACACGTACAAGGCTCCATCTCCTCTGAAGAATGTCAAGGCAGCCTGCAGGTTCCTTCACTCTTTAATAATGCTGCAGTTGACCTTTTCAACCAACACACCCTTTCTACCAACTACTTGCGAAGCACTCACACCAAAGTCAGAAAACAAGTTTTAAATTGCTGGAATAAGAGTCACTTATCTTAAAACAGGTTCTACTTAAATGATTCCTCATGTTACTGCCTTGTTTAGTCTTCCCCCAGTAACATCATGTGGGCAAAATTTAAACTACTCAGGTAATTGAACAGTTTGTTTGGGTTTTCTGGAAGGAGCATAAGATGAAAAAAATAATAACCTCGAGTTTTAATATGCATTGAAACAGCATAAATCAGTTGGAGTTCTTTTGGTTCAACACCCTCCCATCGTATTTGCTTACAAGTAAAGACAACAAAAAGTAAAACTATTGAAGACCACAGTGGTTGAGAAAACTGACCAAAAAACTAGAAGGAAGAATACAAAAGATATGTTAGAGCTTATCTTCTGCAAGCTCGCCAGTCACAATGAGCTGCTGACTAGTGGACATCATGCATTTCAAATGTTGTTTTCAAGTGTTTCCTACCACAGAAACCTGAAATTTTCCACTGCATGACACTAATAAAGAGTCCTGATTCAGAGTTTGGCGACAGTAGTGATCTTGAACAAAAACTGAACCCAACTGAGTTAAGAGGACTCAAAAGACAGGCACTAGAACAACTGTCAGGGCACCTGCAGGTTGTTTTGATCAGCTTTTGGAGGAAACAGAACAAGCCTTCTCACCATGGGGAGAGCTGGGATCGTTCTGCAACTTTCATCTTCATTTAGTGTGCTCTTATCTGCTTACTGCTCCCCATGAACACTAACAGCTTGTGAATTTTAGCAGCATACTTTGACAACATCTATATGTTATACAATGCCTACCATGTAAGTGCACAGCAATTCTGAAGTCTATTCAGTAATATGGGCGCTTCCACTGAAGCTGCTGCCTTCTATGATTCTACGATTTTCTAGTTCTTCCCTCATTATTGCAGTAAGGCAACGAGCACTCAGCAGAATAATCAAATCCTGATGCTGATTTCCAAGGAGGATCAAGGTTCACCCTGCTGGTTGAACACCCAGTGGGTATTTGCATGAACGCAATTGATTTCAAGACACAAAACATACTGCAGTAAAGCAACATTTCAAGGGTTCTTCCAACGTGGATGAGATCCAACTGGTGTCAGGTAGAATATTTAGACAGCGTGTGGGCGCTCCATTTCATTACAGGTCTAATCAAATTTCTAAACGCTAGAACAAATTACTATTTCCACACCTCTAATCAGCAATGAGGGTGCTTTACTGAGAAGAATGTCAATCAACTAGGAGAGAGTACTTTTTTAAACTTTTTTTTTAGTTAATAGAGATAATTACATTAAAACAGATTTAATACCATATGCCCAAGACACCTCCAGATATATTCAGTCAATAATATAACTATATTCCCTCCACCACATGCTAGAGCAGGAGATATTAAACATATTTACAAGCACATGCTATTGAATTAACTTCTCTGCTATTAAGGTAGTGTCTTACTTAATAACTTTAACTGCACAATTCATACATAAGAGAGAACATATGCTGGCTTTCAGTTGTTTTGTCAGTATAAGCAAAAGCAAATGCAGTGCAGTAATAATGCAGAGATGGATAAAAGAAGATTTTGAAGCAAGTGTGCTGCTCTAAGAACAATTGACACCAAGACAGCAAGCGCTTCATACCATCAGGATAACTCTTACTCTGGTTCTATGGAGTAGCTCAGCAGCATAAACTCTTCAATTCTCAAGCTACCTATCCCCAAGTCACATTTAACGTCCACCTGCATGTGAAAAGGTTAAGTGAGACATCTCTGTGATCATTACTCCCTTCTACAAAAGAATCTTTTAGAAGCATCGCTTCACTCTGTAAGAATGCAGAGTCCTCTCTGGTTCCATGTCAAAATCAAGTTCAAATTCAATACTGCGTGAAACAGATGCACAACTCTGAATTTTGATTGTGAAGTGCAGTAACTGAGATATATTAAATGTATTTACGAGTTTATTACTCACTCCAAGTAGATGAAAATTTGGGTTCAAAGTAATCTTCCAAATGTCTTCTGTGCTTTAAGAGGTTATAGAAACCTATGGTTCCACATAACCCTCAAGAATGTGGTTTCTCCTGGCTTTCATATGTGTTAACCTAACACTTGTTATGTTGGAAGATTTAAAACACAGCTCTAAGGGTGGTCCATGCATTAACCACACAATATGGAGAAAGTCCATGGTGAACTCACTTGTGTGATGCAGGCTTATCCCCTCCGCTTCCAGCCTATTTATAAGACACAAAGTCAGGAATACTTCCTACTTCTCTACAACTGTTTTTTCCACAAGGTGCCCAAGGAAAGGGACTACATGCAGTCTCAAGTCACTACTTTGCTGGTCTATGAAAACTAGGTGCTTACCTTGAGAGAAATACAAGAGTCATTAACAAGAAATAAAAGAGATGTTTAATCAGGAGGTTGTGTCTACTTATCTTTCTCTAATTCAGGTAACCAGGGACATTCAGGAAAGATGTAGGATGCCCTTCCAGAATGAGTATACCAATTTCCATCTCTGACCCTGACTGTCATCATTTACACTCTGCTTAGCCCTCCCCTAACTTGCATTTGGTTAAGCCCACAGCTGTCACAAACACTACACCCAGCAGAAAACAGCCTACGCTTCAAAACATCCAACTCTCAACTTAAATACGATGCAAAAATGACGATGTTTAAATGAGTCAATGATTGATAACAGTCTATACCAAGAGTAAAGCGATTTGTTTCTCAGCATCCTAAACATGCAATATTGACTCTCATCTACACTGGTATTTTGTCCCAACCAACAGTTACCCAATGCCTGATATGCAAGAAGTATCCTATAATAAAAACCAGAAACCAGTGGTTAAGAGAGACATTTGCAATTAATAGTTCTTGATCACGGTCTCCCTTACTATCAGTAACACCAGTTTGCCCAAGGTGTCAGAAAGAGAATCCCATATAATTTGTTGAAACACCAGTAATGCATTCAATGCACTGACTGATAAACAGGAAAAAAAAAGAACTGTTTGCAGAGAATATCCCCACCTCAAAAACACTTTTGTTTTATATAATATACATACTATATAAAATATTTACAACATATTTCAGTCATCTACATCACACTCCTTATAGCTTCTACTTAAAAGGCACAGACTACCAGGCTGGGTTGCTGAGAAAACAATGGGAAGGACCTCTGCATACAAACTGGAACACCTGCAAAGAACAGAGAAATTAAATAGCGTGAATTATTTCCATACAGATTTTTCCAAAGCTGATGATGTGCCATTTCTCATTAAGAAAGGTCTCCCTCCTGACAATTTAAATCTCTTTTCTACTGAAAACGCCATTCTTCCCCCCAATCTATCCTGACCCACTTAGACAAAAGCCAATATTCAGTCTGGCCAAGCAAACTGCAATCCATTCTTGCTCTCCAGCCCTGGAAATGGAAATCTGATAATAAGATCTCCAGACAAACTCCCCTAGCTAAGCAAAACCAGAGGAGAATTATACCACTATCTTCTCTCTCAAATCTCTCTAGCCAGAAAAAAAATAGTTCAAATAAAGAACCAAACGAATATCAACATCTCCCTTGCCAATGTGAGAGAGGAAAAACCAATGATGCTTAACAAGCCATGCCTTTTTTTTTTTTTAGATTTCAAAACATCATCATTTAAAGAGACATGAAATTTGAAGTACTAATTAAGTAATATGCATAAATTTAAAGCAAATGCTCACTGAATCCACATCTCCAAACCACAGCCTGCGATTTGGCTAACATAAGGCACCGCTCCTACCAGCAACAGTAAGTCTTAATAGAGGACAACCTCCACGCTTGGCCAACTTGCTCTCAACGCTAAACCTCAAGGTTTCTTTTGAAGAAAATCCTCCTCCCCGCTCTCTTTCCCCTCCTGTCTCCAGTAGTTCCCTGTAATTCACAGAATATATTTCCTTTCTTTTTACTTTTTAAAGTAAATGAGCGCAGTTCATACAAGTCTCGTCACTGCAAAACCTCGTCCTCCACTGGAGGTTCATTCCACTCATGTCACTCTTATTACAAGTCAGCTGAAAAACTGCATTTTCATTTTCAGCCCATAAGACCAGAAAGGTACCACAAACAAGTGACTTAAGATACGAAGCAAAAGAAAATAGGAACACTCAATACCAGCAGACGTACTAAAGAAGCAGCACTGCTCTCCAATTCCAGACACCAAAGCCAATAATTAACAAAGACAGTCAAGAGAACAATTATTTAAAAGGGTCAGATTCTAAAAAGACAGAAATTACCGTAAGATTTGTGAGAATGAAAGACAGAAATCAATCATCACTGGGCTTTCAGATGCATATATTTTGAAGGGAAGAGTCTTGGTAAGTAAGGGGTTTGTTTATTTATTTATTTTTAAAGCCAGTCCTTCCAGGAAAATAGGACCAAATGATGAGGGTGAGGGTCTTGTTAATTGCCTTGAGCCTGGTTTTTACATTTTGGACCTTCACAGACCACGTTCCCCATTTCTGCCCCTAGCCATGCAGGTGGGCTCAACACTGCAGTGACCTGAGCTGGTTTCTCCCCAGCTCCATTCCAAGGGACCAGAGGACAAGCACACATCGTGTCACAGACAACAGAGTCACTACAATCAGATTCAATAAAGAGTTAGCTCTTCATGCCAAAGACTGCAAATTGTTGTGAGAACTTCTTTAGAAAGAAGCCCACCAAAGACCTAAAGTTGCCTACATGGCAACCATGAGTTAAGATAACTACCGAGTGACCAAAAGCAGCCTAAAACTACAGTGGACATCGTTCACATTTACAAAGTAAGATGCTCTGCTAAGCATCATGGTCAGTTATCCAACACCAACCACAGTACCGGAGTACCAAACCACAGAACAGCAACGTGAAGATGCTGCACCATGGAAAATCAGAGGTGTTTTTCAAGCAAAGGCAAAGCAGCTTTAGTTTGCATATGTTCAGAAGCCACTGAGCCAGGCTGGCTTTCCTTAAAATAGTTGAGACGTCCTTGAGAGGCCTTCTGATTTCTACAGAACAGGTGACAGCACCTCCATGCGCCCCCATGACTCACGGTGCCATGCATTTTCGCTTACACGAGCTTCTGAGACCTGACATCAGGTTATTTTTGGTTCACTTTTGGGCTATTTTCTTATTCACCCACATGGAACAATGAAGTGAATGAAAGTCTCCCTCCTCTTTCTCTTTTTTTTGACATGACCTCAACTCACTGAGTCTAGGCCAGTGCTATTGTTAGCACCACATCGTTTAATGACGTTCACAACACTTTCTATCTTAAAAGCAGATGTATTTTTGACAGTCTAGACCTAGAACAAACTCTTCCAGAACCTCACAGCCCTGGACACTTCATTTTCCATCCTAAATGTATTTATGACCATTTTATATCCATCTGCTCCTCAGCTTATTTCTCCTTGCTGGTTCTTACTGTCTGGTGTATTTATAGACATCATAACCCCATATTTCTGCTGGATTAAAAAAGCAAAGGTCTTTTACTCTCCTTCTTCAAAGTAAGTCATCTATTTCTCTGAGCATCCACCCAGCTTACCTCTGCACCTGTTGAACTGGGATCCATCCTGGCTTCCCTCCTCCCAGCTGCAAAACCCTGTAGAACTGTCCTGGGCCTCTCCTTGGCCCCTCCATGGAGCTTTACCATGACTTATGGGTAACAAGCAGTTACAGGTGACTCTTACATGCCATGCCATTGCACCTCACCCCAACTCTAAGTACTCTGCTGATCAAGGTCTCCAGCTTGCTGTGAAACACCCTGCTCTTTCCCCAGATGGGCAATATTTACTGCTTCTGCCTCCTGTATGTATCTGAGAAATGGTCACACTTCCATCATGATTCCGGAAGGTGTTAAACCAGATTCATTTTGAAAGCCATCTACTGAAAAGCCAATGTCAGGCACCTCTCACTGCAGCCCACCCCCATCCCCAGCTCCGTCACCCCACTGCTTACCACAGGAACAGGAAAAAAAAGACAGAACAGGTCAGACCACAGGTCTGCAGTGCCCACAGTGCTGGCACAGCTGATGTGCAGCAGCCGGCACAGCTTACAGCAGCACCTGCCCACAGAGCTACCACATCCTATTGACAGGTCTCCTGCCATTTTTTGCTCACAAGTTCACCCCAATGCTTTCCAAACCTATTTAAACTTTCTGCTACCGAGAACAACATTCACTTCCAGCTGACTTGCTGGTGAAGCCAGAAATTCGGCCTGTGATGTTACTTCAGATGTTTAATGAATGAGATCTAGTTGCAGTCAATCCGCAGCTCTCAGAAGAGGACACTACAGCAGATCTCATCAGCAGAAGGCTACGATTTAAGTCTAGTGTGACCTACTTTGGTGGTATCACATGCATTTTTCATTTATCTGTATGCTTTTCCTTCTACATCAGTTCTAGTAACTTGCCTGCTGCTGAGACTTGTGTTGGAGCAGACTGGCATGGGGGATGCAGAGCGTGGAAAATTCCATCCCTCACATTCAGGGCTATTTTCCTCCCAGAGGATCACCCACATTTGGCAGGTTTGTGTAAAAATGGGAACAGATCTGGGATTTGAGAGCTCTCCCAGGACACCAGGAGGGAGGTGGGCTCAGGCCGGCTCAGCAGGCCTCCCCTCGGCTGCCCAGCACCGCCCCCCATCTCCCTGACACCTGGCACAAAGCAAGCGTTGAATTCTGGGAACACTCTAACTCATTTTCTTTTCTATCTCTCCAAGCTGTACTTACACAAAAGAGATCCTTTTAATCACAGAATCATAGAATCACCAAGGTTGGAAAAGACCCACAGGATCAGCCAGTCCAACCATTCGCCCATCACCAATGGGTCTCACTAATCCATGTCCCTCAACACAACGTCCAAACGTTCCTTGAACACCTCCAGGGTCGGTGACTCCACCACCTCTCTGGGCGCCCCTTTACTATCTATGCTTTGCCATTTGCAACTGAGCTGCACCAACTGGTGAATTCTCCCTGTTCTTACATTTCCCGACGTGCTGGAGTTCTTCCACCCCCAAGACTCTCTGCTTACTGCACAAAGCCTTCCTGAGGCAGTTATTTGTCCAAAGGATTACCGAGCCCCTCCTGTGTGCACCCTTCAGGCTTGCTCAGGATGCTGATTTCTTTGGGGTTTGGAACAAGCTGCAGCCCTTGCCCGCTCCTTTACCTGCACCCAGCTGAGGACTTTCCACCTCCAGATCTGATGACCACGTGGGTCACAGCGACAGCAATGGCTCTCAGCCACCTCTACGAAAAGCTCGGCTCCAGCACTCCCACACCACTTCACTCACAGTCCAGAAGAGCCTCACCTATCACTCCATGTCATCCTTTGATTTGGGAAGACAGCTCAGCTCTCAGGGCTACAACCACCCCTCCGATCAGCAGCAACTGTTCTTCAAGGGTACCTGGTAACCTGAAGTGTCCCATAACAATGAAACCAACTGGAAATGGTTCTTTTTGTTACAAAAAATCTTCCTTGTAGGCTAATTTAACTGGAGGAGTGAAGTTGCTGGCAATGCCCTACCACAGAACTTTGTCACATTCATCCACTGCGATGAATCAGAAATGATCTGAAACCTGAAGTACTGCATCTGGCCGCTCCTGCTGAAAGAGAAGCTCACCGTCACCCATCAGCATCCAAAATCTCCCAGGCTATTTCCAGTCTCACCCCATGGCACCGAGCTGGAGGCTGCTTTGGCCTCGTGTTGTACTGACTCTGCAGTGCCCAGCTGCAGGCACCGAGTGCCTCCAGATAAAGGCTTGAGACTGAGGAGGGCAGAAGAGATTCAGCATGTTTTAAGGCCAATCATCCTTCCAGCATATTATCACATGAGCTTAAAAAAATAAAAAAATAAAAAAAAATACCATCAAAAGAACAGATGAGGCAGCACTTATCTGAAGATTATTACTCTGAGTCTCAGGTCAAATCTGCATCTCACTTCCACTAAGCCTTGTTGTTTTCTCCCTGTTTTCTACTTGCATGCTTGCCAACAAAGTGCAAAAGGCTAAAATTTACAGCGATTTTATTATACCAACTTCTGAATGATTACAGATGGGAGTCGGCAGCTTTCTGCTTCTATGTTTATTGCCCTGCCTAAAAAAAACAGATGCAGCGATGCCCCGGTGCAACCAATGCAGGCACAACGCACACCTCAGGGCACAGGCTGGGCTTCGTGGGCTACCAGCTCTCTCTTTTCTTTCCCCACTTTTGCAGCAGTTTATGCGACGGTGGACAAACCAGGGCAGGTTCCTAAGCTTTGCCATGCAGTCATTACCACAGCACCACAGAATGGCTGAGGTTGGAGGGCACCTTAAGGACCATCCAATCCCAACCCCTGCCATGGGTTGGTTGCCCCCCACCAGCCCAGGTTCCCCAGGGCTCATCCTTGAGCACCTCCAGCAATGGGGCACCACAGCTCTGTGGGCAGCTGTGCCGGGGCCTCACTGCCCTCCGAGCAAAGGATTTTCTCCTCAAATCCAATCTAAATCTCCCCTCTTTTAGCTTTAAACCACCCCCTGTCGTCCTATCGCCGTTATCCTCCCTGATCACTGAAAAACACCTCATCTGGGAAAGTTTCCTGTTACCTGGACCGTAAATCCCACTCCTACCCCCCAGTATCAAAGCGGCACACAAACCCGGCCCTACCCTCCAAAAACCAACAGCAACTTCACCACTGCAATTTAATTTCAGACGTGCCAGCGCTGCCAAACACCACTTTATTTGTCAACACAACGTCTGGATGACCTGGCAGGAGGCTGCACGCCCCCCTCCCCGCTTTCTCCACATATGTGGCATCGCTTATGGCAGCTCCGAAGCTGTTTCGTGCTTCAACCCCACAGGACTCCTCTCTTCGGGTCTCCGCTGCCCCGAAGGCAGCACTGCAGCCCGGGGGGGGTTCGGCCCCGCCACGAAACGGTTAAGCTGCCGATGTGCAGCTCTGCTCCATCGCATTTCTTGCAGGCTGAGCTCAGAGCCCAGCGCCGAGCATCGGCCGTAACACGATCCAAGAGTTTATGGAAAAAATAACTGCGCATACCAAGCACGCACATTTAATAAGGTTTTCTTTCCATTCAAACATGATTTTTGAGATCTACCCGGCCCTCCGACCGGGCTCTATCGTCTCTCCTCCCCCTCCCCTCACACACACCTCCTGTCCAAAAACCGAGCCCTTAAAAAAAAAAAAAAAAGGGCGCTCGTACTGCAGGGAAGAGAGGCTGGAAAAACAACTTTGATTGGCACTCGGCCTGACCCGCAGAGGAAGAAAAACAGATTTTGGACAAAGAGCGCAAATATTTGAGCTCGTTGACTTCGAGACTTTCTCAGCGTGTCGGAGGACGAACCCGGAGCGGATGGAATCGGAGTCGCTCCCGGGTTGGGGGCGGCCGCGTTCGCACAGCTCAGCGCTTTTAATTCATTGGCGCAGCGCGAGCGGAGCGCAGCTCGACGGGGCCGCGGAGCGGTGCGGCACAGCGGGGGTCGGCTCGGCCGCTCGGAACGGGGCTGCGCTCAGCGCACGGAGCGCGGCTGCTGAAGGCCTTTTTTGGGGGGGCGGTTTCGTGTATTTTTTTTAAAGCTTGGATTTCCGGAGCTCCTCATCCCCCAAAGGCGCTGGGGACGAACCTCCCAGGTTCCGTAAGCAGCCCCGCAGGGACCCCGGGGCGGCACCGCCAGCCCCCCGACGCTCCCAGCCCGCTGCCTTCACCCCCAGCTCCCAGCCCCGAGCCCTCACACTGCGCGCATTTCGCCCTCCTCCCCCCCCACAGTTCTCTGCACCCCACGGCCCCACTCCGAACCCCCCGGACCTTCAGCATCGAGCACCCCCGCTGCCCCTCTGCACTCACGGCCGTGCCCCCCGCTACCTGTCTCGGCACCTTCCGGCAATTGCCGCACACCCTGTACTGGCCGGCGGCGGATGCAGCGCTGCCGCCGCCGCCGCCGCCGCCGCCGATGGAGCCGGCGCCGAGCCTGTTCATGCTGCCGGGGCCGGGCGGGAGTGCGGCGGGGACTGAGGCTCGGCTGTGCTGGGCTCCGCGCCGCTCAGCAGCCCGCGCCGCCGGCCGCCCCCATCCTCCAGCCGCGGCCCCAGCTCCCCGCTCCGGGCCGCTGCCCCCTGAGCACACACCCCTGCGCGCTCCGCCAATCCGCGCCGCCGGCCCCGCCCACCGCTTCGCCGACCAGCCAATCCCGGGAGCCACACGCCGGTGACCAATGGGAAGGGCTTTCGCCGGCTCCCATCTCCGGGCAAGCTGAGAAAAGGGGCGGGGAAAGGGGCGGGGCCAGCGCGGCGGAGGGGCGGGGCCGGCCGCGTCTCCGGGCAGCGTTGGGCAGAAAGGCGGGGTCAGCGGTTCGGCGCGTGTCCTCTGCTGGCCAATCGGGTGCCTATGCAAATGAGGCGCGGGAAGCCCCGCCCCCGGGGTTGTGAGGGAGCGGCTGTGGCGGCCGAGACGGGGGGTGGATCGCGCTGTGCTGCCCGGCCGCGCTGCGGTACCGACCCGACCCGGCCCGGCGACCGGCCCCGCTCTACGGCGGGCAGCCCGATAGGCACAGGGAGCGAGGACCGGGAGCTGGATGGCGGTGTGGAGGCCTGAGGCGAAGGCTAAGCCTGCCCCTCCCCGGGCCGCCTTCAGCGAGCTTCGGCGCGGGTCTCCGCGTTGAGAGAAGTGATGAGTCAGGTTTGCTCGGCTCCATGCTAATGCACGGAGATGGAGGGTGTAATTAGTAGAGAGGCAGGGCTGTGATCTGCAGCGCGGGGCGGCCGGGCCACGCACCTCCTCTGTGCTTCAGAGCGTCGCTGAAGTTCTCCTTGTTTCGTGCTCCTCCAGCCCCAACGGTGTATATGCAGGGTTTGGTGGGAGCAGAGCCACAGACGTCGGAAGGTGTCTGTGTGTGAAACACCCCGCGTTATGTAATTCTGATGTTGAAAGATGACGGTAAGAAGGATTTGATTTAGTCATGGAAACTGAATATTGCGGCTCCCCAAATCTCTAAGAAGACTTAGGATGTTGCATACAGCGTTCTCAAGGTTTCTCCCGTCCAAGTAATTGTAAATGGCCCGCTTGAGAGCTGTGATCTGCTTTATATGCTTTCATCCATTAGAATACCTCCTGTCTTTGCAAAACGACACATTGTGTAATTTAGGCAACTGGCTGGGCTAAGAAGGGCACAATGAAGTGAGTAATTTACATCTCTTAGGGAGATTAATTGAACCCAGCTCTGGTCGTCTTCAAGAACTACTGAGAAGTTTCTCGGCAAACTTCTCCACCCGAAGTAAAATCACAGCCTCTGCCACCTTGCCCCTTCCAGCAGCTTCTGAAGGAATCTTCACCTCAAACAGAGCTGTCAGCAGCACTGAGGGCTGCCACTCACCAGTCATTTCAATGCGGAAAGCACTCGAGACACAGCAACAGGCAACAGAACGCAGCGCTCACAGAGAAACAAATGTAAGAGGTTTTTATTCCCCAAGCAGTATGGTAGAAATAGCATCCTAATGCTTGCTGGAGTGCAGATAGTTGCTGTGCCATGTTTGCATCCCACATGCTGCAGCATGGTACTATTAGCACTAAAGAGACAGCGGGAAGCCAGACAGGTTAGTTTCCATCAGCTAATCTGAACGTAATGCTAAAATGTAAGTAAACAACATGAATGATGTAAATGGCTTTTTATTTATTGCTGAGGTCTATGATATTATCTGAAATGAGAAGCTTTAAAACAAGCAGTAGAGGATCAGGGTTATTATAGCCACAAGCAGCAGCTGACTCTATAGCACAAGATCCATTGGAGTAATTTGCTGTGAAAGGGCCTGGTTCAGAACTCAAACCTGTTGGTAAGGACAGGAGCAGGCAAGTTTGAAACACAAGTAAGATAATGGTTTTGATTGGGTTAATATTTAACACTGAGTACTGGCAAAAACTCAGATTTCTTTAATAGCATTCATTTATTTTATTTTGACAGTGACAAGTACCCACGACTGGACATCCTCAGAAACACGGTTGTGTCCTGTTCCTCTCCACTGCAGTTATTCCCACTCAGAGTGACCACTTCAGAGCTTTAACAAAGCCCATTACAAACGGGAACATTTTCCGTTAGCCAAGTGAGTGTGAAAGTAAAGCTGACACGTAAGGCAACTTACAATTGGAGAAATTTGATATCTAGTCTCTGTTCTGCCACAAACTTCTTGTGAGAGGAGGAGGGACATACTCTCCCAGATGCCTGAAGTACTCTGTGAACTACCTCCCTTAAACTATAAGCACTTAAGTACCTTTGTGGCTCCCAGACTTGCCATTCAGCTGTTTAGTGTCTGAGAACTCTCAAGAGAAACATACACTTTGTGTTTCATTGTTTCTGGAAACAATACAGCAAATAGAAGTCGACTAACCTACTTTCCTGCACTCCCCCAACAAATTCTCTTGCATATCTATTCTGAAACTCTTTTTTTTTCTTCTCTTTTCTTTATATAATCAGTTTTGATGCCTAATGGAAGTGGAAAAAGTACCTAACTGGGCCAGATGCAGCGCATCTCCAGTATCAGTATTAAATAATTGATTGACTAGAGACCATTTAAAAAAAAAAATGTCAAGATACCTGAGGCCTTTGTCTAGATGCAGTATTTTGAAATGAGTTGTTAGGATCCCCATAGCACAGATCATGTAAAATGCTGTATATGTGCTTAACTTATGCCATCGGCAAGGTCCTGATGCCTGGCAAGACATGTGCATTGTGTGACTGAATTTAAGCCCTTGGCTTGTTCCCTTTCAAGTTAAACAAATGTGTAACTTCTGCAGGTCTTTGCACAAGCTGTCTTCTTTGTGAACACAGCCACATTCCTGAAAGTTCTCCTTGTAAATTTATTTCTCAAAAGAAATATTACAAAAAGTATCTGGTACTCCCTTCACCATTACCTGTCAGCTTCTATGATCCAACTGTACCTTAGTTGTTGTCTACTGCTGTGCATTTCTTTCAGTTCCTGTCCAGTTACTGAATGGTAAAGGAAAGCAGAATCCTGAAGTTATGAGGTAATTAAGTTACCAGCAGCCTGGCACCTTGACCTGCCCAGAAATCTTAAGGTGGTGGTGAATTCTACAAACACAATCGGTCTTCTCTGCTGAGGTCACCCAAAGAGGCTGCCAGTTATTGCCATGCATGGGAAAGGGGGAGAATTTTTTTCTTGATGGCATGTACCACAGTGGCTTGAGACCATCACATCCTTCCAGACAGATCACTGACCTGCCAAGTCGGATTTGCTTAAGTGGTTACCGGTTTCAGCAGAATTTTATCATTGGTGATTGAAAATTTTGTGAAGTTTTACAACCAAAGAGTAATACTAATTAATAACAGAGGAACACGCTTCCAAAGGAAAGTAGGGTTTTCTCTGCCTTCTTAAGTATTCGGGTGCATTCTTGAGAGACATATTACAGCCAGGCATGGGTTCTGTGCTCACTGTAGGAGTAACCGAATGAGATGCGAAAGCCAGAGTTCACCTAATGCTTTATGCAGCCTTTGAGCTGGTTCAAATCAATCAGCTAAGAGATGTAGCCCATCAAAACACCAAGCTGTCTTCACCCCTGGTAATGAGCACCTACACCATGGTGGGATGCCAGATTTGAACTCACTTTGTGGCTGTGAAATTTCTGCCTGGACTTTCCTAATGAGCAAGTAGAGAGCGGTACGGTGCATCTCCACTGCCTTCCAGAAAGCACTGCACCCAACAGCCATCAGCTGAAAACCAATCTGTCCACGCAAGCTAAGTCGGAAGATGCTGCGTAGATGGGCTGTGTCCTGGAAAATTCCACCTGGCCGTGGTGTGCATGCAGATGCTACTGGAGTGCTCAGTAGGTCCACATCTGTTCTTCCTGTGATGCAAACCTGCTGTAGAAGGGCACAGTTCTTTCACTCTCCATACATAAGTACAAAAGCTTGATGCTTCCTGAAAAGGTCGGATTGAGAAGATCAGTGCTGTAAAACTGAACTAGTTATGCAGTGGATGTGTTTGCAATTCAAAGACCTCCAGCAGCTCAGAGAGAAAGGAAAGGATGAGGCAGCTGCCACGCAATAACTCAGACTGGACTGCTACAAGACTAGAGATTTCATAAGAAATTAAAAGATCCTCAAATTTTGTTCATTAAAAACAAAGCAAAACAAAACAAAACAAAAACCCTTCAGAAGCAGGAGAAGGGGATATGTGAGCACCTAACTAGAGACTTACCCACTCTCCCCATCTGACTGCCACTCTAAAGCCCTGTGCAAGTGTCAGATGGGTGACTGACATGCTACATGCCTTTCATTTCTTGAGTCTATGAATCATTCAGCAGAGCCATATGAAACATGGATAGATAGGAAAATTGATATGGTTTCTCAAAGGTCAGAAAAGCCAGCACATTACCAGCATGTCAAACAAGTGACAGTCCTGCATTCATTATCACCAGGCTTGGTGCACCATTTTAGCATTGTTTGCACAGGACTTTTATTGCGTTCTTTGAGGAAGGAAGGGCAGCAGATAAAGTTTGTGCCCTGACACTACAAAATGACTTCCCATCCTCAAAATTACACACGCAAATTTGCAAAATGAGTGTTCAGATAATTACATGAGAAGGCGAGATGTCAGAGTTTGTGGAATTCTTCCTCGAGGGTGGGGGCACACACTTTTTCATTAGCAGCATTTAAACCCTGACTAGATAAAGCACTCTTAAATTATGTTTATCGTATGAAACAATTACAGCCTGGCCAGGAGAACTGAACTTGCCAACTCAATAGGCTTTTTAAATATCTAATTTCTTGGACAAATACGTAATTCTAAAAAACATTACATCACTACCCAACCAAGAAATCCTTTCTCTCTCTGTTTTTCTGTGGTTTGCACGATAATTTGCTAAATACATTTCAGCGTGTTGTTTACTTCAGCTCAGCCTTCTGAGACCACACAGGCCAATGCTGAGACAGTAAATAGGGATCATCTAGGAAAAAAAAAAAAAACAGGTTATGCTTCAAGTTGAGTTGGGAAATATTCAAGTTCACTTTGGAAGTATTTTGGGCCATACAATTTTGGGGGGGTGATACACTGGGGAAATGCATTAATTGAAAGAAAATCCAAAAAGCATGACACAGGTAGCCTTGTTAGTGGTCTTCCTCCTGATTCAGGAGAATTACAAATGATCCCTTGTAACGTATTCTTGTAGATGTGAATCCTGTGAACAAATGCTGGTGAGTCCAGGATTTGAGGTCTGCACAACAGCTGCTGACTCATCAGGATTTTGTCACTTCCCTGAAGATGTTGCTGAGTGTTGGCTTCGGATCTCAGGTGTCCCTCATTAAGAACTGCCTATTTTGCCTCAAACCCTCTTGTGGCAGCCAGGCTGCTGAGGAGCCAAGAGTTCAAAAGCTGAAGGGCTAAAAAGAGGGCAAGCAAGAGGGAGCTTTGGTTCAGTTGTGTGCCTGGCCAGCCTTTTTTTTTTTTTTTTTTTTTTTGCACAGATGTCTTTGTCTTGCTGGAAAAAAAGTTCTCAAGCAGCAGAACTTGTCTGTTCATATTTTGCAAATGAAACACATGGTACGGCATGATGCCATGTTAAAGATGGAGCTGATCAGTGAAATTAGCTTCCGTTACTCACTGGCAATGGTATGGCTTTCATTATTTTCACAACAAATACAAAACTCAGCAGCCTTTAGGATATGGCACATAATTAATGTCCATTTCCCATTGAAGCCCCCCAAGATATGACTCTAAGTACATTGGAAGATGAGGCTGAATTGTAACACAGTTTTATTCTTTGTTTCTGGACAAAGAAGGCTGAAGTGATGAAACATTTGCATCTGTTTTAAACTTGGCTTATTTCATTTTTAATTTTTTTTTTTTTTAATCCCACTGCATTATTTTTCTGACGGCTACACCCTGAAAAAACAGGTTGTCAGTGCAAGCAGGGTTTTCTCAGAAGGTACCCACAAGAAGCAATTAGACGTGTGAGCAAAGGCAGTCAGCACATGGGATCCTCCCCAGCGAAACAGGCTCAGCGCTGAAGGCTCGTCTGCATGGCATGTTTCTTCTTTCATCGAACACCAGCAAAATGCCAGGAACATTCCTGGACAGGAGAAATCTTGAATTCTGCAATTCAGCCTTAAAGAAACACTCCTCTGGGGAACTGCCCAACTGCCTGATGGAAATGAGTGACTCCTGTATGCAGATCTGCCTTCGAAGACTCTGACCTATTTCAGCCCAGCTTTGCAGAACACACAAGCTCTATTTATGATGCTGCAGGAAGGGAAAGGCAGGGTGCAAGCAATGCACCTTGCTCTGCTGGGAAAGAGCTGGCAGCCCCAGCTCCAGCAGTGAAGCCCCGCATCAGGAGATGGTGGGACCTGGCTCCTGTTGGGGCAATGAGTAACATCATCACATCTGACTGAACCTCTGGCATGTAGACTTGACTACTTACTCTTGCTGCAGAAGCATTTATATTGACACAGATTCAGGAAGATGCTGCACAGCAGAATCAGGGAAACAACTGTTTTATAAGCAGAGTGATGCCTTCATACAGCACAGCAGTGTGATCTGCGATGGAAAACATAACAGGACTGTATTCCACAGCAAGGTCATGTTTTGAGAATTTTATTCGTCCTCATTTCTATTAAAGTGTCTTTTTACAGGGAGAAATAACTTCTTTTAGTTATGCTGTATTGCTCTTGAAACTTAACCTTCCTCTAGCTGGGCTCTATAAATCACGGATTTTCTTATAAACAGATTACAGATCCACTTACATCTTTGTATTATTTGGCTCCTTCATTTCAGAAACAGTATGGGCCATATTCTTCCCTGGCATAGCTCCATTCCCAGTATTCTTATTTTGAGGATGCTGGGCCAGATTCCTGATCTCTCTGCTTTGTCAATGGGCGCTCAGAGCCATGCTGCTGCGATCACTGCTGTCACATATCAGTAACACCACTCTGCTGCTGAGCAGAACATAGCCCTCTGCTTAAACAGCACTTTGATCAAGTGAAATAAGGAAAATATTGCTGAATGTAGCCTTCAGCATATTACTTGTTCTGCTGAAAGATCATCCGCTCTTGGCTTAGCTTATTTCAAGCATGACAGTCCAGGAAAAAGAGTGTACCTGTGAGTGAAATAAGACTCAGTGGGAGTCAATAAGACCCAAAGTATTGCGGTATTCATAAATGTATATTTGTGCTGAAGCATGCTAAACCTCAAAGGCTGGATATAAATATCAATGTCTATTGAATTTCAGGAAGAGATGGCTGGTGGAAAGCATGCCCGATGCCGTTCTGCAATGTGCAACCCTGTTTACACAGGGGCTATTCATAGGCACGTTCCTGCTGCTGGGCAGGGAATTTGCCTCTTCCCAGCCAGCTCATGCAAAGCAAATTCTCCTCTATAGTTCTCAGGCTGGAGATTTAGCTCCCTTGAAGTAAAGCAGCAGTGCTGTGCTTCCATGCAAGCGATGGGCCAGCTGAAGGTGCGGGACAAGGAGCTGCCCAAAACCTGCCAAAGGACAAAAGCAGCTTCATAAAGGCAGAGGTCAAAATGGCACTGATGTCTCCTTGTGATCAAATGCAGGCTGCACTTCTTTAATCAGAAAATGTGCCACAGTTGGAATCCGGCAAAATGAATTCTAAGCACGTCCCTTCTGCAGCCAGTTTTCCTTCTGCCCACTGGGACAGTGGAGAGATGACACAGTTCAGAAGTAAACCCACAGCACGGATTTGTGATTCTGTCAGATTGGGTTCTCCTTCCCCACTCCTGGACTTGCTCTGGAGGTCTCTAGGCTTTATGAAGCTGTAATGGACAAGGAGAGCACTGGGGAATTAAAGCCCACCTGCCTCCTGCTATCCCCTTTCAGGGCTTTTTGGACTGGTGCTTCCTGGAGCTAGTGAGATCCGTTCATGAAAGGTGCTGAATGGCAAACACAAAAGTCCAGAAAGAGTAGTTGTCTTAGGAGTTATTGAGAACAGTGCCTACTACTTGACAAGCTGCAGAGAAAGTAAAGCCAGAAAATGCCCACATTGAGAACAAAGCTGATGTGACGACTGAGTGCCTGAGAATGGCACCAATGGGAAGAGCTCAGCGCGGCATATCTGGAGTTATCTGAGTGACTGATGGAGATAAATTGTGTTCTGCTCACCAGAAAGGCAGTGTGATAGTTCTGGTGTGATCTCATTTTCTTCTGCTATCAACGCTTTCCTGCCGTTCATGCTGGGGTGATTAGCCAAGGCAGGATCTCTCAGGAGAGGTAAAAGGCCTGGTGGGATGTTGGCCATCTAATTAGCTGCCACTCTCATTAGCTCAGGGAAAAAGCTGTGTGGGGTTCCCTCCCCCCTCCCCAGCACCTGGGTTACATCCATCCGTGAAAGCTATCAAAAGAGGAGAACGCTTCTTGTTGTGAGTAAACGAGGCATGGGCATGGCCTGTGCTGGAGCCTGCTGCCTGTGTTTGCAGGAGCTTGGACAGATGCACAGCACAGGACAGCTGGAACTTGTCACTAATCACTGCAAAACTGCCAGGGGCACTGCACCTGGGGACAGGCATCTGGGTGCAAAGCTCATGCTCAGACCTGAGCACAACCACGGTGCAGCAAGAGGCTGCATGAACTGCATCTGCACTGTGACAGAACAGATTCATAGAATGACTTTTGTCCAAACATGCTTGCTCCGTGCAGGTGTTATGCACATGTGGCAGGCTTGCAATTTTCCCACTCAAAGTGTTGCAGAAGTGCTAACACTTGGCTCTTCACTTTTCAGGAGGATGACAGAAGCTTGTGCTGTGGGCTTCTTGCACTGCCGAAGGCTCAGGCAAATGAGCAGTTTGCTAAGAGCTATTCACAGCTGCTGGCTGAAGCTAGGTGGATGTTCATGTGTTCATGGTGAACTGAGAAGCAAAGGTGACGTCCATGTAGCAGAGTATCCTGAGAAGCAGTGAGACATGCATGAGCTGTTGCATAATTATACATGGGAGAAGAAAAATCTATGAATAGTTGTATTTAACATCATTCTTTACACTTCTGTTAACGTCTCTTGCCAATGAAGAGCCTGAAGACTTGCAACCTAGAGTGGCTAGAGGCTCCTCCCTTGGAGTATTAAGGAAAAAAGGAGAAAACCAGGAGACCCTGCAGAGGTGAGGTCAGATGACACCACAACCAAAACTTCACTTCACAGTGAGTGCAATCACAGCAACATACCTGAATGAGAGGCTCCAGCTGGAGTATTGTGTCCAGGTCTGGGGCTCCCAGCACGGGAAAGACTTGGAGCTTTTGGAGAGAGTCCAGAGGAAGGCCACGGAGATTATCAGAGGGCTGGAAGAACTGGCTTTGTTCAGCATGGAAAAGAGAAGGCTGTGGGGAGACCTCATTACAGCCTTCCAGTATTTAAAGGGAGATTATAAAGAGGAAGGAAACCAACTTTTTACATGTGTAAATAGTGATGGGGAAGATTTAGGTTGGATATCAGGGGGAAGTTCTTTACCAAGAGAGCGGTGAGGTGCTGGAACAGGCTGTCCAGAGAGGTTGTGGATGCTCCATCCTTGGAGGTGTTCAAGGCCAGGTTGGATGGGGCCCTGGGCTGTCTGGTCTAGTATTAGATATGGAGGTTGGTGGCCCTGCCTGTGGTGTGGGGGTTGCAGCTTGATGATCCTTGAGATCCCTTTCAACCCAAGCCATTCTATGATTCTATGATTCTATCGTTTATTTAGATGTCAGGGGGAGGTTTATCACTGAGAGAGTGGTGAGGTGCTGGAACAGATTGCCCAGAGAGATGGTAGATGCCCCGTCATCCCTGGAGGTATTCATGCCCAGGTTGGATGGGGCCCTGGGCAATCTGATTTAGTACTTGATCTAGCTGTTAGCAACCCTGCCTGTGGCAGAGGGGTTGGAACTTGGGGTTCCTTCCAACCCAAGCCATTCTGTCATTCCTGAAGAGACAGGCATTTTGAACCAAGCTCAGCTCTGCTTCCAGGTACCCATGGTTGGCCGCCCACAGCCAGTGGCTGGGCAGCAGGAGGCCCGCTGATGGTGGATGGGGCAAGGCAAGTGCAGGGGTTTTGGCTTCTGGCTGGCGGGAGTGGGACTGCAGATGAAAAACAGTGATACTGAAACTCCACCCAGGCCAGGAGGTGCTGGGAAGGTGACACCAGCAGCCAGGGCAGTGAAACGGAGCAGCAAGTCAGAGAGATGCATCAGCTTTGGGCACCCAGGAACAAAAGGCTGTTTCATGAGGGATGATGCCCTGGGAACTCTGCTGCTGGGGGAGGAGGGCAGAAATCAAAGAGAGGGCAAAACCTGCGGTGGCTGTGTATCAGCGCACAGGGTGACTCTGAAAGCTGCCAGTCCTCTCAGCTTGGATGAATGGCTTCTATTTACGTGGATCCCTTTGCAGCAAAACATTGTGAGCATGATCTAAGCGGCCTCGCAGACGTTTTGGCGCCTGGGCTGGCTCCTTCCTCCCACTCCAACAAGCATGGCAAAGCTGGCCAGCCTTGCACCGCGCACCCTGCACCGTGCCCTAACCCGGTGTCTCCCAGTGCCATCCCAGCACTCACAGGAAGGATGAGCACGCAACATCCCTGCTGCCCTGCCCACGTTTTGCTCTGCTTTCAGCAAAGCCAGCACAGCCTCGGCAGCAGCCCTGAGCCCAGCATGTGCCGCAGTGTGCAGCCGTCTGAGTCATGAGTCAGTCCAACAGTTCCCACTGAAAGGCTGCTGCCTCTGCCCCGGCTGAAAATGCGTTTGTTACTTTGGTTCTCGCTCCTTTGTGTGAAGGTTCAGGTAGCAGCTTGCTGATGATTGCACGTCATGGGTTGTGCATGGCACGCCAACAGAGTGAGATGCTGAGATACCGGCTGCTGGCACAGGGTGGTCACACCATACAGGCCCCGGCAGTGGGTGAGCTGGTGAGCCTGTGAGCTCCTGAGTGGGATGGATCTGGGAACAAAGCGAACAACCTGACTCGCTTTCCAAAGCTGGATTAGGAATATATTCCCAAAGTAGCAATCAGTGAGTGCAAGTGGCTGGGATGGATGGAGAGTCTTGCTCATTCACCCCACAAAGTGGCTGGACAGAACATGCCCTGTCATTGCTCATCTTGATGTGGCCACAGGATAAACCCTCGTAGGCATCATACCCAGCTGTGCAGGGGACACAAGGGGAGCGCCCCGCAGAGGAGCGCAGACCCGCCACCGGCTTCTCCCCTTCTCCCGTGCGCAGCTCGGCTCCCTTGAGGCTGCACGTGCCGCCCCCGCGCCCTTCGCCCCCCTGCCCTATTCATTCTACACCCGCCGGATTCGCGCGCCCGCCCCGCGTGTCACCGCTTTTCCACCCAGCAACACGGTGACGTCACAGCCGGGAGCCAATGGGGAGGCGCGGGGCGGGACCGTGCGCGGGCGCGCGCCGCTCGTGCAGTCCCGGCGGGGCGCTGCGGTTTTCGCGCTGCCGCGCGTGGGCTGTGGGGGTTTGCGTGCCCCGTGCTTCGCTCTGGAGCGCTTTGCTTCGCCGTTTCGTGTGCATCGTTTGTGCTCTGTCCGTATTGCTCCTGTGCTGCTGATTGCGAGTGTTAAAAATTATGGTTAGCACAGCCAAAATAGCTCCGCTTTGCGTATTTGTTATTTCCATTCCAAAGCATGAACTTCAGTGACTGCCTTTGCAAGCTTCCTTTTTTTTCTTCTTCTTCCTTTTTTTTTTTTTTTTTTTTTTTTTTCCCTTGCAAATTCATCTTCCAGCTCGTGAGTCAGAGAATCATAGAATGGCTTGGGTTGGAAGGGACCTCAAGGATCATGAAACTCCAACCCCCCAGTCACAGGCATGTCCACCAACCTCCACATTTAATACTAGACCAGGCTGCCCAGGGCCCCATCCAACCTGGCCTTGAACACCTCCAAGGACGGGGCATCCACAGCCTCTCTGGACAGCCTGTTCCAGCACCTCACCACTCTCTTGGTAAAGAACTTCCCTCTGATATCCAACCTAAATCTTCCCTCCTTCAACTTAAAACCATTTCCCTGTGTCCTGCCATTATCTATCCTTGTAAAGAGTTGACTCCCCTGCTGTTTATAGGCTCCCTTGAGGTACTGGAAGGCTGCAATGAGTTCCTCCCACAGCCTTCTTCTTCTTTCTTGTATTGGGGGCCCCAGACCTGGACACACTACTTCAGATGAGACCTCACAAGGGCAGAGTAGAGACAATCACCTCCCTGTACCTGCTGGCCACCTGTCTTCTGATGGAGCCCAGGATACCATTTGCTTTCTGAGCTGCCTTTCCCCTTGTCTCTTTAGCAGTGACATGGGAACAGGAGGTAACCAAGTACGTGTCATTGACGTGGCTCAGAGCTGAGTTTCCTGCAGTGTTGTGCTCTAGAAACCATTGGGTTCAATGGTACTGTTGGGTGGTGCTGTGAGCACTGCCCTGCCATCAGGACTCACTCAGAACAGAGATGCTCCTTAGCTAAGGGTATTGCACAGGATGTCCTGTTGACACTTCATGACCATAATTTAGAAGAGTTATTTACAGAGTCTTTGACTGTTGGTACTTTTATAACAGCCACTGTAACAGGAAACCATTTTTTATTTATATTTTTGCTGTGGTGTCACGAGGGAAACAGGTCCTTGAGCTTATTTGAAAAGTCTGCAACAGAGTCAGATGTTCTGATGCTGCTTTTATCAAACATGAGCAACAGACAGTGCTTTGCTGTGGTCTCCTCTGGTACACACTGAGCCCCTTCTGCTACAGTTCCAGAGGTGTAGAGGATGGTGAGGGACACAGATGGGCTCACAAAGTATTCAGAGGGAGCTGCAGTTCCCATACTTATTGCCCACGTGTTCACCACAGAAGAATGAGATAGGAAAAAAAGAAAAGCAACTTCAAAGCTGAATTTAAAAAGCTCAGGTTTTCTTTCTAAACCAAACTGCCTCTTTCCATGCTCACTTTTTGCCATCTGTTTCAAAACACAACTGCACTGGGACCCTCAGTTGGGCATTCCAAGTCAATCTCCTTTATTGTCCTGTTAGTACACCTTGAGCTCAATTCCCTGGTGATTCTGGCTTCAGCATGCACTGGGGAATGATCAGAGAATAAATCTTCTATGCAGTTTGGTAGGTGTTTTTGTTGTGCCATGAGTGTCTCTTTGGCAGCGTTAGGCACCCTCTGTGAGGCACAGAGCAGAGGTGTACTGGGAGCACAGGTGGCCCCAGCTGCCTTTGGGGTGAGCTGAAGGGACGGACCTGTCCAAAGGGTGAATGTGCCTGTGGGACAGCTCAAGGGCCTCTAGGAACTCTCATAATCATCCACTGACCATCCTGGGAATGAAGGATCACAGTCTAGGTACCTGGGTTATTGGGATGAGTGGAAGCCCAAGGGTATGTCAGCATTTCAGAGTTTACTTGGCCTGATCTTTGGGATCTCCCACGAGGTTAGGCATCAGTATCTGTGCATACACATACATAGCCTGTGCATACAGCCATGCCCTTCCTAGTGCTGCAGTCAGGATGGAATGGGGACATCCCATGGCTCCAGCCATGTCCTGATGCCCAACATAGAAGAAATCACTGAGTCTCCCCAGTGCTCTGGGCAGATCAGTCCCTAGTGCTCAATAAACAGATACTTAGAATCATAGAACCACAGAATCATAAAAGTTGGAGAAGACCGCTAAAATCATTTAGTCCGACTGTCAACTCTTCACCACTGTGCTCACTAAACCATGTCCCTAAGTGCCACATTCTTGAAAATGTAGAAGGATGGTGACTCCAGCACTGAGCAGCCTGTCCCAATGGAGACTATTTTGGTAGCCACTTAATGCCCTGAGCCTTGATGCTCCTGCTTCAGTGAGAAGGTTTTGCAGCTTGGTAAAGTGGAGGTGACTGGTCTGGGTTTCACTAGACACAGTGCAGTGCTGTAGGATGAGCAGCAATGCATCCCAAGCCTCTGTGTGTAAAAGGGAGGCTTCCCAGCAGGACTCCAGTGAGTGGAAGGCCATCAGCCAGCCCTCAGTGCATGGCCCAGGCCTGCAGGAGGTGAGGAGGAGGCTTGAAAGGAAGGCCTGTGTCTGTCCTAAAGAGAGTCTCAAATCCATATCCCATTTCCAGCTCTGTGCATTGGTTCCTATTGGCTTTGTGATCCTGGAACAGCCCATTGTCAACTGCAGTATTTACTTATACAGAAGAATGAAATTAGGCATGGAGCTTGATATCTTTTAAATTGCATCTGGTGAAATCTGCCCTCAAGGGTCACGTTGTCAAGAAAGCTGTGGAGAACCTTTGGTTCCCAGCGCAGGTCTCTTCCATCACAGCCACCCCATGAACCATAGCTTGGGGCCCATGTAACCTCATGTGGGAAATCCCCTGCCCTCCAGCTCTCATGATCCCCATCTCTAGCTTGCCCCATGGCCTCCATGCAGCTGGTGCTCTGACTGTTGCAGCTGCAGAGACCGATGGGCCAGGGTCAGTGTAAGGCCCAGAATTTGCTTCAAATATATACCAGTAAACCACAAAAAAAAAAAAAAAAAAAAAAAAGAGGGGAAAAAGAATAGATTGAATATAAAAGAAGCAAGAGCAATGTAGAAAAATAAGGGTATTCTTTTAGTTTCAAATGTCATTAGAAACAGTACTTTGGAGACAGCCTGAAGGTGACCAGGTTGTGCTCTTGCTCAAGATCGTATTGAACTATTCACACCCTATTAATGCCATAGGGCCACAAATGCAAATGGAGACACTTTCTTTTACATGCTTTTCAAACCTTGAGCTTTCTCTGCCTGTCTCCTTGCGGTGTTTCTGGGATGGCATGCTGTAACCCGAGGTGCAGCAGGGGTTGCTGCCTTCCCTTACTGCCAGGATGGACACGTGGCTGCACTGATGTTGACCTGATCCAACAGGAGACAGAGCCCTAGGCAGAAGAGCATCACTTACCATGTCTATCTCAGCTAATTTGAGTGCAATTCATGTATATTGTTGTACCTAATCCCTTAGTTTTGCTCCAACCTGCAAAAATTCCTATGAAGCTTGAGCTGCAACTGAAACCTGACTTTCCAAAGTGACAAGTGCCAGCAAGTTCTGCTGCTGCTTGCTGGATTTGGGAGTGCTGGATGTTTAGGAAATGAGGCATTTGGATGCTATGTGCAGGCAGAGAGGTAGGAACCATGTCACCAGGCTTTGGTCATTTAAAAGCTAGGTGCCACAGTCCAGCTGCCCATTTCTCCAGCCGTCTCCTGTGCCAAGAGCCCTCAGCAGACAGTTTGTCCCATCTATGTCAGACACTGAGTGGAGCAAGGCACAGTTTCTGTGCATTGGCATGAGAGGGCTCATGGCAGGTCCTGCAGTGCTCCTCTCTGCTACCACTCATGGAGGGATGTTATGGGGCTCTCAGGACAGGCGCTTGGCTTTCAGCAAGGCCCCAAAAGAGAATGGAGAGCAACGCTGTGGGGCTGGGATTTTGGCTGGCCAGATTGCACACCTGGGAAACTGAGCTGGCTTTGTGCTGATGTGGAAACAAAATCTGCTCTGTTGTTCTTATCTGCGGCACTGTGAGTGATCGCACAGGCTGTTCTCTGCCTGCCCTCGCAGAGCAGATGCAAAGTCTCCATTTTCTGCTCACCTTACAGGAGGGCTAAAGATAAACATCTGCAGTTTCCTGGGCTGAGAGCGCTAAGAGCGAATGCCACCCCTGCTCAGCTTTTCAGATGGTTGACTAAGCACTTTAAAGGTCCAAGTTATATTTGGAAATGAAAAGATCTTTGTCCCAAACAGAACATGGCTTGTATGCTGTTGAGACCCACAGTCACTAAAAGAGAGCACATCTGCTGATGCAACCTAATTGCTGTTTTGATTGCCCAGCCATGACGGGGCACAAAAATATTGTCTGCCTACAAAAAAAAAGAATGAAACCTCACTTGGCCATTTTGTGCCCAAATACCTTGGCATCCAGCCCTGCAGGGCTGGAGTTGGGCAATCTGAATTCAAAAATTCCCCAGTGGAACCAGCTCTTAACAATACAAAGCTGTGCCTGTCTGCCTGGGTGGACTATTTTCATGACTCTGAATAAAAACCATGTCTGGAGCACTGCACGTTTCTGCAGGGGCTATGCAGGCAGGCGGGCATGCTGCCCTGTGCCTGGGAGTTTTCCAGTGGAGACAGGCATAGTCAAGGACATAAGCTGCTAGAAAACATCCGAAGGAGGGCTACAGAGATGGGGAGGGGTCTGTAGGACAAGGTGTATGAGAGGAGGCTGAGGTCCGTGGTGTGCTCAGCCCAGAGCAGAGGAGCTGAGGGGAGGCCTCATGGCGGCTGCAGCTCCTCACAGAGCGGAGGGCAGCGCTGAGCTCTGCTCTCTGTGACAGCGACAGGGCTCTGAAGCAATATAATGGAGTTGAAGCTGATCTCAAATTAGCAGAGACTTCATCTGCTTACCGAGGAGATTTTGAATCCATCTTGTGAAGCTCCAGCATTGCTAACTATGGGAAAAAGGAAAGCGATCTTTTTGACCAGAGATATCGATCAGAAGGACTTCTCCTTCCCTTGATTCAAAACCAGATGTTGTACCTCTTGTTTGTCAGTATGAGTTTTTACCAAGTTATACCAGTATGACAACACCTAATGTCCTGCTGTCTTCCTCCTTCTGTCTCCAGGTCCAGAGGAGGACCACGAAGATGCTCAGAGGGCTCGAGTAACTCTCCTATGAAGGCAGGCTGAGGGAGCTGGGCTTGTTCGGTCTGGGGAAGAGAAATCTGCAGGGAGGCCTCATTGCAGCCTTCTACTGCTTGAAGGGAGCTTATAAATAGGAGAGGAAGTGACTTTATATGGTCTGATAGTGATAGGGTAAGAGGGAATGGCTTTAGACTAAGAGGGAAGATGCAGGTTAGATGTTAAGAAGAAATTCTTTTCACAGAGGGTGGTGAGGCCCTGGCACAGCTGCCCAGAGAGCTGTGGTGCTCCATACTTGGAGGTGCTTATGGCCAGGTTGGATGGCCCTGCGCAGCCTGAGCTGGTGGGGGGCAACCAGCCCATGGCATGTGGGTGGGCCTGGGTGATCTTTAAGGTCTCTCCAACCTAAGCCATTCTATGACTCTACGATTCTCTGCCTACCCCACGCCACCTGGCTGTTTCACAGCCCTGGGTCCCATGCAGGAGGAGTGAGGACCCCACCATGACCAACACAGCCCAGCAGAATACTGCTCCAGGGCCAGCTTTCTGGGCTAAATTCTGCCTCCTTCCTTCCAGCTGTCTCCAGTTTGCCTGTCTGTAGGAATTAAAAACTAAAAGCAGGGATGGGAGTAAGCCATGGAGGGAAAAAGATTGATCTTTCTCTCCCATTAAAAGGGATATTGATTGAGCTGTCTTTTTAATTGCAGCCTTTCTGCACCTTTCTGCTGTTTCCTGGTACCACTGCTTTTGCATTATTCTTCCCTCATGATGGAGCCTTTCCAGTCTTTCTTTACAGAGGGAACCAAGTGCTTTCAGACAGCTGCCCGCCCAGCTCTGGTGAAGGGCTCTGGGATGCTTTCTGGCCACGCTCAGCACTGCAGCTTGCCAAATTGTCAGTATATACCCTTCCCTTGACACAAAAGCCCCAGGCTGGCTTAAAAACATCAGACTTTTGCTGTTGTTGAGGTTTCTTAAGTTCCCCCTGAAGACCCGCAGGTTTCATGTAATCACTGAGGACGTGTGCCAGAGACAGCTCTTGTGTGGCTCTGACTGCAGCATCCCACTGAAAGCACTGAGGCATTGCAGCCACCTGATCACCAGATGAGAAGAACATGGGAAATACAGACTGCTCCTTCTCACAACCTGTTAGGCAGACCCAGGCATTGTAAAACCAGAGTCTAAAATCAATTGTGAATTGCAGATTTTTCCTTAACTATGGGAATGTGTAATCCTGTACTCAAATTGCTGATGCAGCTTCCACGATGTCTCCAGGCTGCCGTAATCACCCTCGTCTCACCTGTGTGAGTTTTCTTTGGCTTCTTCTCATCAGTGCTCCAGTCCCACAGAGAGGCTGGCTGAGGCTGACCTGTGCCCAGAGGGAGCAGAGCCTTTGACCGTCGTTGGCCCAGTAAAAGAGAACTGCACCTTGTTGAGTAGACTTTCCATGCAGCCACAGAATTAACACCTTATGGTGCCCCACCACTGAGAGCCTCTTGCAAGGATCTGTGGGCAAGGGACCATTTGTGGACATCTCCCAGGGATAAAGAGCAGATCTGCTGCAAAGATAATCATAGGATATCCTGAGTTGGAAAGGACCTCTGAGAATTGAGTCCAGCTGCTGATGCCACAAAGGCCAATGTAAGAGTTCAACTATAAATCTAAGAATATTGTCAAAACGCTTCTTGAACTTGAGGAGCTTGAGGCCATGACCACTGCCCTGGGCAGCCTGTTCCATACCCTCTGCCCTCTGGTCCAGAGCCTTTCCCCAACCCCCACCTGCCCCTCCCCTGACTCAGCTCCATGCTGAAAGCTCTGGGAATTTGCTGTACCAATGAGCCTTGTGCCTGGGATTCAGCAGGGCAGACTGCCAGAGTAGTGCACATGAGCCGACAAGAAACAAGGAGGGTTTGGAGACCCACCTGGCAAGTAGGGGCTGTGTTGGAAACCTGCCTGGTTTCTGTCAGACTATTGTCAAAATCATCCCATTCCCAGTGTTTTCTTTGTGTCGAATCAGCATTTTCAGGGCAAAGAAAAAAAAAGAAAAAAGATTATTTGGAAAGTTTGCAGCAACCAGCCCAACAGCAGTGTGTCCCTAGCTTTTGCAAGTCTCTGAAAGAAGGTTTCCAGGCAAACTCTGCATGTTAGACAGGGCTATAGTGAGGCTGAGGAAGGTGAAGCAGAGTGAAGGCATTTTGTTCCACAACCTTATCCCAAAATAAAATAAAATACTGTAGATCAGGATTACAAGGATTACAACATTTTTGAGCAAAAAAAACCAAAACAAACAAACAAAAAAACCTTACTGACTCCTTCAGAGCAATCAGTCTACCTTCCTCAAAAGCAGTGTTGACCATCTCTAAGTCCCAGACCTGGTACTTCAACAGCCGTCATCTACCACAGAGGACAAAGATGCAAAATAAAGGCTGTTAGATGAGGTTCTTCTAAAGTCTACCATATTTCATAAGCCCCTTGCATCCACACTCCTCTAAACAAAATGAAGATGGTGTTGCCTTATGAATTTGTTCTGCTACCAGACCAGTCTTATCCATAAAAAAAGTAGTTATTTCTCCTTTTAAGCTTCCGGCTTTTCTGTGAGATCAAGAACATCCAGACTTACCAGACTTACCTAAAACCAGAATAAAGCTCTGCTCAGTATTATGGACAGGGGAAAGGACACAGCCTTAGCTGTAAGTAGCGTGAATGGAAATCAGGTAGTTGGTAGAGGGATGTGCTTCAGCTCCTAAGTAGTTGACAGAGGTAGTAGTTGATGCATGATGTAAGATCTAGTTTCCTGTACTACATTCCTGACCCCTAAAAAAGGAGATCTGAGCACTCAGCTGCTGTTAATAGCCAAGACGTAGCTGCTTTGATGGCCAGAAAGTTTTCAGCTGCCTCCTCAGTTCCATCATCTCCAGGCGGGCTGCAAGTGCCAGGAATGAACATGTCCAGCATCATTGCACTGGAGAATTCAGTTGTGTTGTGAATCTGTGATCTGATAGAATCACAGAATCATAGATTCACCAAGGTTGGAAAAGACCTCCAAGGTCATCCAGTCCAACCATCCACCTATCACAAATATTTCCCACTAAACCATGTCCAACATCTCAATGGCTCTTGAACATGTACAACATCTAAATGTTTCTTGAACACCTCCAGGGGCAGTGACTCCACCACCTCCCTGGGCAGCCCTTTCCAGTGCCAGACCACACTTTCAGGGGAGAAATGTTTTCTAATATCTAACTTGATGATTCACCTGGGCGAATGGCACACTAAACCCAGTGGCACTACCACTTGAAGAAGACATTTTCTCTCATCCTCAACAAGAATCTTCTGTCTGTGATCACTACAGCCTCCTGTTCTCCCTAATGGCCTTTAAGACATGGTGTGTTGCTGTGTTCAATATTATTCTCATGCATAGGTAGCCAGATACATTTATTTCTTGGGTTGCAGGTGGCCAGTTTCCCTGCCAGCAGAACTTTTCTTTCATTTAACCAGGGTACTTGGGTGGCATTTATCTCACCCAACTTCAGTGTGTATGCAGTAATAATTTGTACCTGAGCTGATCACTCTGGGCTCTTTACACAGTTGCTGGGAGAAACAGGTCCTTTCAGAATGCAGTGCACCTTATTTAGACCTCTTATTTATGACATGTGTTGAAAAACCCGAAGTGATATAGTCTTTCTCTTGTGTCCTAACAATCTGAGGTCCTGAGGAGATGAACTGAAAAGGGCCAAAATTACACTCTTGTCCAGGATCTCTCCAGTGTGTATGTAATGTATTATCTCTCCAGTGTGCCATTACGTAATTTCAAGATGTAACAGGGATGAGGACACCAGCCTCCAATGCTGGTGTTCATGTTTTTGCCCCAGTGATGGCAGCCACTGACAAGGTGCGGCTATCAAGCAGAGAAGCGAGTAACAAGAATGCAGTGCCATACCAAAAAAGCGCTTGTATATCTCATCCAGCTCCTGCTCTTTGTCTTTCACCGAAGTGCTTTTCAGATACGATTGTACAAGCCTCTTATGTCCTTCTTGAACCTGTTTGTCACTACAGCCAAATGAAGAGAAACATGAACACAGTCACTTCCCAAGCCAGTCACTGGATGACACCTAAGCCCCATTTCCAGTCTCAGCAGTGGGGAGCAACTCAAAATTATTTATTCTCTCATTGTCAGGCATTTCACCCATTCACAGTGTGAAGCCCTTCATCTATCCGCTTCCCATCATAAGACCACCGTTAAAGACAGAGCAGACTCCTTGTGTAACTGGAAATCTCCCTAGGGTCTACCAGTACGGGTTGCTCCCATTGCTGCTGTTCCCAGTCTCTCCCAGAAGCCAGACTAGATGGATCACAGCAGGATTTTCAACCCTTAATGAAGTCTTATTCTTCCTGTTATTTTTTTATACAGCAGGACCATCGCAATTTATCCCACAGCTAAATCTCTTAACATAAGCAATATGTGATGAATGGGAGAAAGGAAGTTTTACAGCCAGGGAGATACGAAGGGAAGACCTATGAGTGCCCACTGACTGAGAAACACTCTCACTTGTAGGTGGGGAGCAGACAACAGCAAGAGCAAATCCTGCTGGTTGCTCAGTCTCCATCATCTGGGAACAGTGTGTCTTGCAAGCCACGTCCCTGTACTGGTAGTCTTCTCTGTTAGCAGTAGGGAGGGTCTGCTGTGCAAGGTGAAATAAATTTTAAAATCCAACCTGGTGTGGATCAAATGATCGGCAGGGCACTTTTTTCATTACATCTGCCACCTATTTGATTTCCTGCAGAAGTCTTACAGAACATCTGAGCTGAGTCATTCCCACCGCGCATGGCCAAACTAACATTTTGTAGGGATGCGTTTGGGGAGGGGAGTGGGAGTAGGGGGATAATCATACTTCATAATTTCTCATCTTCCAAAATAATCTGTTTTCTAAATGCATTGCTAAATCCTTGCGCTAGCAATCTACCATCTGCTCCTTCTTTCAACACACCCACTATGTCGTCTGCTGTCTTGTTTTACTGCCAAAACTCCAAATACTGCGGGTAGAAGAGAGTCTGTGCTTCTAGCTGCTTTTCTTGGGTCGCAGGGAGAAAAAGCCTTTGTGATTAGCACCAAATAGAACTGTGTGCACTGCTATGCTGCTTGCCCTTATCCTGCAAGCTGTGATGTAATCGCAGCAGCAAACCAGCAGCTAAATTTTATCCCTCTAATTCCAGGCAGGGGCTCTGGTAGCGCCCTCCAGCACTGACTCGAGCTGGAATGTTTTGGGTAATCTCCGGAATGCCTCAGTAGAATTATAAATCCATAAATCAAAGCAGTCATTATGTATTTGAATAATATGTGGATCAAAGTCTCAGATTGAGGGCCCCTTTGTTCCCATGCTCTTTTTATATCTTTCTCAGTGAGCATCTATTCAATGAGGAACAATTACAGTGAATTTAGAGCAAAAACATGCAGCGCTAATGGAGCTCTGAAGATCTCATCTGGCAAATTATTTAAGCATATGCTTAATTTTAAGCACAAGTGGTAAGGGTGAAATTACACACAATAGAGAAGCATTTGGTTCTGTGATATACTGAATCAGTATCTAAATTTAAGCTGACCTCTCAAGATTGAGTCTTTTTGTAAATAAGTCATCTTTATTCTCCCACCCAAATACTTTCCTAGCAGTCTTTCATCCCCGAGGTCTGTGCAAATGCTGCATGAAATCCTGCTCATGCTCCTCTGGAGAGGGGTCTGCCTTCAGTAGGAGCAATTAAAGAAGAACAGGACAAGAGCTGCTATCTGATTAATCAATGCAATTATCCTGGGAAATATGGCCATTTATTTTTTGTCAAAGGGAAGCTCAGGCATAATAACCGAGTGAGTTGCAGCGTGAAGAGGATCAGTCCGTGCCACAGCATGCAGGGGATGTCACTACTGAATCGCCAATTGCCATCACCAGAGACATCAGCCAAAAGCTCCTGCCTCCAGCCTGGGGTGATCCCACCAAACCCAGCTTCTTCCTTTTTCATCTGGGAAGACATTTGAGGGGTTAAAAGGTAGGGTTTACATCACTGTGCTGGGAAGGCTCTGAAAAGCGATATAGAATGACCTAAAACTTGAACGTAGGAAGTTCCATATAAACATGAGGAAGAACTTCTTTACAGTAGGGATGACAGAGCACTGGAACAGGTTGCCCAGAAAGGTTGTGGAGTCTTCTTCTCTGAGGATATTCAAGACCCGTCTGAGTGCCTACCTGTGCAGCCCATTGTAGGGAACCTGTGTTAGCAGGGGGTTGGACTTGATCATCTCTTGAGGTGCTGACACCTGCGATCCTGTGATTCTGTGTGAGATGAACACAGATGATGACTGTATGTATGAGAAAGAACAGAGGAACACTGATAGATCTGGAGAGCTGTTCGCATCACTGTGCTACTGCCTGCTAGGTGGTAATGAGACCGATGGGAGAAGGATTAGAGATGCATTTTGTTTACACACCAGGAAGTAAGATTGTCCTCTGGCCTTAAACTACCTGTGCCAAACTTCCAACAAAACAAACCGGTCTGGGTTGGCTCCCTTTGATGCCCTCCAACATGAGGATACAGCAGCATCTCAAGCCGACTTGCTGACAGGATGGGAAAGTCGTGCACCTCCAGATACAGTGCTGGAAATGCTGCCCAGGGGCCACCCTCGTGTTTCCCCCAGGCTCCTGTGGATGGCCAAAGCTGGTGCCCAGCAGGAAGCCTTCCCTGTGTGACTTGCCCATTTGCACCAGAGAAAACAGGAATTGTGAAACAAGGCAATCAGGCATCAAGGCAATCAGGAGCACAAAGGAGGATTGCTTAGAAGGTGAAAATAAAAAGCTATTTTAAAAGGTAGATGTTGCAAGAGATTGCTAGACTGCATAAACAGCAGTGAGAGAGGCTCATACTGCTGAGCAAATGAACCATATTTCTGCACCACAATCTGCTGGATAAAGTGGAAAAGGCTCATTGGAACTGAAAACCTTCCAAAGGGAGAGAGAAGGAGATGGAGCATCTTCTTCACCATGCTCATGCTTCAGTGCACACACACTCATGTGCTTAGCTTTAAGCACATTCTTAACCCTTACTGACTTTCAAAGCTGCCAAATCCTAGATTCTTTGATTCTATTTAAAATAAAATAAAAGCCAAACCCATTGCTTATACATCAACTCCAAAGTCTCTTACCACACTTCTCATAGGAAGGCCAAACTCAGTATGAGTCCCAGATTGGCCAGCAAAGAAGAAATGCTTTCTAGACTTGTGGTTGATGAACATCCCGCAGACTGCCACGTTTTGTCTTACAAGATCTTCTGTGTGCAGATGCTCCTGTGCACCTCTCCTGGTGGACATGATTAAACTGATGAAAATAATGGTAAAGACTTATTCAGGTTGACTACTGTAATTTGAAAAAATGTTGTTTACGTCCAAGATCTTTTTCCCTTGTACATATTTCTCCCCCTCTCTAAGTGCTCTTCAGTTTGGCCCCAGCTGAGTCACAGATCAAAGCATTTCAGCTTTTGAGTCCAAATTGCAATTTATAATGTCTGTGGTTCTAGCTAATCTGTCTCTGTGTCATCTCATTTTAAATCAACAGAAAGCAGCACAAAATAACTCATTTCAGTGTGCCCTGCTGAACTAAGGATTTCAGCTCAGGCATCCCATTGCCAGTTCTCCCTGCAGGTAAATGGGATTTTCTTGCTTTATCGAAGGGCATTTTGTTCCAGTGGCAAACATCAGTTTTGTAAACAACTGGTGCTCCACAGAGGTGAAAAATTGCGTCTCTAAGCCTGAGCTAAGATTCTGGTTTGTTTCCCTTCTTACAGTTTTAACTGTATCAAAAGGTAGCTTAATGCTCTAAAGAGCCTTTCATTTTTAATTAAGCAAAGAAAGTCCTAATTTCGAACCCACTTGAGCAGCCCGGGTTTAAAAGTTCATTTCATGCTGTAGCCTTCTTTATTCTTCACAGCAAAGACCGTGGCAAACAGAGGCTGATTCAAATGGAAACCCAGCTCCTTGGCTCCTGAAATCACTGCTGTGTGATTTCTTGTTTTGTGCTTATGCTGCTGCCCTGACAACAAAGGGGATCCACCGAAGTAGCACAAGGATGGATTATTCTGGGTTGCATCTCCCATCAATGCTTCAGCACATCTCCATCAGCTCCCTGTGCTCCCTGCTGGGCCATCTCCTGCCACTCCACGTCCCTGCAAGTCCTGCTGTGTACCACTGCATGTGCAGGGAAAATCCAGATTAGTGAGTCTAGCTTCCTCGAAAATTCCACTCCTCCACCTCACCTTCTTCTCCTTTTTCTTGCAATAAGGCCGTGCATGGGTTAGATGGCATGCTGCACCTGCATCCAGCTCTGAGCCCATGGGAGAGATGATGCGGCACACACTCGATGGCTGCGAGCGGCTGCTGTGTTGTCATACCCTGGGAAAGACAGGGATGGAGACAGAGACATGGGCTCTTGGAGTGGAAGCTACCAATTAGTGCTGTTGGAGCAGATCTCCTTGAGGAACAAGTAAAACATGAAACTCCTACTAATGCCAACCTGGCTTCTGTTTGGCATTGCCTAACTGATGAATAATGCAGGAGTCCAGCCTTCTCCTTTTTTATTTAACTGCATCACTCTTCAAAACAAAACCTACCAAAACTCAGGCAAACACACAGCCCTTCGGAGCAAGCAAATAAAGTCTGATCTTAAAATGTGTCTCTGCTGCATAATGTACTCTGGAGCAAAGAGGCTTTACATTCACGGACGCAGCAGCTCTCAGTAGATCTGCCTTCTGTGAACTTGTCTAAACTTTTGGCCTCCACATCTCCTGCCACAGAGTCTCACAACTTGATTATGTGTTGAGTGAAAAAGTGCACCCCCTGCTTTGTTTTAAACCTGCAATACGTTTGTTCGGAAGGTCAGTCTGGGTCTTTAACTGTCACAGATCAAATATAGCAAAAACTAAAATAAAATAAAATAAAATTGAATCTCCAGAGCTATTATTTACACTTCTATCGTATTTTCCTCAAAATGTTTCTTTTCACTTCAGTTGATTAAGTTAGTCGTGAGGCTGTGTGACCAAAAATTACTCGTTTGTTTTTAACTGCCTAGAGACTGAGTCCTCTGTAGGGCCTTGTAAGTGCTGGTGCTGCAGTCCTGTCCTCGGGGACTTTGGGTGCATAAGACAAGGGGAGAGCAAAGCAGGGTTCTCACTGTCCTTGGCAAGAGAAGTGGATTTTGCAGAGCAACTCTTCTTTGCTCCTTGAGTTTGAGTCAGCTGGTTCCGACATCAGGAAGCAGACCAGCCACCTTCTCCCAGTCAAGGGCACCAAATGTGCTGAGGGAACAGAGCCTGCATGCTGCAACCCCTCCATCCCCCTGTGGTTTCTCAATCATCAGTACATCTTTCCATCTTTCCGTCTTCCTCTTCCACAGGTTGATGACCCGGACTCCCTGGTCCTGTTACCTGAAAGGACTTTCCTGCTCTTCTCTGCTCACTCTTCTACTCCTGCTGTGACAGCCATTTCCAGGCCATATCTTCCTCTGGCAACATGTCCTAAATTTTTTGTGATCCTAGTGGAAACTGTGAACATACACAGAAATCAAACACAACAGAACAAATTGGAGTCCTGCGGCAGTCACACCAACCCCCATACTCTGGAGAGAAACTTCTGCCCAAGTCTTCTCAGTGGCACAGATCACGCCCTTATGGTTTGTATGGCAACTCAGGCAAGCTCATAATGTCCATTCTTGTAAGAGTAAGGGAAGTTCGTGTCATTGTACTCAGAGGAGCTGAACAGAGCTGTGAATTAGACCATGTCAGCAGTACAGTGCTGAAAAGTTGGGGTGTATCTTGGGAAGGTATCCAGTTCATCCAGTTTGGCAGGGGTTGGGGGCGTGGGGGAGGAAGACAAGCACTCTGTAAGGGAAGGCTGGCTTCCCTTTGAGTGTATTCTGCTGAAAAAGAACAAGTGGCATGCTGCAGGTCAAACTGAAGTAAACTCTGCAAGATGAGGGAGTTCCTGGCATCACTTAAGTCCTTGCCACCCTCAGCTGCCCCAAAGCACAGCCAGTTTGCTCTGCAGAAACACATACCCCAGTCTTCTCTTCAGGTCTGACTGTTTTACACCCAGAATGTAGACTTCACTGAAAAGCAGTAGTTGGAAGGTTGAGTTTTCAGTTTAAAATGAGGTGTTGATTTGAATTGTGTTGTTTGACTTTCAAGATCTTTGTTGGTGGCTGACAAACCGTAGCTAGCTGTCATGTCCTGGGAATGGAATTAGAGGAGATGCCCCTCCTAACTTGAGACACCCACAGATGTGACATCTGCATATGGTCAGGTAGCAGAGCTCCTTCCACATCTGTGGAGGAAAGCAGACAGTTTGAGGTAGCAGCACATCTGGATAGGTGGGAGACATTACTCTTTGGTGGGTTTTGTCTCTCCAGAGGCTAATGGTGTCCTAAACAGCTGTTTCTCATGTACAAGTGGATATCTGTTGTTTTCAAGTCAAGCTATAGAGAGAAACTGCACTCCAAGAACCCTGGATATTTGGGTCTATGTTAAGTTTCAAGATACTGTTCCAAGCTGACCTGTCAGGAAACATCCTGAAATCAGAATATTTTCTGTAGTTAAGCCCAGTCCTGGTACCTCTTCCATGTTATTTAGTACAGGCCCATCAAAGTTCTGCACTATCTACGGGGAAGATGCACTTATACTGATATACCTCAGCACATAATTATGATTGGTATTGTAGAAAAACTTTCAAGAGTGTCTCAGGTCGTAATTCCCATTAATGAATGAATTTCCCACTACAAACAATTCAATTTGTACTTATTTTTGAGATTTCAGTCTTTTCTCCTAGTTTGGGATGAGGTGATTTTATAATGCCTACAGGAAAAGAAATACAATTCTTTCCAAGCCTGCCTGAGCTTGAGAGTAATATCCTGAGGTGAAGGCTGTTTATGATTGGTAGTGATTGCAAATGTTCTGCTAATTGAAGGCAGTGTATTTATCAATAAAATGATTTTGTGATTTTTAATCCTGTTATGTTTTTTGATACGAAATTATCTCAAAGTTCTACGGGCTGTTTGACCATTGTACTATTAATTTCCTCTGAAAAAAAATGCCTGTCTTCTTTTTTATCAACAGATTTCCCTTGATGCTTGAATTCTTAGCAAAGGCCAACAAATGGTAAAGATGCTGCTGGAAGTACACAAACCATTTCAGAGCGATATCCAGCCCATGAGAACGCAGGTACCATTGGATTTGAAGATACATGGAAAAAAAGACCCAGGCAACTTCTGCTCTACACCACTTGTTGCTACCTGGTTTTAGCTCTGAAAAACTCTCTTTACCTGCAGTCTTCTTCCCTTCTTTATTTTCCTCTTGCTGTATCCTTATAGAGAGTGCCTTGGAGGAAACCAATCAGATCTGAATGACACAATACCTGTAACCATTCCTTGCAGTTAAATGCCTGGCACCGTACCCAGATGGGATGCTTTCATGTTAGTAGCACCTCGAGCTGTTCTCTGGGTGTCCCTTGCCCATGTGTTGAGGCAGTGGATCAGTCACACAGTGCGGTCATGTCTGACACTTGTCATGGGGCAGGAGGGAAGCCACCAGAAGCAGCAAGGGAGTGCAGTGGAGGAAGCAGACACTGGACAGGATAGCATCTGGTCAGAGACCAAGTTACCATGCAAGTCTGGGGTGGTCATGCCAGGCAGAAATACAGGTGGTTTCTGATCCCGTGAGAACTAAAAGGAGACAGGTCCCAGATGCAGGAACAAGCAGCAAGAGATTTAAAACCTCCTAACACACCAAGGGTGGCTAGAAAGACTTGCCATGGCCAGCCAAAGAGCAGGACTTTTAGTGGCAAGAAGCTCTCCTGGGCCCTAGCTGTTCCTGAGCCATTACAGCGTGGGCAGATACATAGGACACTCAGAGAAGCTCAGTAGAGCAATGTGGTCCACAGCAATGTTTCAAATTGAATTTAATTACTGATCTTGTACTGTTTATTCCAATATTGACACCACTGGTGCTCCTCAGCAATGGAAGTCTCATACCAAAGGTTAGTGAAATCAGGAAAAGGATTTTCACTGACACTGGAAGACCTCAGCGCAGGATCACAAGGAATGTTTCATGCTCAGTTTTCCTTCCTCACACCACATGCATTGTCTCAATAATGCTGGTAGCATTACTGCTGTTAGCTGCACCCAGCACTATTTATATCTTTTGTACACACGTTGGCTGTAAACATGGTCTGATAGTAATGTGACGGAGGGGGGATGACTTTAAACTAAAAGACAGGAGATTTAGATTAGATATTAGGAGGAAATTCTTAACTCAGAGAGTGGTAAGAAGGTGCTGGCACTGCTGCCCAGAGAGCTGTGGGTGACCCATTGCTGGCAGTGCTCAAGGCCAGGTTGGATGAGCCCTGGGCAGCCTGAGCTGATGGGGGGCAACCAGCCCATGGCAGGGGTTGGGGCTGGGTGGGCTGTAAGGGACTTTCCAACCCAAACCTTTCCATGAGTCTGTGATTCTCTGATCCTATGCACACATCCACAATTTAGCAGCAGGCACATTCTGCCCATACCTTCACACAATGAGGCTGCAGGAGAGCAGAGAGAGCAGGAACCAAAAACAGAAAGCCAATCTGGATGTGTGGGCTGTGTTTTGTGCTTTGGAAGGTTGCTTTTCTAACTTTTTGTTTTGGTTTGGTTTTTTTTGGACTTGTTTATGTTGTATCTTTCCAGATGGCTTTGTGGAAGCTTGTGACACAAGGTGCTGTTGCACTGTATTTATGTAGCAGAGTTTTGGTAGCAGGGGCTGCCGGGATGGCCTCTGTGAGCAGCACCCATCAGTGCTCCATGTCAGAGCAGAGCAGCTCCAGCTGCTCCAACAGGGACCCACTGCTTGACAGTGCATGAATTCACGCTAAGTGCTCGAGAAATGCTTAAACTCAGTTTCTCTGTGCGCCAATGGGCATACAGTCCATTTTGTGCACAATTAAAGAAGCTGCACCATGAGCTACAATGCCTAACCTAGTTTTTATTCATCCCATTTCGATCCAGGCCCCTGGAAGGTCAGTGGTTCTTTTAAAAGTAAGGGAAATGTGGAGAGACGCCCAGCCTGCATCCTGCTGACAGTGCACTTCTCCGACACATGCACAGCGCGCTGCTAAAGCACTGATAGTGGTTTTTCACAGAGGTCTGCAATCTATTATCCAGCACTTACTGCTTTGTGTCGATGTATCAGCCGATCCAAGGCTAAGCAGACCATAAAAAATTATGAAATATTTGGCTAGATGGCAGTGATCCCTGTAACCAGCAATGTGAGCGTGTAACATTATACACGCACATCAACGCACACGTACGTGCACACGCACACAGTTCAGGGCAGGGATCCTGATGGATGAACCGTGCACCTCTGACCACCTCTGCTGCACTAATCTGTCTCTGTGGGTGCTCCAAAACCTCCCTGCGGCTGCCAGCAGCCACCGTGCCTTGAAGTGAAGTCAACCTGCTGCGGAGCTGCTTCCCTCCTCCCCACTGGGAAATTCCTTTCCCACCCACCCCATATAATTGCCCATAGAAATGCAGACTAGACAACGTTACGTCCTGGGCCAAAGGTGGGGTTAAGGTCCAATTATTGTGTGATTGTACGGGACTGAAAAAGGGAATTTAACTTTGTAGGAAAAGAAAAGCAGAATTCTCAGCTTTCTTCTGGGAGTACCAGCGTGGAATCGTAGAATCATTTAAGTTGGAAAGGGCCCATAAATATATCTAAAATATCAAAATGGGCTGTAAGAAGTGTCTGATGTTAATATTGCCGCTCCAGCTGAGTAGCTAAAGAGATTTTCTCTTGTGAATGGAAGACCTGAGGGACATAGGATGGTATTGGCCCTTCTTTGTTTGGTGTCTCAGCCTTTCAGCCAAGGGTTTCCACAGACTTGGAGAGACTTGGGATCCAAACCTTCCTTTGTCATGCATGGTCCATGCTATGAAGTACTGTGTCAGTAATGCCCTCACGCTGTGCCTTGCGCTGCCAGCCATGTGCATTGCAAGCGGAGTGCAGGCAGGTGCTTGTGAGGCTCCTAAGAGAAAAATTGGTCATTTTAATTTTCCTAATCTAGAAAGAATTTTGCCTACAAATATTCCCAACCAAAGAAGCATCATGCTAGGCAGACCCTTCTGCCTTGTTCTGTCTTAGAAGTGTTCTTGTGAGGTTGAGGTGTCATTCTGGAAATGACCTTTCCTATTGCTACCAGTGCCCTGGAACTGCAGAGCTGACATTTGTGTTGTCTGTTTCATTAGTTCACCTACTGGCAGTTGCCATGCTGAGGTCACTGGTTTTTCCTATTCTGTATTTTTAGCTTTGTGTGTCGCTATCAGCATGCAGATTATCAGAGCCCTGATCACTGCATTTTGTAGTTTATCAAGACCTTATTTTGCTAATCACAAAAAAACCCTAGTCTCAGCCAACTAGTCAGGAGGGAAATTTCCTTTCTCTCTTTTCTCTTTCATAAACACGTGTGTGTATTTCAGGTATTTAGGAGGTGAAAGAGAGCAGGAGCTTTGCAGTTTACACATGAGCCCATGCCTGGGTTTAGGATCCTGGGCCCACTTTTTTTCATCCTTCCTCCACATCAGCACCAGAGGGTGCCTGGCAGACAGTTCAGTATTTTACTGGTTAAAGTCTACTGTCTAAAAGCTTCAGTTTCTGTCTTCATGTGACTTTGCATTAATATCAAGGATTGTTTTAAAGGGAACATCTAATTTTTAAAGTTGAAGAGAAAACTGATGAAGTGAGGATCTCTAAAAGCTTGGATGCCAGCAAGCGAATGAAGAAAGACATACATTTCCTATTAAAAAGAATTGAATGATATAACTCTTGGCTGGAGGCCACGAAGCTGCTCTCAGCATTATTTCTGTCTGCGAGGGCTGGGACTGAATGCACAGGGCACGTCTGCTCTGCAATGAGCCACTGAGGGCTGCAGCAGTGTGCTCGGAGTCTGGCCAAGATAGTTGAACTGCTCCTGGGCCAGACTGGCATTGCCATGGGCGTGCCCTCTGATTTTCCCATGTCAAGGTGTTGCTGAATGCTGCTCGATGCCAGCTGGAGCATCATGAAGGTAAAGCACTGCATGTGAACCCTACGTGTGCAAAGAAGCGATGTTATCCTGGATCCATGGTGCTTTTCCAGTCAGGGCCATGGGGTCCTGGTACTGAAAGGTGTGTGACGTGGCTGTGGTCATCCTACTGGAGCACCAGTGTGAGAGGAAGAATTCCACCCAAGGGCTACTTCCCATCTTGCTAAAGGAATATTTCTTGTACCTTCTTGCTTTTGAGTGTGAGCTTTGGCTTAACCACAGAAATGGATATTTCCCAAATGCTTGCCCTTTGTTGAATAGCTGCCCTTTTTCATACCTCCTTTATAACGTGGTTGGAGCCATTTGTATTCACTCAGGTATTTATTCCTGCTCTGTTGAAGTAACACTGCAAATGACGACTCATATTTAACTACTTGGCCAATTGCTGTACTACAGGAATTTGTTGTCCCAATGTGAGGCCGGCTTTCAGTCAAGAAAAAGAATGGATAAGAGCAAAATACAGTTGCACAAAAGGTTTCCTATGTGATATTCAAGATTAGATTAAACCAATAGCACATGGTGAAGCTGATGTACTGTAAGAGAAGTGATCCTAAGAGAGTTGTCAAAAACAGGTGGGAGCGATCACCTTCTCAATGTATTTGTCAGTCCTCATCAGTGATCTAGAGATCCTAGACAACTACCTTATATTGAGCAATAATTCCTGACAGATTTCCTGAAAACAGCATCTGGTTCCATTAAAAGCTCCCGAGAGCTCCCAGAGCACCTGCATGAAGCCAGTGGATATGAATGCCCTAATGAGTGGTGCCTGGAAGCAGGCAGGACAGACAAGGATGCATGGTGTGTCGTAAGGTGTTCATGTTGGGTAGCCAAACCAAACCCAAGATTCAGACATCTACTTTTAGATATCGAGAGCTGGGCATCTGAACTCACGTTGTAATCAAGGGAGATCTGATCAGGGCGATCACTGGAGTGCAGTAGAGAGAGAGCTTTAGGTGGGTACATACAGATACCTGCTCTAATGTAACATGAATCTCTTTCTAGACTCCACTGACTGGAGTAGGATTTTGTTGCCTATGCATGACACATAGTGCCATTTGAGATGACTTATGATATCAAGATAGCCACTACAGTGTGGGTAGATATGAGGCAGACCCGAGACCTTCTAGAGCAGCAGCTCAAGCATAGGCAGGACACTCCAGGGCATCTCAAATACTTCCTGATGTGAAACAAAACTTAGATCTCAGTGGACCACGGAGGAGCTTGGATTCCCAATTCACATGTGCCTGTGCATCCCACTTCTAACATTTAGATATGGAAAGTTTAAATATTTCTTACCTTAAAAATATGTCTTTATGCTAAAAAGCCCAGCGTAGTTTACTGAATCCACTGAAATTCTATCTCTGTGTTTTTCAGTGCTTTGAGAACAAAGTGTTTTATTGCTGATTAGCCAAGTCTTACCCTGCCGTTAGCTACAATTCAGGTTACACCTACAAAGCCCAGTGCTCACATAATTGGAGAGCAGTCATCTGCTGGGTTTGTCAATTAATGGCTGTAAAGCTTAGAAACAATATCGAGGATCTGATCTCCTGAATAACAGAGTCCTTATTGCAGGCTCTGACCACTCATTGAAGCCAGATTCTATAAAGCTGTGACTCCCATGAATCAACCAGAATTAGGGCATGACTTTTAAGAAAAAGCATGAGCCATGATTTTAAATTAGCTTTGGATGGAGAATTCTCCATAGCAATTTGTGGGTTGTTCCAATGATTAATCTTTTCACTATTAAAATTCATCTGTGTTCTACTCTGAATTTGTCAAATGTCAGTTTATAGACATTGGACCACACTGTGCATTTGACCCCGAGCAGTGAACCTTTTATTGTTCCAATTCCTGTGTGGAAGGAACTTAGAAGGTATCACCAAGGCACTGTTTAATCTCTTGAAAGACTGAGCTCCAAGTCTTCCACCATGTTTCAATTCCTTTGGTCATTGCCAGATCTTGTCTCTCAATTCTGTCCAGTTTTTGAAGTTACTCTTAAAATGTGGTCACCAAAGCTGGTCAGTCATGCCAGACACTCTATCATCTCTGGGCTCCAACTCAGCATTTCTGTGTTTGTTCAATCACTTCGGTTTCATTTGCTTTTTGGCTGCAGCTTGTTATTTATTGATTCATGGTCTTGATCATTGTTTCCCATAGCATCCCCCAACCAATAGGTGAAACCACTTGTCTTTGTTGATAGGTATTTACTGTCAGTGATACGCTGTTCCTGTTAGTTGCTGTTACTCCTATATTTATACTAGTAACTTTATTGAGTGTATTTCCTTTGCAGATCGTGGCTAAAAATGTTAAGGATCAGAAGATAAAGGCCAAGCACATCATGGGATTCTGTTTGATGACATTTCCCCATTTGCCACCACGAAGTCCCTGCACCTCCAAAGAGCATCGCCATAGGGATGACCATTGCCACAGCTCACCCAGCTGGCATCACCGCTGCGCTTTCCCTTCTGTCGGGCTGTCACAGCCAACACCAACATACCTGACGATGCGCTGAGTTAATCACTGCTGAAACAGTCCTGTGGAAATGCAGAGCGTTGTGAAAGCAGGCGGTATTATCATAATTAAATCAGCGTCAGACCAGAGCACTGCTTGAATTTACAGCTCTGTGCTAAAATGGGCAAAAAGGACCATTACAAAAGATGCTGGACGTCAGGCGTATGCTCATTTTTAGAAGGGCTGAAGGCACAGTAGTGCTTTGTTAGGGTAGTTTGACCAATGTGGAGGGTTATGGAAGTGGGGGGATAGAAAGAGTACTAAATATCAATATTATTCTGTTTCCTCTCTACATCATCTCAACTCCCAGCCAGCAAAATCACTGAAGCTGAGGCAGTGATACCAAGATCAATCTGACAGATAGACTTAAAACAGAAAAAAAATAGCATTTACTATGTGTGCAGTAAATTGCTAAGAGAGGGAAAATGGCAGTGAAAAAGGAAAAAAATACATGGAATATTAGTGCAATTGAGTGTAATAAGTACACAACAACAACAATAGCAACAAGAAAGGTAGATGATCATGTAGATGATGCATGGTTTGCTTTAAAATCCTAAAACTGTATTTTTGACTATTTTTGGTGCTGTGAGCCAGCTGGGCAGCTGGGTATTTCACAGATCATAGTCTGAATGTGAGAAAACAGTGTAGTGATGTGGTGTCGTTACAGTCATCTGCTTCTGCTCACATGCTTTTATCATAAGGCTCCCACTGTACTGTGGGTCCTTCCTGGATCGGCAGTGAACATCGCTATCTTCAGGCTGTGTTTACTGCAGCTTCTGAATACTGTAAATTCTGCAGGCTCACAGGACTGGTGCCAGAGGCTCTTGGAGTCTGGGCTGGGTTAAGATTTGTGGTGAAGGGAAGGGAGAAAGGAAAGAAAAGGGAGATCTCCATCTGGGGTAAATTAGGATAGTGCTATACCAACCTACAGCAGCTTAAGACCACTTCAAGGGAAAAGAATAGGCTGAGAGTTCACCCTTTTGTTCAGTTCAGCTGAGAAAATGAAGTGAGGTTCTTGGTTTTATTCTGTTTTCATTTCCAGCTCCCCACCAGTATTGATAGATCAACGGCAAGAAAAAAAGTTGGACATATAAACCAATTACTAGCTGTGTTCCAGGTGTAAGTTTGGCACTCCCCCATCTGAGCTTGGGGGGGGGGGGGGGGGGGTAAGAAAGGGTGAATCTGAGGCTTATAAGATATTTTCCTGGCTTTAGGAAGAAAGAAGGAATTGCCAAATTTTTCAGGAATTTCAGCTATTGCAAACCCTTGGACGTTCTTACCTGGAGTTTGTTTTGCAGTCAATTTGTCTTTACGGGAATATCATTAAAATGCTGAAGTGGGCTGAGATCCCACGTTCTTCCCTCCGCCCACCTTTTTCTCAAATGCACTCACCAGAACCTTTATCAAGGGCAGCTCTGATTTTCCAAGACTTGAAGATGGTTTTGGGGAATGTCTGAGTTCTGGTATCTCGTCCCACATATGTGTGTTGAGGGCTCAGGTAGCTGTACCTTGGGAAGTATTTGCTATTTTACAGAGGGCTGGAGCACCTCTCCTATAAGGAAAGGTTGAGGGAACTGGGCTTGTTTAGCTTAGAGAAGAGAAGGCTCCGGGGAGACCTCATTGTGGCCTTCCAGTACTTGAAGGGAGCAAATAAACAGGGGGCGGAATGGCTGTTTATGAGGGTGGATAGTGATAGGACAAGGGGGAATGGTTTTAAACTGAGACAGGGGAGGTTTAGGTTGGATATGAGGAAGAAGTTTTTCACGCAGAGGGTGGTGACACACTGGAACAGGTTGCCCAAGGAGGTTGTGAATGCCCCATCCCGGGAAGCATTCAGGGCCAGGCTGGATGTGGCTCTGGGCAGCCTGGTCTGCTGGTTGGCGACCCTGCACATAGCAGGGGGTTGAAACTGGATGATCATTGTGGTCCTTTTCAACCCAGGCCATTCTATGATTCTATGATTGTATTTCAGGAGTTAGATGCATTTTGTGAGCAGCAGTTCCCCACTCCTCCTTGCAACCACCAGAACACCTTTGCAGAAGGGATGCAGCAGGTGGGATAGTTCTGCAATCCTTCTGGAGCCAGATGGATGTCTCTGAAAGCCTACTGCAGTGCTTCTCAGTCAGGATTGCTTGATGAAAGCATATAGAACAGACAATTTCCGTGCATCAGGGAGGGGTTTTACATTACTGGACTTCCAGAGACAACTGCTACATCTTCTGGGTGAGGAATGGAGATGGATCTTGCAAAGCGAATAAATCCCATCTTGTGAATCAGCTGAGGGAGAACCATCTCAGAGGAGGAAAACTCCTTGTCACAAATTAACCTGAAATAACGTAGAGACCCTCCTGAGTTTCTATGCTCTGCAAATAGGACAAAAGAACCCACAGTATCTCCCTGCTTAACACACAGTGAGGACATTATGAAAAAACAGGTAGACATTTACTGATGTTTTCAGTGATTTCCATTTTGTCCTTGAAGAGTCAAATCCCACTCTTTGCAGTCGGTCTTGGTTACCCAAGCACTGTAGAGACATTCCAGATTTACAGCAGTACAACCGAGAACAAAACTTTGCTGAAATATGTCACTGATTTGATTTTGTATCTATTGCCACTGGCGTAGGATGGATCTCTTTAGGCAGTTAAGCTCAACAGGTACACAAAGTTGAGCTTGCAAGCCTGTCCACAGCAAAAGTGCTGGCACAAGGTGATCTTTAAGGTCCATTCCAGCCTAAGCTTTTACAATTCTGTGATTCTATAATCCCAGGCTCACATTCACTCTCCTCTCTGACAATGAGGCCAGGCTTGGGCCAGATCTCAAGTGTATGTAGACTCAACAAGACTACTGTATTTTCAGCAGCTTCACTATTATCCTGTGGCCAGCAATGGCTCGTCTGAAAGGGAACTTTAAGAACACAACTGGAATACTTCAATGGGATTCACCAGTCTGATTCCCTATGCCTCCTGCAGTGCTTACCCATGAAATACAGCAACCAAACCTGCCTTGAGTGACTTTATGAGCCTGGATCTCAACTTAAAGCTTCTCTGATCTCCTACAGAGCTGAAGTGAGCATCCGTGTTTGAGGGTCTTTTCTGTCAGGATCACTTCCCACCGGCCTGTTGCACCAAAGACCCAATGCTGGTTTCGGCAGTGGCCACATTTCTCTGAGTTAATCTTTTACTGGTGTCACGTGCTCTCATATAACAGAGCTTTATTTTTTGTTATTTTTCTTTTTAATTTTTACTACTGAAATACCCTATTAGGCATTGCTAAATGTAGAGCTTTTATATATCACCACGGACACATTAACAAGTGTGCGCATCTGGCCTAAATTAGACCACCTATGGAGGTGGCCTACAAAATCTAGATATTACCAGAGGAAACATTGGAAAAGGCAGTTTACTACCAAGAAGAGAAACATTTTAAAGCCAGCCCACCAGCGAAGAGACCCTGGCAGCCCATAAAGAATTCTTCAACAGAGAGTGGAAAGTGTATATGAAGGGCAGATACTGATCCCAGTTCTACCAAAAGTAATTAACTGTGTTGACCTCGGGGTATTTACTCCAGCATTACAGTTGTGGGGCTGAGTGAGACAGGGATGGAAGGCAAGATGCAGTTGTGAGGATGCATGAAGCCATTGCAGAGCTGTGCTAAGATTTTGCCTGCAAGAAGAAACGTTAGAAAAACAAAAACAAAAACAAAAATGTCAAGAAACTTTCTGAGAGCATTACAGACTTTGCTGTAGCAGAGGTAAAGATTTGTGGCTACTTATAATACCCCCAAAAATAAAGGAAATGAAAGCAAAGATGCATACATTTAAAGTATTTCCTATTTCCTCTCTACAGAGCTGAGAAATCTTGATGCTTACCTCACATACCAGAGTAGAAGGACCGCATGCTGTCCTATATAAACACTGCCAGTTCAAGTCTGATTTTACAGAGCCCAAGTTTGGCTCAAGAAATTAAGGCTGCCTGCAGCCCTCTGCTTTCCTGCTTGGCTGTATCACCAGTGTGCAAAGCTAAACAGGAATAACAACTCCCACAAACAAGGTTTATCTCTGTGCTACTGAAAAAAAAAAAAAAAAAAGAGGAGTTTGCTATGTTATGGCAACCTGAGAATATAAACTGAAGATCTCAGCAAACACTGCCAATGTTTTTGCAGACTGCAGTTAGAGATCCTGTTACATGTCTGGTATTTGGTTAAATCGTCACAGAGGATCTGGTGCTTAGTGCTTTGCTATTACTGCTGCTTTTAAAGCTATTTAATTGGTGGAATGTTTGGAATATGGTTTGAGGTTGGTGCGTTCTTCCTCCGTGTAGGATGAATGCGTAGTGGTCCAGAAGCGTGGTGGGGAGCACCATAAAGATGAGGTCTTTGGGGAATCCCTACTTTGATCTTCTTCTGCAGGTGTCTGGGTGCCTCACAGCCCACCCAGCCCCAACCCCCCGCCATGGGCTGGTTGCCCCCCCAGCTCAGGCTGCCCAGGGCCCCATCCAACCTGGCCTTGAGCATCTCCAGGGATGGGGCACCACAGCTCTCTGGGCAGCTGTGCCAGGGCCTCTGCTCTCATTCTACAGTCTCTGATGGCCACTGTTCTCTTGGGTCCCCCATTAGCTCTCTGCTGATCCCTCAGGACAGAGGTGAAGTGCCAGCAGCCAAGAATCAAAGGAGCTGACATGGCAGTCTGTGGGATGTAGCCCAGGTGGCTGACAATGCAGGAAGAGGCTTTGGGCCATCAAGCATCCCTTTGCCTGGGTAGCCATTCTTGTCACCTGTAGAAGTACTTGGACTGCACTTTTGTGGCCCAGGTTGACTGTGTGAAGTTATATACAGGAGTGCACAGCAAAATCTCAGTGTGAAAGGCCTCCCCAAGCTGGTCAGAGCTGCTTTCACCTTTGGGTTATAACTTCCATCGGAGATGTAGGGCTCCAGCTCAGGATCAGTTTTTCTTGGAAGGCCTTTCAGTGGAAGGCCCCCAAGATCCAAGCTCCTGTACGCACAACTCAGGTCACACTGAGAGTCCTATCTACACTTGGGTGCGGATTGCTGCCCAGTAATTTTTTTGGAGTTTCATTGGAAGAAGAACATGTAATGCATACCAGTAAAGTCAGGATCCTACACTCCCCATGAAGGCACTTTTTACTGCAGCGAAACACAGCCCCTTACCAGGTAAACAAAATCTACTTGATTTAAAATATATTCACCACTGTTTTGCAAGAAAAAAAGAAAATAAGCTTTGCTCATCGCTTCCCCAGCTTTGCTGTTTGTGTTTGCAAGACAAGGAAGACTAGAGGAGGAGAACTATGGGCTGCTTTTCCTCCTGGCCACATCCAGACCCCACTCAGTGCAGCAACACCTGTCATTGAATGAAGAAATCCCTGACGGTGGGTTTGGAGGTGAAGGTCAGCTAATTGGCCTTAAAACCTGTCTAGCATTTTTTTAAATTGTCTGGTCTGTTGTGTGACCCGGGCTGATGAGTAATCACCTCACTGCTGCCATACTGAGGCTCCTTACAATGGGGGCCACTTACTTACCCTTGCATTGTTTATTTGAGCATTTTCCGCTGCCTTTATGATTTTCCAAAAGCCCTTTTAAAAAGCTGACATTTATACAGTTTTATGATACTGAACTCATCAAATCCATATGAAGAGGTAAAATCACCTTCCTTGTTGCAATAATCATTCTCCTGTAAAAATATCCAAATGTCTTGTGACCCCTCTTGCTGTCTTGGAGGGATGCTCCTCACATCTGGCCCTAAATCATCTCAGCTTTACTCTGTAGGCAGGCAGATAGAAATCAGATTTTATTAACACGTATTTTATTTGAATGGATCCTGATTGCTTTGTATAATGGTCTCCTTATTCACCATTCTGACCGTATGGGAACACCCACAGACCTTATCAGCGGTGGCTTTATGGTTCATTCCATATGACTGATGGCAGCAGGCCACCAGCAATGCATCTATCCAACTTGTTGAGCACTGCCCATTAGGTGCTGCCAGACCCATACAACACACACTACTGCTGTGTGCCAAGGCATGTCCAGTGGAGTACTGCTGGTGGCATGGCCAAGGAGGCTGCTGGCAAAGTAGTCTCACTAGCAAATCTCTCCAGATGAATTCAGGGGTTGATTCTCTTTGGGAAGGGCTGAAAGAATTTCCACTTCCAAAAGGCCGTCCCATTGCAAAATTGGGCACTTTTGCTTTGGAACCCCATCTTGTCCATGCAAGAAAGGATTTCCCTGATGTCAGTGAAAAATGAGAACAAAAATTATTTTAAAAACAAAACCCTGCCCTGTGTTGAGTCATAGAATCACAGAATCATTAAGGTCCAAAAAGACCTCTAAGGCCCTTTCGTCCAACCACCCACCTATCACCAGTACAACTCACTCACTATGTCCCCCAGTGCCACATCTCCACGGTTCTTGAACACCTCCAGGGGCGATGACTCCACCACCTCCCTGAGCAGCCTGTGCCAGTGCCCAACTTCTCATTCTGTGAAGAAGTTTTTTCCAATATCTGATCTGAAATTTCCCTCTTGGAAGGGTAGAAAAACTGGAAGTGTCATGTCAGCTACGCTTACTGATTTCAAGTGGAAGACTGTCAGATGTCAGCAGCTTAAAGGTCTAAATACGAAGAGATCAAGTTGGAGTAGATGATCCTTGTGGGTCCTTTCAAACTCAGGATATTCTACAGCTCAATGATCATTGGCTACCTCAGCATCACTGGGGTTGTTTCCTCTGGAGAAGAGGAGACTCAAGGGATAACTTATTGGTCTCTACAACTGCCTAAAAGGAGGTTGTGGTGAGGTGGGGTTGACGTCTTCTCTCAGGTATCAGTGATAGGATGAGAATGGCCTCAAGTTACACCAGGAGAGATTCAGTTTGGATATCAGGAAAAATTTATCCTCAACAATAGTGGTGAGGCAGTGGCACAGCTGTCCAGGGAGGTGGTGCAGTCACCATCCCTGGAGGTGTTCAGGAACTGTGGAGATGTGGCACTGAGGGATGTGGTGAGTGGGCATGGTGGGGGTGGGTTGATGGTTGGAGCTAGATGATCTTAGAGGTCTTTTCCAACCTCTATGATTCTATGATTATGACATCCTGCATGTCAGATTGGAAATAAAGAGAGCTCTAAGGAAAAATGTGGGGAAAAGGAGAGCTGTTCTAATCAGCAATTATTTCTGCAGGGAAAGAATGGTTTCTGGAAGTTCCTCTCTGCAGAAGTGAGCTCTCCCTCTTCTCTGCTGATCACTACTCCTGTGTGCCAGGGAGTGGGCAGGAGGAGTGGGCGGCCGGTGCATATTGCTGAGAGCATCTTAGCACATTATCTACGGGATGCAGGTAAGATGTCTATCAGAAGGTTTTGTGGAGCAGGCACAGGTTTTTGAATTTAAATTAGCAAGGCTTGATGTGGGATTATACGAAGTTCATGTACTGCTATTGGAGCACCTGATTGCCACTAATGAAAAACTGTTAAAGGAAAAAGCAGAAGTAAAACCTCCACAGTGGAGTTTTGAAGTGTTTAAATGAGGCTCCATGCCCCTCCCCTGGAGGCATTCAAGGCCAGGCTGGATGTGGCTCTGAGCAGCCCGGTCTAGTTGTTGACAGCCCTGCCCATGGCAGGGGGGTTGGAACTACATGATCTTTGAGGTCCTTTTCAACTCAGGCCATTCTATGATTCTATGATTCAGGCTGGTAGCATTTTGGTCCTTCCAAAATATGTGCCTATCCAAAGTCCAGAGAATTCAAAGGAAAATCCTTCCGTTTTCAGTAAACACTGTGGCAAGTCACATTAGACCTATAGCCATAACTTATATGTGGGAAAAATATGGCTTGCGTTCTCCATCATCCAAACATCAGTTTGCTTCCTAATCAGTTCTGTCGAGTAGCAAACTTAAGTCAATGCTGTTACTGGGTATGAATGTGACCAACTTTTTATGCTGTGGATATAGCACCGTGTCTCATAAATCCCAGTGAGATACACCATATGTCATGGAAAAGCAACTTTTGGCTTTCACAAAACGCTTCTTTGTACGCCAGTCTTTATGGATAAATGAGGACTTCAAGTTGCCCATGGAAAAGGACCTTATCAGCTTTATGGCATTTTGACTGTCTGGAGGGAAGACTTGCTGACTGGACATTTTGAAGGCTGACTTTATTCCTAGATCTCAAATGCTTTGGTCTCAGTGTATCAGGCAACTACACCCAAAAGCATTTCTCACTACAATAAAAAGAAATTAGAAACGCTTCAGGAAATTGGGAGAATGTCCAGGTTTTCAAAGCAAGGCCTAAAGAAAGAGAAAAAGGAAAACGTAACACATTCAAATGAAGGCACTGAGCTGTTGCGTCTTGGCTCTGTCTAGAGTGAAGGGGCCAGGCTGGGTCCCCAAGGTCTCTGGGTCTGCTGCAGATTGTCTGGCTGACCTTGGGCCAGTGCCTGCCCCTCTGCTTCCCTTGTTCAAAGAGCCAGAGCTATCTTTTACAAATATTTGCCTAGCTAGTGCCTACCATCAGGAATAAAATGTCGAACCTACCCCTCATTCTTCTTGTTTAAAGTCTGTAGGTGCTATTTCCTCTTCCAGAGGGCAGTGCACAGGGCTCATTGTTCCACAAGTAGCACCAGGGGACACTAAAAGGCATCAAGCTTAATCAATGACCGCGTAAAATAATTTCACTTTTTTTCTAGCCTTGTCTCTAAGGTATCAGGATAAGCAAGAGGTCCAACAAGCCTTCTCCAGTGGCTGAGGTCTTGGTTGGAGCTGCCTGTCACAGAATTACAAAGTCCTCTGGGGCATGCTGGGCTGTATTTTCTCTCCTAACCAAACTGGGAAACTATACCTGGCATGCGCCCCTTGGTATTTGTCATCTCACTCCAAAGCATTCCCTTCTCCCTGGTGAGCCCAAACCCTGTGGAGTATACATCAATGGTATTTTGCCTTAGCAAGGCTAGCAGAATCAGGCCACATGACACCAACATGAAGGAACAGCTTTCCTGTGATCTGGAAAACTTATCTGGTGATGCCTTCAGTTTGAAATGCCTTCTGGAATGAGTTCCCTGGTGGGGAGGTGGTATCACATGTCCTCTAGGAAGGAGACAAACATCGCCCAATTGTCAATCAGCTGAGATGGATCGTTTACCCATTCTGGTGCAACTTATTCTCTGAAAGGCAGAAACCAAATGATGTGCAGAAACACTGCAGTAGAAAGGGGTTAGTGATTTTATATGGAACATTCATGAGTAAAACTTTTTTAATGGGAACTTTAGAACTTCAGAAAACTTGTCCATCAGGTGAGAATTCCAGAAACGATCCCAGTTAGGAAGCCCTAATCTCTAACACCATCCTCTGAATGATAAGACTCTGACATGCACCAAGTCCCCAGTGACCTCCTGGTCTATACTCAGCTCTTCTGAGAAAGTTGTCCACTTGGCCAAGTGAGCTTCCATTTTAGGAATGCATTGACAATCACAGCTCACTTGCTCAGCAGTTAGCATAGTGCTCAGTTTACCTACCTTATGGAAGCTAAGGCCTTGATTTGGTTGTGGTCTAGAGGAGGCTGCGGTCTGTGTCCTCAGCCAGGGTAAACTGGAAATCTGTGGCTTTACACCACCGCATGACAGTGAAAGGTTTGTCTCCAGCTTTTCATCTACAGCTGATACTCAAGTCATTACACACATTGTTTTTAAATACAACTTCCAAATGGCATCACTTCAGCTGTCTCAACTTTAACCTTGCAATCTGATTCTAGTAGCTGCAGATTGCTTGGGATATGCTCTAGGGAGTGTTACAGCTGACGCGAGTTACACCCTGTGTTTAAGCCATCCTTCTGACATGTACAGAGATAATTTACTTATCTTAAGACGTGTCTCTAAGTTGTAAGACTGCGTGGTGGTGGGGAACATTCACTCTGATCCTAGCAGTGTCAGGCAATGCAGAAGGTACCCAGATGCATTTAGCACTCTAAGCATGATCCTTCTCTTGTTTTTATGCCAGACCTACCCCTTTACAAATCCACGTGGGGTTAATCTTGATTTATAGCTGAGCAAATGTTATCAAAGTCAAGCTCCTGCTCTGTCTTGCTTGTGGTTACAAGTTTACATCTCCTTGTGAACTTTAATCTCTAAAGATTTACTCGTCCTATTTTTTTTCCCTGTACATTTTTTTTTTCACCCACAAATTAATCCAATAGTTTGTCGTTTTCTTTTGAATGCTGAAAATGACCTTGCTTATTTTGATGGGCTCTGAACAATAGTACTCCCTGTCTCACTCATTCTCTATCCTAGGGCTGTAAGTCATTACGGTTATGAAAGACAGAACATTGAGTCACTGGCTGTCAGACATCTCTGCGGTGAGGGATGGAGTCTTTCAAGAGCCCCTCTCCTGGCAATCATTACTCTTCTGTATTTACATTGCAGTAGAACCCTGATCCCAAGCCGCAGCCAAGGCTCTGTTGACGAAGTGCAGTGCAAACACACTTGTGTTACTGTAGTTCTTGCCCTGATGAGCAACTACGGGACCAATCTGGGACTATCCGCATCTAGAGAAACTTTCTTCCAAGGATCTTTACAGATACCAGTTAATTAAACCCTGCAACAGTGGCAGTTCTTAGCAGAGTCAGCCTATAGAGCAGTAGTTGGGCTGGTCAGCGGGGCACTGACCTGGGGTCTGGATGGTGCTGCTCTGAGTCCTCAAATGTGTCTCACACTGTGTTTCTTATGTGACCTTGCATAGTCTGGTGCTGGGCATCTGAATACCCATGAAATCTGAGCCTTAGTTTACACAGTCATCTCTGGAGGGGAATATCATCATTGCCCCTTTCACAGCCTGGGTGAGAAGGAAAGAAGGTACTAAAGCCTGACATGTTCAGTGATAGGGAAAGTCTGAAAGTGAAGATGTTTCTGGCAAATGGAAACTGCAATGAATACGGTTTGAGGTCACTGACTGCATTCCCAGTGAGGCCAACCAGAGGGTGTAGGCCTGATCAGTAGCACTTGGCTGGCTGGCTGTCTCTGATAATCCCATCCTTTGCTGGGCATGTAAGGCCCTGTGCATACTGGTGACAGGCATATGGATGGCTTTGCCTCTCGGTGGTCAGGCCCTGATGCCATTCTGTTGGAAACACACCCTGTTGACTTGAAACGGCATGAAGATGTGTCTGGGGAAGGTCAGGTTGGGTGTTAGGAAAATGTTTTTCACCAAAAAGGTGATTGGGAACGTGCTCCCTGGGACTGTGGTACAGCACTGAAATGCCAGAGCTTAAGAAGCATTTGGAAAGGGCTCTCAAAAGTATCGTTTGAATTTGGGGTGGTCATGTATGGAACCAAGAGTTGGACTCAGTGATCTTTGTGGATCCTTTCCAACTTGGGATACTCTGTGATTTTATGATTTTTCAGCATCAGCAAGAGAGTTTAGATTAGGAGTACTCTACCTGTGCTCACACTGCTGTTACCGTGAAGCTGTTTTAATTAATGCAAAGCACCTCTTTGCTGTATCTGGAATATGGTGCCCTCAGATACAGGGCCGTGCCTCAGCTGTGTGATGGACTTTCCCCACTCCTATTCCAGGCCCTAGTAGTGAGGCTTCTAGGCAGAGCGTAACCAATGAGGGCAAGAAGGTCCTTCCCCAAGACCCTTCCACATGCCCCAGCAGTGCCACTAGCTGAAGTTTATTACAGTAGCGCCTCACAAGGCTGGCAGCACCTCATGTCTCATCCCTGCTTCAGCCAAACTGGAATTTACCTTGCTGCTCACTGGATCCAGTGCCTAATCCTTCCTGCACGACAGCCATCCCAATGGACCAAGTACGAGCTTCAGTGACACCTGCTTCAAGGTTTGTATGGCTACCACTGGTAGTGCAGACTTGAGGTCTGAAGTTGTATGAATTTCCTCGTATGGGATTTGCATTTCATTAGATGAAGTTTGCACTACTGCCCCAGGAGCTGCTGATACAGAGGAGGACAAAAACCCTTCACAACTGCCTCTCAGCACGGGTCTTTGACAGCCAAATATTCGGAGACCAATTTCTCATCTTTACACTGGGTTTGCTGACGTTGGTGTCAAATAGCAGAAATTCCCCGTGCACTGGTAGAAATGCAGTCTTCTGTATGGGATATAATTGCTGCGAGTCCGTTGCTGAGCTTCTTTCAGACACCTCATCCCAACCCCGTCACTCTTTAATGACATCCACTAGCATTAATCATCTTTTTTTTGGGTAAAGCGAAATATGTTTTAACAAGTTCTGTCTGCTGCTCTCTGGGTCATATATGTGATTACTGACAATTTTTGCAGTGACACAGTGTGTGACCAGAGGAGCCATGTGTTAATTGAATCTGTGTCTTTTTAAGTATCCTTGTGGTGGTTGTCTTCTTCCAGTTGACACGAATAGCCACACAGCAGTGACAGATCTTCACATCTCGGTGGTGAATGTGTCACCCCATTACACTAGCTTCAAGCTTTTGCTGACATCCACTTATGAAACCTTGCTCAGTCAAAGTCCACGGTGAGTGGAATATTATTATTTGAACACACATTGCTCTGTCACTGAAGGATGGCTTGAAATACCACTGGCCATAAAGCTTTTGTGAACTATTTGCAATTAATATTCAGAGCAGCTTGAAAGAGAAGTGCTGCCCTGCCCAGGCACCCATGGGGACTTCTACCTGGAAGGTGGGTTTTTCTACTTATCTTTTCCATGTCTCCTTTGGGTTTACTCCCCGTTTTCAGGTGATTATGAGCAAGTTGAGATGTTCAGGGCTCCTTGGTAACGGCCCAGCCTTGCGGGCTCCATTCCCTGAAAGGAATTGCCTTGTGTTGTGCACCTGGAGGCAAAGTCAGGTGAGGTCACTTTTGGCAGCATTGAATGGAGGGAACAGGAGATCATTTAACCCTCTGACAGAACAGATATGCCACTGCTCTGAGTTCAGGATAGAGAAATGCCTTTTCTTGATAAGGACAAAGGATGAAGAGCTGTAAAATAAAACTGCCCAGTGTCTGGCAGTGGTAAAGAACTGCTCGTTCTGGAAGTTTGTAGTTAAGGAGGTAGAAGATGCAGGTGGTAGGCATGTTATGGCAAAGGTTCCTCCAGATTTTAACTGGGCAGCAAATTAAATTAAAAATCAGAGTGACTGGAGGTAGTAGGCCTATAATTAAGTGGATGGGTGGATGCGTGGCTTATCTGCTAACTTGCAAACATTAAAGAATCCCTAAAACCACATTAAAAAGTTTATATGGTTGAACTTAATTACTCTTCTTCTGTATTGTAGTTGGCAAAATTAAAGGGAATTTTGGCCTTACGCAAAAACAAAACAAGAAAAAAAAAAGGCATTTCTGTAAGAGAATTCCCTGTCAGTGATCTGGAGTTTTATTGCAAAACACGTCAGAAACGTACATCACTAGTTGGATAAATAGATTATTGTAGATCAGGGCAGCAAAATACATAAACGTTATGCAATAAGTGGGGTCCAGTTCAGCATCTGGCTCTGTCAGGGCTTCTGACACGGATATGACTTTGCACCAACTTGCATCACAAGGAATTCTGCCACAGCTGGCCTATTGGTGATCTCACACGTGGCCTCCTGAGCCCCAGCGCTTTGCGGCAGGGTGGGATCCTACGCTTGTTCTCTCCTGTCCGGATGCGGCCTTGTGGGTGTGATGATATGCGGGGCCTGCGACGTGCCCGGGCTCCAGGCCCAGCTGGCAACAGGAGGCAGTTGCTGGGCAGCACGGTGAGGAGCTGCAGCTTTCTGAGCAGGGGGATTTGGAGTTAAGCTCTGGGCTTTGGCAAGTGTCATGCTGCAAGGCGCACCAGAGGACTCGCAATTGCAAATGAGAAAAAATCAAAGCGGGGCACAAAGAGGTCGATCCTCTCTTTCCCAGAGTGAAAAAGGCACTTTTCCCACTTATTCTTTTCTTTTCTTTTTTTTTTTCTTTTCTTTTCTTTTTTTTTTTTTTTTTTTTGGAGGGGGAGATGAGGGGGACTCTGCTTCCTTTCTCATAGAAAGGAGATGTTAACCCCTTCTTGACTGCCGCACCTTTAACATCTCATGGAAACTCACTGCCTACTGCCTTTCCTATTGTCCTATCCCTCCACCTGCTTTCAGTATAAAAACAAATAAGAATAAGCACACCTTTAGAGTTCTATTTGTGCCAGCCTTTAAGAACCAAGACAGAGCACCACACTGAAGCTTGCCTAAGAGTTTTTTCTCTGGATTATATCATGGGAGAATATCTTCCAGTGCGATAAAGGGCATGTGAAAGGCTGCTTCCCACTTCTCCTTTTTATTGCACACCACGTCCTGAATCTGAATCAAATTCTCCGTGACCCGGCTCTAAGCGTCCCACTTAGTGAGCCTAAACCTCTTTACATTCCTCCACTCTGATCTGTTAATCCCCCATAAATCACCACCGTTTCTCGGCAGACTCGAGCCAGGGCTAAGATTTATGTGCAAAAGACCTGTCATTTCCCACCAGCCTTAACCTGAATCAAGCTGAGTGGGTGCTGGGGGATGGCAGAAACAGGAGGAGCCACAGCACGACAGGGGCTGCTTGGTGCGAGAGAGCAAACTGTTGGCTTTGCGGCCAATGGGGGAGTTGGGGCTGCAGACAGGAATGTTTCCAAGCCTGTTTCCATCATCCCACTCTCAGCAGGGAAGGGTCGTGAGGAACTGAGCTGTGTTTCATCAAATCACGCGAGCTGCGTGCAGAATGCCTGAGCAAGGCTGGTGGCTCGGGCTGTCAGACTGCAGCTTGGGATTTCTCAGACTGGAACATGCACACACAGCCTGTAGGACGTGGCTTTCAAAGAGACTGGGGAGCTCGATGCTTTAGAATCATAGAATCATAAAGGTTGGAAGAGACCTCTAAGATCATCTAGCTCCAACTATCAGCCCACCCCCACCATGCCCTCTCACCACATCCCTCAGTGCCACATCTCAGCGTTTCTTGAACACCTCCAGGGATGGTGACTGCACCACCTCTCTGGGCAGCTGTGCCACTGCCTCACCACTCGTGCTGAGAAGAAATTTTTCCCGATATCCAACCTGAACCTCCTGTGGTGCAACTTGAGGCCATTACCTTCTGACCTATTGCTGTTACCAGGGAGAAGAGGTCCACCTCCATCTCACCTCAGCCTCCTTTCAGGCAGTTGTAGAGAGTGATAAAGTTTCCCCTGGGCCTCTTCTTCCCCACACTGAACAATCCCACTTCCCTCAGCTGCTCCTCATAAGACTTGTGCTCTAGACCCCTTCACAGTTTTGTTGCCCTTCTCTGGACTCACTCAGGGCTTCAATGTCCTCCTTGTGGTGAGGCATCCAAAGCTGAACACAGTACTTGAGGAAACCCTGGTTCTTTTGTGTTTGGTGCCCTCCCTTGTCCCCAGCGTCCTCTCCTGAGTCCCAGTTGGGTTTCTCCAGGAGGTTTCCAGAAACTGCCCCAGAGCAGCACCAAGGTGTCACTGCTGGTTCTTGCACTCACCATTCTCTTCTCTTCAGTTGGCATGAAGCTCTGCGCTTCTGTGATAGATAGTGGTTTAAAACTAAAAGAAGAGAGGTCTAGATTAGATGTCAGGGCAAAAATTTTCACTAAGAGGGTGATGAGGCACTGACACAGGGTGCCCAGAGAGCTGTGGTGCCCCATACCTGGAGGTGCTCAAGGCCAGGCTGTATGGGCCCTGGCCAGCCTGAGCTGGTGGGGGGCAAACAGCCCATGGCAGGGGTTGTATGTGGTTGGGCTTTGAGACCCCTTCCAACCCAAGCCATTCTATGATTCTATGTGGTGAAGCATCTGAAATCCTACCTGTCAATGGAAACAGCTAATGCTTGCAGTGGGAACCCTTCTGTCGTTTTCATTAACTACACCAGTGGCTGATTCAGCTTTTTATGCTCAAGGTATCCTGCAATTATTCTGTCAGACATGGCACTAAGGACTTCACAACACAAACCGTGTTATATGGACATAAAGGTTAGCCAGGGGCATCTCTGTCATTGCTGTCTGGACATGCCCCTTGGCACCCTGCTCTGGGTGTCCCTGCTGGAGCAGGAGTTGGACTCAGAGGTCTCTGTCAACTGCATCCATTCTCTTATTCTGTGACCCTACATTCATGTGGATGCCAGCAGTCCTGCTCCTGCAAGCGAATGCTCCCAGGAGTCACAGGAATAGGTTTGGTGGCTGATAGAAGGCATATTTTGGATGAACATTTAGCATTCTCAAAAATGAAATGGGACACAGAGTATTTCTGGTAAAGGACTTTGTTGCTGGTTTAAGTTGCATCTGTGTGGTGGGTGTCAAGCTGGCTGGTCTGGAGCTGGCAAGATGTGGTAGTAGAGACACGGCATCAAGCAATGCAGCAGCCATCAGCTGTTCCCAAGAAGTGCATCTTCATTTTATCCCATAAAGGGGATAAATAATAATTTCAAAAGCCACCTGTGCATGAACCACTTGGCTTGAATCTGTCTCTCCTTCTGGCAGCATGTCACGCTATCTCCCTGACCTTTACACATGGGGTAAATGAAATTATGGTTTTTGCTCAGGTTTTTCAGTGGTGGGGCTGATGAGAGTTGGAAGGACAATCAAGACACATTTCTCTGCAAGTTTTGTGACTTTAAAATTGAAGAATCATGGAATCATTTGATTTGGAAGGGACCTTTACAGGTCACCTAGTTCAACTTCCCTGCAATAAACAGGGATATCTACAGCTAGATCAGGTTGCTCAGAGTCCCATCCAGCCTGACCTTGAGCGTCTCCAGGGATGGGGTAATATCATAGAATCCTATCACAGAATCATAGAATGGCTTAGGTTGGAGGGGACCTTAAAGATCATCTAGGTCCAACACCTCTGCCATGGGCAGGGTTGCCAGCTATTAGATCAGACTGCCTGAGGTCCCATCCAACCTGGCCTTGAATGCCTCCAGGGATAGGGCATCCACAACATAGAAAAACAGAGTCATAGTATCACCAAGTTTGAAAAAGACCTCAAAGATCATCCAGTCCAGCCATCCACCCACCACCAGCATTTCCTCACTAAACCATGTCCCTCAGTACAACATCTAAACATTTTTTGAACACCTCCAGGGGCAGTGACTCAACTATAACCCTGGGCAATCCATTCCAGTGCCTGACCACCCTCTGAGTAAAAAATTTCTTCCTAACATCTAACCTAAACCTTCTTTTAGTTTAAAGCCATTCCCCCATGTCCTATCACTATCAGACCATGCAAAAAGTTAGTGCCCACCCCTGCTTGTAAGCTCCCTTCAAGTACTGGAAGGTCGCAATGAGGTCTTCCTGGAGCCTTCTCTTCTCCAAGTTAAACAAGCCCAACTCCCTCAACCTGTCTTTATAGGAGAGGTGCTCCAGCCCTCTGATTATCTTCATGGTCTCTTCTGGACTAGCTCCAATAACTCCACATCCCTCCTGCACTGGGCCATCCAAGTATGTTAGTGAAGACACAGTACAGCTCCTACTCTACTCCTTGTGCAGCAGCCCAACTCTCATGCTGCATGATTTCCTACATCCTGCTCTAGAATTTTGGTTGCTCCTGGTTAAATACCCAGAACAGTGCTTTTTTGAGCTAATGATGATAGGCTTCAGAAATGCATGAGCATTCAGCATTTGCTCTCCTTTACGAACTGTTTCTCCTGGCACTTTGGATAGATCAGCTTAGACAAATGCAGCTTATCTTCCCTTTCCATACCACTCTTGCCTCGTTCTCATTGCTTTGGCAGGTTGACCCTTCAGTTCAAACTGTTCTAGTTCTGCCAAATCACTTTATTTTCATCCTAATTCCCATGAATGAAATCTCAGTTTTTGTTTCTAGTGCTAGTTAACAATGACAATATTGATAGGCTCACAGTAAAAATGCATTACTGGGTCAGGCTGAGTACAGTGGACGAAGGAGCAGAACTACCTGTGCCAAGGAAGAGCTGGAGAACAATGGCCAGGAGGAGCTCAGGCTGATGATCACACCAAGGCTGGGAACTGAGCATAGAAGCATGTTCAGTTCTCCCTGTGTGTTGGGAAATTGAGGTCTTTTATGTTCCTGGTAAATAAGCAGTGTGTGTCACGTATTGTGTAACTCCATCAACCATTTGTTCTAAAAGAAAAAAAAAAAAAGCTATATCCAGAAAATTGCAAGCTGCTTTGTTTGTGAGATGAAATAACTATGTAATGCATCAGGATAACAAGCCTCTTAAGATCCCTGCAACAGGCAAGAACCTCCGTGTATGAAAGAAAGAACCATCTGGATTTTGGTCCAAGTTAAGTCATTCTGCATCCAGGGTGCTATACCCTGCAGTCCAGATGAGCTGGGGAGCCAGCTGCAGGAAGAGCTGTTCTCATAGGAGTCACCATGGCAGACAGCATTACTGCTATTTTGGTATGCATCCCATTACCTCCTATTCTGGTAGTCAAAGACAGTGGTGGGGACAGCATTGTTGCCTGCAGGTTATCTGTAGGAACAACAAATGGCTCCAGAAACCTGGTTTCTGGGAACAGAGTATGAGCATATCTGGGAACCAAGACCCTGAAGGCTTCTAAAGGAGGACCAAGCCACGTTACGCTTCTCAAAGCCAAATGACCCCAGAGTGGAGCCAGCTGAGCACCTTTTTTCCACCTCTTGAATAGTAAAGATGTATGATTTCTATTACGTATACTTCTGTAGCTCCTTTAGATTTGATTTAAGCTACATGACCTTGCATTTGGGGAGCCTGCCCTTGTCTGTAATCTAATCAGCTCAGTCAAGAGGAATGGATGGACAAGGATGAATGTGGGCCCAGGAGCCAGGAATTAGATTGCATGCAATTTCATCTGTGGATTTATAGCAGAAATTTACAGTAGAAAAGGGTGACTTTTATCTTCTGAAGTGCCCAACAGGAGGGAAAGTTAATGGCTGCCACATTTCTTGCACGAGATCTGCAAAGACTCACAGAGCTTTGTCATTAGATGGATAGAATGGGCATCCATGAGTCAATGAACTGGGAAAAACACAAGAGGAAGAAAAGTCTCACTAAAGCCATTCCTTCTTGGTCAGGAGGATGGTGTTGTGATGAAAGCCATAAACAAGAGTGCAGGAAAATGTGAGGAATGCTTTTGCCCCCTCTGAGCTCACCAAAATGCAGCTTTCCAAAATGCAGGTTGCACGCTCTGCAGATGTTGCCCCAAACCACTTCATCGCCTTCAGCTCAGTGGGGACATCAGGCTCATACCTCACATGGGTCTTACTCCTCATCCCTCTATCTCATCACCCCCATCCCCACCCTCCTCTCCAGGGCTTTACGTTCTGTGCAGCAGAAACAATGCCTTCATCACACACAGGCCATGGGGAAGACGCACTCACCCACTGTGATCTCAAATGCCAAATTCACATTGTTGGCCTTCCCTTCTCATTGTGCTAGGTCCTGTGAAAATCACCAAAAAATGCCCAGATCTGGTGCCAAGAACTGAAATGTAAGTCCAGATAGTAGGGGACACACATGGGGAGATAGAGAGATGCAAGGAAAGAGTGAGGTGATATTTCAGTATACTCCAAACAGGCTACAAGGCACTTGGGTCCGTGTATGAACTACACAAGAAGTTTGTTTGTGCTGGCATAGGAGCCCCAACTCATTACATTCACATTTCCAGCTCTGGGTAGTAATATTTTGAATATAAAATTAAGCAAATGTTTTGCTTTAAGTCACAAAGCCCAAGTTTATTCACATTAGGTTTTGGGAAACCTTTATAAAAACAACATAAGATTGCATCTAAACTGCTTGGCTGCCTGCCTTTAATGGCAACCAGAGGTTTATTGTTGTGAATTAGTTACTTGGGAGAAGCTGAAAGTGTGGCAAAATAATGACAAGAGGCTTTTATTATTATTATTTGTAGAAGGTAAAAGCTGACTGTTATCAGCAGGTACGTGTTGTTCAGTGTTAGAGCAGAGCCTGCACCAAGAGAGATGCAAACTCAGGAACCTGAGTCTGATGGAGTTAACACCTGTTTACAAGGGTGGATAGTGATAGGACAAGGGGGAATGGTTTTAAACTGGGACAGGGGAGATTTAGGTTGGATATAAAGAGGAAGTTTTTCACACACAGGGTGGTGAAGCACTGGAACAGGTTGGCCAAGGAGGTTGTGGATGCTCCATCCCTGGAGGCATTCGAGGCCAGGCTGGATGTGGCTCTGGGCAGCCTGGTCTGGTGGTTGGCGACCCTGCACATAGCAGGGGGTTGAAACTCAATGATCGTTGTGGTCCTTTTCAACCCAGGCCATTCTATGATTCTGTGATGGGAAGTGAGAACAAGGAGAAAAATACATAAATGGGGACAAAACAGAGAAGTGGTCAGTGCTGGAATGACTTGTGATAATGAGAGATTTCTTTGTGCTGTTCCACAAAAATCTCTCCTACCTGGTACTACCTCATAATTTTGTGAAGGAGAAAACTGAAGCAGTGAAAGCAAAGGAGCAGTCTGATGGCCCAAAAAAGGCTTCCCATGCTCCGGGTGTACGGGAACACGCTGCTTCCCTTTGGGACCTGGAGGGCATTGCTGGAGTGAGCCACGGTCCTTGTGAAGGAAGTGAGCCTGAGAAGCAATGCGCTCGAGTGAAGGGGCTGCTAGAACAATATCAGGATTATTTGAGGAAATAATGCGATATGAAGATTAGCACATAGGATAATAACTGTGGGGTATAGCAGTGTTTTTATGGTCCGTTCTGTGTTGCTTAACGTTATTAGTCATTCTGTGTCAGGCACTGTTAAACCAGATTTCTAAAGGAAGCCCTTTGCCTTGCTCTCGTGCTGACGGCTTTGGTGTATTGTTAAGCTTTACAGGCTCTGTGTCTCCGTGCATAATGTAGCACTTACTGGTCTGAACTGTAATTCAGTTTTATAATCTTTTACTACTGTGGGACATTGTCCCTTACAGAATTCCCATAACCTCAAACACTGTTTTCTCATAAAAACAAACCAAAACAGTTGTTCCCCATGCTTTATAGTTTAGGGTAGCATAGTGCCACTGCGCAGGACCTGGACATCTCCGGATCATTTTGTTCCTGCACATTAAGAAACTGAATTTTCCTTTGATGTCTGGAATCAGAATGGAGCAGGAGACGTGCAGTTACCCTGCAGCAGTACAGTTGGATGACATTGGTCCTTGTGCAGATCTATGGGGTCGTGCACGTCCTGCTGCCTGCTCTCCTCCCCAAGGAGTCAAATGGGACCCCATGCTGAGACCAACCTCATGAGATGGCTCTGCACCATCACAGGGTCAGGCATGATTCATGCCCTGTGCAAAGGCAAGACTAAAACTGGGGGAGAATATAACTTGACTGGAAAATGGAATAAGTGAATTCTTGCCACACAGGTATGCAGACCATGCCAACACAGATATACTCTGCATTTTTAAATGAAGGATACAATCTGCCTTTTATTAAAACAAACAAACAAACAAACATCAACAACAAAAAACAACACTAGAATATCATAGAATCATAGAATATCTCAAGTTGGAAGGGACCTGTAGGAATCATTGAGACCACCCACTGGTGCCACACAGGACCACCCAAAAATCAGACCATAATATGAGGGTGAGTACTTTTCAGCTGGGGCTTATAGGAGGATTTGCATCATAAGATGATAGTACAGTATCAGTTAAATGTGTACAATACCTTCCCCTGCCTAACTGACAGCCCTGGTGAGGTTGTCTCTCTCAGCCAGATCCTCAAGCAGTCATGGTCCACATGTAGAGGAGATCTGCATTTATTTGTCAGCCAGGACCTGGAGGTGATCAGCAGACATACAGGACTCTTAGATTTTCTGCACAGTTTCTTATCTTCTTCTCTTCAAGACTTTCGTGGCTTTAGATCTGAGTGTGCTTAGACCAAGAGAACATATCTCCTCATCATGATGGCCTTAGCTGCCAGGGAAATCATGGGGAAATGGTTGACACTGGCATGGCCAAGCCCAGCAGCTGTGCAATGTGTTTTGGGAAGGATTACCTGGGACAGTAGATGCCAATTTCCTACGGCTATAATTTGCCTTGAACTGAGGACTAAGAGCAAGGCAGGAACACTGGAGTCAGAAGGAAAGAGCAAGGAGAGGCAGAACTCCTCCAGCACAGGATATGTCAGCATTCATGCTGTCTGAACAAGCCCTCTTGGCACGTGCAGGTCTCTCTTCTCATTGAGAGTTTTGGACTACCATTTCTTCAGAGATAATGGTGATCTGGAGTCCCAAACCCAGCTCTGTGCGTCTAGATGGAAGACTTAGGCTGAATCCCTCAGAGCCTGAGCTCAACCCCAGATCAAACCTGGGGTTTGGTATAACTGTAAAACATCATATCAGCTTCTGAGCATTTATTCTCTAGGTCATGACAGCAGTGGGGATTGAAATCCACTGTCCCAAACTTCCTGAAATCTTCAGTTGAGGTTTCAGGTTGATGTTATAAGCTAAAGCTAAGGGCAGTGAGATGAATGTTCAGGATGTGTTGGGATTCAGGATGAACTTTTCACTTCAGTGAGTGCAGATCAGTGGTTTTGTTGGCCTACAGCACCCAAAGGTGATGGTAGTGGAACAAGAAGTTGTTCAGGGAGAACTTGTCCCCGTTTTCAGTACGCAGCAGGCAGTTTCTTCCTGCCCTTTCCTGAAAGACACAGTGGAGGTAATCCCATTCGCTGCCACCTCCCATATACTTCCATATGCTTCCATATACTTCCATACTTCTTCCATACCCTGCACAGAACAAGGCTGAAAGTGCACTGCTTTCTCTGCTGCTACCCTGGGACAAGGTGCAAGGCATCCCTAATGTCCAGTGAGCCAGGAGCACTTGGCACTGTTCCTCCTTGCAAAATCTGTGCCAAGGAAGACATTTTTTGAGTGCGTCAAGTCTTGTTAGCGTAAAACAATCTCTGGAGTCAGGCTATTTATATTTGCGAGTGCCACCAACAGGCACCATGTCTATTCTGTGTTTACCTCTCTGCTGGAGGAGAGCACAGACAGTCTCCATCTCACAGGATGAGATGCCAGGGTTTGGCAAGGACGGGATGTGCTTTGTGGTGTCCAGGTTTCAGAATCCCAGGGCAGGGCAGTGGGTTCCAACTCGCCCCAACATTCCCCATGCTGCTGCAAGGAAGCATCAGGCTCCAGCTGGGTCTGCAGAGGGAGCAGGGACAGAGACAGGGTTTTATTTGTTTGGTAAGCACTCAAACACCATGGAGATGAAGCACCTAGGTAAATAGAAAAGGCTTTGCTAACAGCAAGCAGTAATGCCTGATGAGTCATCCCACTGCCCTGCAGTGCTGTTATCACTTTTACATTGTGAACTCAAAGCCTATGAAGTTGGCAATAAAAGTGATGAGCGATGAGATGAATCAGTCTCTGCCTGGTTACATGTTGAACGTTCTTTATAAATACTCAGTGATAAGCAGGGGGTTGCCTTGAAAGTGGAATTTCAGATTATCATATTTCTTTGAGCTGTGAGGACACTCAAATCTCAATTCGGATGCCTCAATATGGACGTCTCTTTAATTAGAACTGTACCCGCTATTTACCTATATAATCTCTCCTCCTGTTTCTTCATGGCAGTATGCCTAAGGGTGAATGAATCACTGGAAGAGACCACCTAATTCATTCACCACTAGGGTATGAATAGCCTGAAAGTGCTGTAGGCTAACAGCTCCTCACCTCCACATACTGAGCTGTAACTCAACATATACATAAGCAGCCATAGGGGATGTTCTTCCCTTATCTGACTTATCCCTTATAAGATATAAGGTAAGCATTAAAGGATAAGGCCTTTAGGTGAAACGGGGTGCCTATTCCTCCACCCTTTCACCACTTTAAGTACTGACCCTGAGATGAACTTTGTTTCAGTGTCAAAGAATCTCTGCCCATGCTCACTTGTCTTTGCATGTTGGGATTTTGGATGGGATTCATGATGAAAGAGCCCATTTCTGTCAAAGAAGCTGTGCTGCCTGCATGTTTCTGGTTCTTTCTATAAGTTTGCTTTTCCTCTGGGATTTCTTGAGCTGCGCTTCATATTCAGAGTTTCAACTTTGTTCAAGGTAAACACGCAAGCAGTGAGAGCAGTATCCAGCCTCAAGTTTTTGGAGATTCAGCAAGCATTTATTTTAATAAATGTCACTTTCAGAAAAGAGGAACCAACCCCAAATTTCTGGGTCCAAATGTGGAAGATTTCATTTGTATCCAGCCTCTAGCATCCAGTCCTGCCCTCGTACTGTCTGGCTTTCACTGCCACAGCACTTGGAGAGCTTCAGCTCTGAGTCCAGGCCTAAGGTCTGTGGTTTGGGCCCATCTCACATTATTAGTCATATCCTTGTCATGTCACTGCTCCTAGTTAGTCACTCCCATTCAGAACGTGGTTTCACATATCCATCTCCATCTCTTATTTCCATTTATAACGACTCTACTCTAACAAGGATTCCAACTTAAATTACTTCCTGACATGCATATTTGTTCCTGGCCTGCTGAGCTGCTCTCTTGTAAAGAATCAGTCCATGAGCCATCTCCAGTTGTTCCCAACAGGATAACATGTGAGCAGGGTGGGTTTCTTCTCTATTTCAAGTCACTCCATCTTTATAGGTGGGCTTCTCCTTTTCTCTCAGCCAGGATTTTACTCTTTCATTCCTTCCAATCCATACTTTCTTAGCTCATCTGCTTCTCCATTTGCTGTTCCCATTTCTCCACCCTACACACAGGCATGCTTCTATCCACCTCCACACCCGCTGCTCCCCTCAGTGCCGGCAGTCAGCTGAGGGGTGGGTTGGGGAGCAGGGGCTTTCATTTCTCGATCTGACTTTTCAAATTGAAAAATATATGAGAAATATTTGGTCAGCCACAGAAGAACTCTCTGCAGACTGGTGGAATTACATATTGGATATGAAATGAATCTTCGTTCAAGGTTTTATATGTCCAGTGAAAAGCACAGACGTTCCTCCAGCAAAGCTCGGTATCACTGAATTCTTTATCAGCAGATAGAAAACACATGTGCCTTCCTATTGGCAGGAAGTCATAAGAGCCAGTTGTGGTTTTTCATTCTTCTGGAGGAGCTGAAAGAGCAGCTCTTTGTGTTTACAGCCCCTTAATACAACCTATGAGTGGCTCCAGGACCCAAAGCAACCAGTGGGTGTGGGGAGGTCAGTGCTTATCACAGGGCCCTCAATAGGTTCTTTCATGAATGCAGAAGGACCAGAAGATACATTAGTAAAATCTGCCTTGACAGTGGAATAGTCTTTCCTGTTTCATTTTGTGCTTGCTAACCATTTCTTTTTTCCTTTGGTTTAATTTAAAATCAACAAAAAGTACAAAAAAGCTTAAAAGGCCAAAAAGAGGCCTTTTAAGATAATGGGAGATGACTGCAACAGCAAAGTCAGTTCAAAGAGGCTGCCTCGCACCTCAGACAGACCAAATTAACTACACAGGAGAGCCTCTGTGGTTCGGTGTGTGTACAGCTGAACTTTTTACCTTTTATTTGGCTGTACCAGTCACTACTGGAAGTCACTGGCACTCGTTTTATCTACCTATGGCTATTTAAAATTAGCTGTCTAGCCTAAGATTCCTAAGACATTTGTGCTCCTGCTCTAGGCAAAGTAGGAGGGCACGTTGAAAGGACAGTTCAGCCTGGGTGTCTCAGAGCCTACCTAGGCTGTTCTCTGGAGGTAACCACAGAGTGTCTTTAGAGGAACCCAAAATTACTGGCTTAGCCTTGATCTCTAGTTTTCAGATGGGCTACATTTAGTCTAATAAATCTTAATCATATTGTCCAGACCTGTAGTAACGAAAAGCCTCTGCCTCCTATGGCTGTTCTGTCGGCTTTGAACTGGCAAGCGTTGCAGTGGATCGCTTCATAAAAGTCCCTCTTTGATGCTGGTCCTATCTGGACTGTATGGACACTGAACTAACTCTGTTTCTACAAGTGGAAATAAGGTCCTGCTGTGCCAGGGCTGAGGCCCAGGCTGGAGCACTCTGGGAAGTTGGTCTTTCTCCCCTGCTATCACAATTAGGCAGATGTTGGCTTTGGATGCTGATGTTGCCTCAGACACTGTAAATCCGTGTTTTTGGACACACTTAAAGACAATCATCAGTAGCCCGTCGTTCCCTAATAGGAAATCAGGGCAGGGTGAGCGCGTGGGTCTGCATTACAGTTGAAAGAAGTGTCACTTGTGGAGACCAGAGCTGCTGCAAGCAGACTGCTCTGTTGCAGCCTTGCACTCCAGTCCTGACCCTATGCTTGAACATGCCTGCCTCTGCCATGCATGCAAATGCAACCCCCTTCTCATCACTTTGCATGGTGCCGGTTCTTTCACCAGAGAAGCTATTTCAGAAGCTGTCTGACTAAGCACTGTAGCTGGTATGGTCACCCCAGACACTAGAAAACAGAAGGAGGCAACTATTAATGTGAAGATACCACCAGCTCATGCCACATTACTAATTCTCATTGGTGTATTTACCTTTGTGTAGTGTGGGATGAAGGAGAACCATTGCGTTGGCCAATAAATCATTGGCAGCCAGTGTGCACAGGCTTGGGCATCTCCCAGGCTGCTCATTGTATGCCCTTGCAGCTGCCCTTCTCTGGCACGAAGCCTGTAGCTTCCCCAGATAGCTCTGTAAGGAAAGCCAGAACAAAAGTACCAGAGAGAAGCACCAAGGAAAGCAGCAAGTACCAACAGAGTTTGTAGAAAGACAAACCTGCTAACCACCAGAAGTAGACAAAAGGAGAAGTTTCCTTCATCATGTCAGCATGTGTAAATAGCTCTATTGTCACTGGGGTTTTATTTGTTTAATCCCTTGGAGTAAATACTGTTTCAAATCTGCTTGTTTTCACATGCAGCCACACTTCCTGCTGCTGCTCTCAACACTGCACTGAGCAGATTTGCCAGCAACCCCATTTCAAGAGTGATAAGCCCTCCCAAACCATGTGTTGTCCTCCTTGTGTTCAGCTGGGCAGGAGCAGGTTACCCACAGACATCAGCCACGCTCCTTACTGCATCCTTCCCACAGCCATCTCCTTACTCATCAGCCATCTCCTTACTGCATCCCTCCCACAGAAAAGGGAATCCTGTCTGTGATGAATCTGCTCCATTCTTGTCACATGCCCACTCCATACCGTGGGGATCGGCACTGCAGCACGGAGAAGACTCTTAACTCTGAGCTGTAATTTTGCCAGAAAAATTGAAGTCTTGGTGGCAGAGGCCCAGATCTGAATGGTAAACACTGCCTTAAACACTGAAGCCAATCTGACGTCGGTAGAAAATACACTTGTAAGAAAATGATCATGAATTTCATAAAGGACCTTTTTAATTTAATGTTGCTAAGCTGCAGTAGGCACCTTGTGCAACTGAAACTTAGTTTACATTTACTGCCCAGAACTTACCTGGGATACGAAGACCTGCGGACAACTGATAGAAAACAATTTTTAAAAGATCTAAAACTTAAACTGTGTAACTGTATATATATGCATACCATCTATATCTATAAACAGCAAGCAAGCCAAAGCACACTTTTATATGAAGGAGAAGCAAGCAGGTACTAAGGTGACCTGTCAGTACTTGACCCAACGAGAATAACAGACTTTGTTTATAATGGGACAGCAGCACAGATCACCTGCTGAAAGCAGAGCTGGGGTATACTGACTGCATGAATGGGAGTTATAGACATTACAGGATGGTTTGGGGAGCACTGGGCTATCTGGCCTCTTCCAGACCACTCAAAAGAACATAGCCCCAGCTGCACAGGGGCTCTGGGAGCAGGTCTGGTAGCAGCAGCTAGTTGTGATTGGACTAGATGATCTTAGTGGTCTTTTCCAACCTTAATGATTCTATGATTCCATGAAAACCAGAACGGGTGTGCAGCTGCTCCTTGTGTGCCCTGCCTGTGCCATCTTCTCCACCAAGGGATGGACTGCTTGAATGGCACTCTTAAAGACAGGTTTTCCTGGTGCTGTCTTTGGGGATATGTGTGTGCTCTGCAATAACCCAAATAGCACTGTTTGTAATAGTTGGCATTTGGCTCCCCAAGGAAGCATCCTTCCTGCCATGTCTGAGGGACCTCAGGATGGGCTCTTAATTGGATCCATGCACGCACTCCCCCAAGGCACTCTGACACTCTTCAAGCCCATTCACTCGCCTCGTGGATCATTAAAAGCCTTTGCTACTGACAGTGCTACTCCCAGAAGGCTTCTTTGATGTCTGTTTGGATATAAGACCTAAATTATTTTATAAATAAACATCTGGATGGAATTAAAAATAAATCTCGTAAAAATAAATCCTGTTTGCAGACACAAAACTGCTTTTGAGCAAAATTGTACAATTTTCTCCCCCACAAAACCAGAGGTGGAAAAAAAACCCCAACCCCAGTCTCTGTTTTCCATTTCATGCTCAGCTACAAGCTCAGAAGTGTCAGGTTCATCCTCTGTGCAGACATGTTGAAGAGGCCCATTGCTATGTGCCACAACATGACTGCTCCAAGCAACAAATCCAAGCCTTTTTCCCCATCTGATCCACAGTGAGCAGCTCAGGATGCTTGTGTGAGCCAGAGATGGGCTCGTGAGCCCCCATTTGCAGTAGGTGTAGTCAGCTTGAGGTCTGGAGCAAGCAGACACCTTCCTGTCCTCTGGTGAGGAGACCTGTGCCATCTCATGCATGGAGTGCAGAGCTCACACAGTTGGCTCCCTCTGTACTTTCTTTCCTGGTTGAAGTTGTCTGATCCATTTGTAGAGATCACTGCTGGAGCCTTTCTCTTGGTCTGTGACTCCATGTGCTCCACAGCTGGCTGGCAGATCATCTGCTGGCAGCAACATCTGGTACATGGTCTTCCAGAGCAGAAGAAAGTGATTGAAAACTTTACCAAGGGGCATTAGGCTTAAGGGGAACTCTAGGAGTGGGGCCATTCCCTGGCTGAGCGCTGTGGCCCTTCTCTGCTTTATGGCTCAGCAGGCTGGGTATATCCCTCAGCATATGACACGTCCTGGCACTGGCTTCTGAGATGGAAAAGACTCTGCTTCAGAGGTTTGTGCAATCGCTGTGGAGTGCTTGAGATAACATGCCTAGGACAGAAATCCCTTCTGAAGGCATTTGATCTTCATAAGCGCCTTGAGATCCTGGCGAAGGAAAAGGGAAAATGGAGGCAGAGAGGAAAAAAACAGTCTCCAGGCCAGGCAGTCTCAAACAACTCATAGAATTGTAGAATCGTTAAGTTTGGAAAGACCAATAAGATCATCTAATCTAGCCATCAACCCATGCCTGTGACTGCTCTAGACCATGTCACTCAGTGAGACATCTTCACTTTTCTTTAACGCCTCCAGGGTCGGTGACTCCACCACCTGCCTGGGCAGCCTATGCCACTGCCTCACCACTCCTTCTGAGAAGAAATCTTCCCTGATATCCACTGTGAACCTCTCCAGGTGCAACTTGAGGCTGTTACCTCCAGCCTCTGGACAAGAAAAAAGTGCTCCACTCTCAAAGGCTTCTTTCTGTGTCCCAGCTCCACACACCACTTCATGTTATTTTGGGGTCAGTGGCCATTGCTGCCTCCCTCTAACATGGCATCAGTATGCTGAACTGCTCCAAAAACAGCTGTCCTATTTACTCAAGCTCTTCATTTCACATGTTCAGGCACATCTTCCTGACGTAACTTATTGTCCTTCTTCTGTTACTTTAATTTGGAAAGAAGGAGATCAAGCATTATCCATTTACCAGCTTTTCTACAGAGCATAAGCATTCCTTGGGTTTTCCTCAGAGACCCATTATTCAAGAACACTGCAGCTCTTTCAGTCTATTTCTGCAAATCCTCTTGAAAGGTTGTCTGAGTTAACAGTGTTGCCAATATCAAGCTTTCAAGAATAATGATCCAGGCCTCGAAAGTCAAGAGATTAGCTTTAAATAGGGAGCGTTTTAGGTTGTTGGGTGTTTGGTTTTTATTTTATTTATTTATTTATTTTTAAATATAAAAACAAGCGTTGAAATTTGGCATTCGTTTTATTTACCTTTTCTTACTAAATCTTTGGCATATGCTCAAGTCACACTTTCAAGCTGTTCTCCTGTAACTGTTAAAAAGCAGAAGCTGACACTCTGAGGAGCTGAATCCTAAGACCCGGGGAGCTGAGATTTGTGAAAATGAATTCAGGCATAATTACAATAAAATCACAAGAATTGGGACCACTGAGTTGGTAGGTGTACAGATTGGTAGAAATAACATGATCTTGACTTTAGTTTGCATGATCTTTGGGCTCAGTTCAAGCCTGTCTATCTTAACATGCCTAACTCTGTTTATTAAGTCATCTTATTCTGGTCCATATGTACTTTATAAACTTTATTTATTTCTCCAAAGACCATGGACAAATATCTGTCTTCCTCTGTTCTGCACAATAATATTTTGAGTAGGTATTAGATCCAGATTATTGGACAATAACTCAGTTTAGGTGAGGACAATTAGACAACTTCAGACTGAAGGTGCCTATGTACAAAGTGGGTCCTCAAACTCCAACTATAGTTGGGTTCCTAAACTCCTACTGTGGCTGATGGAGTTGAGAGTTCAAGTCGGTAGTCTACATGTACGTAGACAACTGAACTGCTCTGAACAGCCACTTCCCACCCAACCTCTAGGAGATGCTCTAGAAGTCAAGAAGGGAGGCTGAGGTTAGATGATAGGAAGTTCTACACAGTGAGGGTGGTGAGGCACTGGAGAAGCTGTGGATGCACCCATCCCAGGAGGTATTCAAGTCCAAGTTGCATGGGGCCGTGGACAGCCTGATCTGGGAGTGGCAGTCAGCCCATGACAGGGGGTTGGAACAGGATGGAATTTCAATCCAAATCACTTTATGGTATGATTCTCTCATATCTTTGCTGGTACCCCCAGATGTACTTAGTTGTCTCAGCTGGTACTTGCCACCAGCATGTGGGCAGCAAACAGAGCTCCAAGTCAAGAGGTAACTGGTGAACTCAATAGTCTGGAGAGCTGCTCGCTGATGCGATGTAGGTGCTTACATGGGTTTCACTAACATGTCTGTAATGTGAATCAGACATTGTTCTTATACAAAGGCAGTGTTTTAAATTAAATTTCCAAGGAGCAGAAATGTTTCTTGTCTGAACTTCTCTAAATGGTTCTCTTATGGCCGTGCAAGGAAGAGAGCTCTGCCAAGAGATCTGATTTATAAAGTCCCATCACTACTTCTGTGAAAAATGTCCCCCAGACTGCATTAACTATTGTATTAACTTTTAAAATGCCTATATCATACACTTACCTGCCCAGCTAAGTCTGTGTCAGTAATGCTTGCTATCCTTTCTTATGTCTAATTGCACTTATTTTGTCTCACCTTTTCAATGACATTTCTATCACCCTGAAATTTAGGAAGAACCACTCAGCTGGCTCTTGACAATACCTTTTGCAACACTTCTTGGTGGTTATTTGGAAGAATTTTTTGAGAAGTCTTTTGCAAGAAATCTAAAGTTGAAAACATCCTGCTGCTCAGGATCAGAGATGACAGACTGAGAGGAGCACATTCACTGCGTTGACACACACTGTAAAACTCTACCCATACACCCCATTGCTAATGGGGAACAGCTGAAATAGAGACATTATTGCTGTAACTGTTGGATTGGCAACAAGTCCTGCAGCAGCAGCCTTGGGTTTTTGACTTGCCAGATGTAATCTTTGCCTTCCCTCCACTATCGGGAGCAGCCACATCATATAACCCTTTCAGAGACAGAACCAACTCTGTCTTGAAAGCAGTTGTGTTTTTGAACTCGATCCTCCTCCTAGAAGGCTGTTCAAAAACTTCATGCCTCTAAGGAGAAACCTCATTTCCAGCTTTGTAGTTAGTTTATTCCCATTTGTTCTTATGCCAGTGTTTTCACTTAAATTCAATAGATCTTCTTGCCCCCATCCCACATTCACCTTAAGTGAATCTGTAGAGAGCTTTTGTACTACTGTTTGGGCTGAATAAGGTTAAGTTTTTGATCTCCTCTTGTAAAAAAGCACATCCATTCCCTTGTGCCTCCCACGAGCCTTCTTCTGCCCTCCACGTGTTTGATTTCATCTTCTTGAACAGGATTTGCCAGAAGACGACAGGCTTTTCCAGATGGTATTAATACCCTTTTTACTGGAAGTACCTTAGTGGGAACATCCTCATCTTATTTCTCTTGTTCATAGCCTTGTTATGCTTATGACCTAGCCCAGCTGCTGATTAATATACCCACGTTTTAATCCCAATACATGATTTTCAGCTGATTCAGAGATCTGTAGAAGTCTGCACAGATCCTTCCTTTCTCTGAGGCAAACCTTGAATTCTGTACAATCACATCTATGTCTCTGCTTTTCCTATTCTCCCTTTAATCTTACTGGAAGATACTCATTTCCTTCTACTGATCAAAACTCCCTTCTGTTGTTCTGATGTTGGGATATTTCATCAACATTTTCCTTTACTTTTTTTTTGAGACTATTAACAAAATACTTGGTAAGAATAATTCATATGCTCTTCTATGAGGACCCTGCTAGTCACTGTCCCAGCAGATGATGCTTCTTACAGGATTACTGTCTGCCATCTCCTCTTCCATCAATTCCCTCCTCGCTTTACCACTCTTTGCCTCGTTCAAATCCCCCGTGGCACCATACCAAACTGTGGCCCTACTGCGGTTCCCAGTGAGATATCAAGTTCATCTGGCATGACTTTTATAAATGTACAGTGCTTTTAATTCATTTTCCATCTATGCCGCTGTTTTATTTAATGACTCTTTCCATGCAATTCATTTGCCTGCCTAATATACTGTCAGGGTGAAGCAAGCCGACTGCAGTTGCCAGTATTACTTTGCTTTCCCCCCCTAAGTGGGATTCTGCATTTACTTTTCCAGCTTGGTTAATTTACACATCTCCTCTGCTCTGCCCCATATGCAGCCTTTTCCTGCCTTTAAATATAAGAAGTGCAGCATAGATGTTGAGCACCCACTGGGTTTTTTGAAGCTTTTTTCTAGATTAGATTTGGTCATTTCTGTTTTCACACTTTTGTGCCATTTCCTTTCCTCTTATACTCGACATTAACCATTTGGAAAGCTACAGTGAAGTATCCATTTCATTCTGTATCCATCTTATCTTTAATTTTCCTCACTCATGTGTCCACATCTTTCCATAGTTCTTTCATTTTAAGAACTTGCCTGTTTGTTTCAGTGACCTCTGCTAGGTCTATATCAACTTTATTTCTTGTAATTCCCCCTTTATCATTTCTATCTGCAACACCTGCTTTCTGTGCTCCGAGTGCTAAGCAGCCAGGTGTAAATGAATCATCCTGCACCTTTTGTGTACAGAAATTTCAGTCTTCATTGATGTTCAAGTCCTTGAACTAACTTCATTAGTTCTCTTTGAAATTAGTTTGCCCTTTTAAAATTGCAGCTTTTGTTACCTATCTTTTTATTTACTTTTGCATGTAGTTCAAGCAAAATCTCTTTGTATTTACCCAGACCAAGGGTCCTTCTGTTTAGTATGATTTTTGTGTTATTTATCAAGAATAAAGCTAAAGCTGCATTGCCTGTGGTGGGTTCAGCCATTGTGTCAGTAAAAAAAACCCCTTAGTCTCTGCCTCCCAGGAATACCTACAGGTCATTGTTACTGGCAGCATTTCTTCTTCCATCTCTATGTAAAAAGTGAAAATATCACACAACAGCACCTATCCTGGTAGCATTTATCTGCCCAATTTCCAAAAATCTCTGTCCATAGACTCACTTTCACCAAACAACTGGAGACTGATTAATGCTACCAGTGGGAAACATTTTTTGTGTTCTGTTGAAAATGCTGATAAATGCTTAGGACGTTTGATGGATTTCTCTGCTATTTGAAATAAATAATGGGCAAAAAGCAGTATGACTGATGTGGTGCAGCCTGCATGGCCAAGATAGAGGCATGTCAAGAAAGTCAGAAGGTCTGTGCCTAAGGGTGAGGGGATGATAAATGAAAGGACTATACAAATTCCATCAGTTCTAAGCTCTACTCAGTGTAGGCAAACTCCTACAGATGTTATCTCACAGTGATCTGATGATGTAAGACCACTGAGACGGATACAGCATGAAGTCCCTGAATCTACCGAAATCAGGAGCCTCTCTGTAGATGGCATATGTCTCCTGGAGATCATTTCTGACATACCTGCAGCCAGATCTGTGCCACAAGACAGATGCTCAGATGCCTGTTCCCCACTTTGTTACAGCTTTATTTTCTGCATTGTTCGTATCTACTTGCGCCTACTTTTACTTGCAGTTTTGAACCCATGCGCTTCCTCATACTGAAGACAAAAGGCATGGCTGTGAAAATGGTGAGCCTGGCTGTCAGTTAAAGCTTCCTTTCATTTGTTCCTGTTGAGTGTTTCAGAGTCATGTAGCACATAAGTGCTCTGTCAACTCACTTGTTCAAGATATGGGAGTTTTTAGGCAGACTGGGACATAGGGAACCAAAGGCCAGATTACATCAGCTGACCCTACTGAGCGTGAGCTTGCATTCACTCTGTGGTACGTGGCCAGAATCTCACTGAAATCACGTAACACAAAAATTACATAGTTAGGAAGTTAATCCCTCAAACTGAAAAACTCTGATCAAGAAACTGCCGCAGACCTCCCGATGCCTGAAGGATCAGTTTATTTCCAATGACAGTTAGGCAACCCAACCACCTTCATGCCTTGGGAAATATTCCCCTTAAGGATTTGCAAGCAGAAGCAACACTGGTGTGTGTGTTGTATCAGCCTGTCAGCAGAGATGTCCTTAGAGCTGTTTTCCCAGTTCCCTGTACTCAACAGGGGCAGATGGGCTCAGTGTTGTTCCTCCTACTCTGCACTGATGCCACCTTCTCCCTGAGGCCCTGCTGCCTCCCCTCTCCACCCTTAGGCTCTCCAGGAGTCGCTGTGCAGAGACAAAGACCAACCCCAGGCACCAGGGCACACTGAGGGCACCCAGCTGGCAACTGACTTGGCAGAAAAGGGTTTGGGGGTCCAAGTGGTCACCAAGTTGAACGTGAGTCAGCAATGTGCTCTTGCTGCTAAGAGGACTGATGGGATCCTGTGCTGCATTAGGCAAAATGCTGCCAGTAAGTCAAGAGAGATGATCCTTCCCTTCTGTTCTGCATTGGTGAGGCCACACCTGGAGTCCTATGTCCAGTTCTGGGCCCTCTAGTACAAGAGAGGCATGCACATACTGAAAAGGGTTGAACGTAAGGACATAAGATGATGAAGGGACTGGAACACCTCTCTTGTGAGGAAAGCTTGATAGAGAAGTGTTCAGCCTGTAGGAAAGTGTTCAGCCTGTATCCATGTCTATAGATACCTGAAGGGAGGATGCAAAGAGGATAGAGCCAGAATCTTGTCTGTGGTGCCCAGTGCTGGGAAAAGAGGCAACTGGCACAAACTGGAACCTCTGACCACCAGAAGCACTTCTGTGCTGTGCAGGTGACAGAGCAGTGGCACAGGTTACACAAAGGCCGTGGGTTCTCCTCCTCGGAGATCTTCCAAAGCTGCCTACCTGCATGTGGCCCTGGGTACCCTGCTCTGGGCATCCCTGCTGGAGCAGGGGCTGGAGCAGATGGACTCAGAGGTATCTTCCAACATCAGCCATTCTGTGCTTCCCTGGCTGGAAGTTTTTGAAAGTCTATTGACTAATAACCCTCCCAGTTTTGCTCCTTCCATTCCATGGGTGTGATAGAATCATTTCTTTTCCACTGAAATATTTTTACAGCACAGTACAGGGGCAGGACTACACAGCCAGAGTACCCAGCTGCAAACAGAGTCAGATCTTTTATTCCATAATGGGTTCTTTTGTGACACTGAGATATACACATATGTAGAAAAGTATAAATGAATCCTAGTGTAATGAGAGAGAGAAGCATAAAGTCAGCAAAAAGACAATAGAGGCTTTTGATCTGCATCAATGGGAAACACAGAAGAAGTTGTATGCAGTAGGCAGATCATAACTCACGTTGGAGTAAATAACGTAGATATTGTTCTGATCTTGTGTGGAGTTTTGCAGCTTCAGTAAAAAATTGCTATTGACCATTTGTTTCAAGAGAGAATGTGATGCGTAGAAGGACTCTTTTAGCAGGAACTCAAGATAAATTCATAATGTAATCTTCTGCCTTCATCATGTGGTAGACAGCATTGAAATAAAACCCTTGTTACCTCCTTCACTCTTTGCAACACATGTAAGAGTTTTTGCCTCCTGCTCTGCTCCATGCGCACACTCAGCAACAACACAGCTGCTCTCCCCTCACCATGTAAGTTGAGAAAGAGAAATTTCTTTGTGGTTGCAAAAGGGGTTATTTTACATTCACAGCCATCTGAGGAGTGAGCTGTTCCCATCTCTCTCTTCTTCAATTTCTGGTCTGTCTAACAGGGAACGTAGCTGTCCAGTAAGACGTTTCTCCCCTGATTAAAAATCTCCTGAGTGCTCTCTGGGCCCTGTTTGATCATCACTTTGTAAATGCACTCATACTCAACCAGAGACGCAAGTATGTGTTGAGTTGTAGGGGATGAGAATGAACCTCTCTAGGAGAGCCACCTTGGTCCCAGTGCCATAGCTGCACACATTCTGGCAGAAACATTTCCATTGCTGCACTCAGACCCAGAAATTGAAGTTACACCATGGAGAAAACAACACAAGGGCTGCTTCCCTGGGCACATTACTGTGGGGAGATTTTCCTCCTCTTATCCCCAGGGCTCCCATCCTCTTCCCTTCTACTCCCTTTGGAAAGCACACCCTGCTTGGACATAACTTGGGAAAGTGATAGCAAATGTTCAGGAGCTTTCCTCTTTCATCATTCAGTTACCTGGAAGGAGCTTGGAAACCTGTGGAACAATGAGAGAAGTCATGCTAACTGTCACCGGCCACTGCCTGTGGCTGAGGACACACTCGTGGTGATGTTCATGACAAGATCACGGCATCATGTTCTGGGATCAAGCTAACCATGAGGCATGAGCCTTTTGATCCAGCACAGACTGTAAAAGACTGTAACAGTTGTTAGTCTAGATGCATGTTTTTTCTTATCTTTTGTCCAAATTGAGCATGTAGACACAGCTGATCTGAGCAGAGACTATTTCTCACTGAATCTAGGGGTAGAAAACTTGGTTGACTGGGCCTGAAAGACTAGTTATCAATGTCATATGATGTAGTTACAAGTAATGAATCCAGGTAGTTCAGTTATATCTAAATATATTTTTTTATCTTGTTCTCATCACATACGACAACAAATTGAGGAATATTCTAAGGAAATTTTGTTCAGAATCCCTTGATCAATTTTAATACCTAAAGACAAATGGCTGTTCTTTCAGGTTTTTAAACGCCCGGTTATTGTTCAAAAAGATGGATTCTGCTGTGAAACACCAGAGAACAGCTAGAGACAGAGCGATTACATTTTTGGTCTGAGCTAAGAAAGCTATTCTTGTGATCACCTGCTGATAGGCAAAGCCAATGTCGTGTTCCACACAGACTTTTGAACAACTGTGGAGTAACATATGCTGGACGTTATCAACTTGGGCTCATTTCTATTAAATAATTGAGGTCCCTTGAAATCTCAGGAAGGGGTAGAAAATAGTGTGGAGAATCAAAAATGGATGAATGGAATTTGTGGATGAAAGCTGAGCGCTTTAAAATTAATGAGAAATTGAATTCCTCGAGCTCTTACACTCTTCTCTGTTGCCTCCCTTGGACTGCCTCACCTATGAAGCTTCAGAGCTTTTCCTGTCCCTGCATCACACAACTCCAAGTGCTTCCTGGAACCTCGGGCTACAGGGAAGCCCAAGCGCCATCTGGCAAACAGCTTGAAACTACCCGAATAGATCAAGTGATCATTTCAAAATCAAAATCATCAGGCTTTTTATCAGAGTATTCTGTTTTCCAGACACCAGCTTTATTAGAGGAAAAATGTAGTTTTTAAACAAAGATTTTCCATGTAAACTTTTAGCTGGAATCCTGAGTTTCCTTTGGAAAATAGGTTTGATTTAAAAATGGATTACATCTTATAATAAAACCTCATTCTAGTTCCTACTGCCAGAGCAAGCTAGTTTTACTGACCTGGCCCAACAGTGAAAAATTCTGTCTTTTCACCATTATTTCTGAAAGGATGATCAGTATCAGATGAGCTGGAAGTCAGCCCTTTTCCATTTCGGTTCAAGTATTGCATGGGGCACAAGCAATGGGGCTGCCAGGAGGAGGTGGCAGGAGATGCCAGGAGGGACTGACATGTGGCCAAGGGCAGTTGTAACTCTTGTGCAAGGAGTTAAATCATAGAATACCCTGAATTGGAAGGATCATTGCCCCTCCGCTCCCTGTGAGGAGCTGCAGCTGCCGTGAGGCCTCCCCTCAGCCTGCTCTGCTCTGGGCTGAGCACACCACGGACTGCAGCCGCCCCTCATACACCTTGTCCTTGTCCTCCAGATCCTTCTCCAACTTCATAGCCCTCCTTTGGATGCTCTATAGTAGTATTACGTCCTTCTCACACTACAGCACCCAAGCCTGCACGCAGTGCTCAGGGTGAGGCTGCGCAGTGCCACGCACACATGAAGATGATACCTGGTAAATCCATCCAGGCAGGCAGAGATGCTGTGTATCAAAGTGAGAGCACACAACAACAAAAACCTATTGCAGCACCTGATCTTTTTTTCCTAGGATATTTCCCCATCACGTGCTGAACTCGCCCTCCATTTGCAAGCTGGGGGATCCAGCCAAGCAGCAAGGTTTGCAAAGCTTGCTTAGCTCTCAACAAACACTGTTTCTCTGCTATGTTTGTCATCCTGGCAGAGCAGTTGTTACTGATATCTGGGATGCAATTGCCCATTTTGCAAAGGAAGGGAGCTTGTGTGGGGGTTGTAATGCAATAATGAAATCTATTGTCAGGAATAAATCTGTGGGAGTATTTAGATGTTTCTCCCCTTTTTCTGACCCACTTGGTGCTGACATGTCTGGCAGTGCTGAGAGGGCCATTCGCCCTGCAGGAAGGCAGCACCAGTGTGGTGAGTAGAGGCTCTCTCTGGGTTAGTCAAGAGGGCTAAATCTTCCTTATCCTCAGCAAAATAAAATAAAAATCAGAATCATAGAATCTCAAGGTTGGAAAGGACCTATAAGATCTTATATAACTGTTTGGCCCTTTCTGCTGCACCGTACATGAAATGCTTTCTGTGGGGAAGCCAGACCCCTCCTGCTGCCCTCCCATGGGGTGACCTGAGCAACCCACGCTGGCAGTGGGAGGACTTGCTCGGAGCAGCTCACCATCTCACAGCCGAGCAGGAGGCGGAGTGAAGGAAAGTATTTGGCTTTCAGTCCTCATTGAGAGCCCAGAGACAATGCCCGACCCAACGGCAGTAGCAGAAACTCCCTAACACAGCACCAGATTTCTGCCTGCTGGAAGAAGATAGATTTCTTTATGGGCTGAATCTCTCAATTTCTGCCCTTATAATTTCCAGATTGCTTTTATTATAGATACTTCCCCTGTTCTGTCCTTACTTCCCCAGTTTATCACAGCTTGTACTTCATGTTTACTCCGCTTTGTATTTTTAGCCTGGTTTCCTAAGGAAATGATGTGCGAGCCATCATGCTGTCTGGTGCTCCATCTATGCCCTATTCCCCTCTTCTACAAAAACAAAAAGAAAGTACTGATCCATCCTAATTGCATCTGATGAAGGAGGAAATATTTCCAAGATATTGCAGCAGATAAGGTCCTTGAGCCTGTGTGGGAAAGCACAGCACCCTTCAACGTTTCTCCCTTCCTTCCTGTCAAAGTGATGTTGTGCTGCAGCCAATTGCAGAGAAAGGTGGGAGATCCACGCCTATGGACCTGGATCTGTCCCTTTCTCCAGCCACCATCAACCACATGAGATTGATGGCAAAAAATGGCTTCCAGTGACTTCTGGTTGCTCAGGAGTGACTATGCTCAAAGCCGTGTGGCAGTGGTGGCACTGCTGCTCAAATGTACAGAGAGTGCAGGGAATCATTTCAGTGGCTGTCGGCAAGGCTTGCCCTGCTTCACCTTTGTGGCATCTCTCTTGGAGTTGTGGCCAAGCAGCTCAGCCCAGACATCTTCCTGGGATTTTGGTAGACAGCTGCAACTTCCATTGGCACAGCAGAGATGGGGAGGTTGTCCTTTGCAGGTTTAGCCTGGGGCTGCTCACTTGATATGGACATTGAATTTGGTGTTAAGTCCACATGGCTGGCAGGATGGGGATACTCAGGTATGGATTCATCATGCAGGCTTCACAAACTTCACTTAAATTAACTGAAAGAATTCCCTACATCCATGCCAAAATAACATCACCTCAGCACTGACAAGAATGGACACATTCCACGACATGCCAAGCCCTTGCTGAGGATGGGAGGAGGAACCATCTATAGATATGGCTAACTTGCAGGACCCAGAAGCACCTCCCCAGGTCCTTTGGCAGGATTCTCAGATGGGACAGTAGCAGCTCTTTGCTCTAACCTTCTCATCCTAAGGTGATGGCACCAGGATCCTACCCATGCCACCCTGGTAAGGCTGTGACATTTCCGTGTCCCCATCCTATTGGCCTTGGAGGCATGGACATCAACCAAAGGACTCGTGTCCTTACAGACATCCCCTGAGCATGCACAGAGGAGAGGAAACAGAGAGCCTGGAAGGAGCGCTCAAAGAGTTGAAGCAAAAGCAGGCACTGTTTTTCTGGGGGTGGCCGGGGGGTGGAGGAGCAGAAAGGAAAAAACAAGGCTTCCAGATGAGTTCATTGCGTCTCGAATCACACTCATTGAAACACATCTGTGTTTCCAGGGCTGTGCGCAGAGAAAACTGCCTTAGTCAGCTCTTGTTTTCAGTTCTGTGTGTTGGCTATTTGTATGGTTCCTTTCTACCCCCTTCAAATCAGATTCTCTGGTGTATAGGGCTTAGTTCAGCCAGAGCTCTATCCAGAAAGCTGCTCCCAACACTTCCTAATCTCATAAACAAGAAAGAAATGACTCAACACTCCAGAACAGAAACCGCTTTGTTCAAGCACAGCAGTGGCAATCTCTAGGAGACACCTTGCCTGCATGGGTACCTATCAAGGCATTGCAGGCAGCTGACAACAGAATGGTGTTTTCCAATCCAGGTAAATTATATTTCATTATGAAATGGCACACAGCCATAATTACTGTATTTGTGTTTTACAATGAGACTTCCAGCCAGCATTTGGCAGAGAGCTGATTAAATCGCTGAGGTGTAATTGAAGGGTTTGATTGCTTTCCACCTACAGCGACCAACACCTGCAGCGTGCTGCTGGCTGCCTATAGGCTTCACATCCCTGCAGTTCTTCCAGCCACCAGCAGCCCTGGGCAATGCCACCCAGAGGTCATCCCACAAACCAGGCTAGCTGTGGTGGTCGGTGTGTCTGAGAGACACAGATAGGGGGCTCCGTGCAAGACTCGTGGTAGTAGATTTCAGGCACAGCTGTAAGAGCCAAGCACTTGTACAAGGATCTCAGATTTTCCTTATCATAACCCTGTTTCCAACTTGTCATTGTCCAACACTACAGAAGCTCAAAGGGCAAATAGAGAAATATTTTCCATGTTAATTTAACATATTTCCATCTCCATGTTTTTGACTAATCACCTGTATCTTTGAAACATGCTGTATTAGTGCTTTTTCAGGGACTGCCTTTGCAGCATAGAATCATTTGAGTTGGAAGGGACCTTTAAAAGCCATCTAGTCCAACTCCCTGCAGTGAACAGGAGCACCTACAGCTTGATTAGGTGCTCAGAGCCCCATACAGTCTGACTTTGAATGTCACCAGGGATGGGGCATCTACAACCTCTCTGTGCAGCCTGTGCCAGTGCCTCACTACCCTTACTGTAAAAAAGCTATATCCAGTCTAAAATTCCCTCTTTTAGTTTGAAGACATTTCCTATAGCCTTGTCCTGTCACAAGGGACCCTGCTAAAGAGTCTGTCCCCTTATTTCTTACTGTCCACCTTTAGATACTTGAAAGGCCACTCTCAGGCCTCCTGGGAACATTCTCTTCTCCAGGCTAAACAGCCCCAGCAATCATTTTCCCTTGTGATTTCTCCATGCCTTCTGGTACTTTGGGTGGCAGCCCTCAAGCCAGCGTGGCCCAGCTGGTTTCCTGGAGGTGCTGCCTGTGGTGGGGACAAACACAAGGAGACCTCCTTCACCAGACCAGGAGCAGAGAGCACAAAGCAGGATAGTTCCTCAACTGCTGTTCATTAACATTCAAAAACAAACATCAAGTCAGCTGTGTTTGCAAGATTTTCTTTTTACCCTCTCCAAACATCCCAGCTGCAAAGCAGAATGTGTGTGAGGGAATAGCTGAGGAAAATAATCCCCAGCCATAGCTAGTCCCTAGATAAGAAATATTCCACTGTTATTCAGGGCTGAAACCCTTGCATCACCATCCAGCAAACGAACTGAAGCAAAAATGTGCATCCAGCAAAAACAGCTTCCTTAGGTGTGCATAGACTTCTGGATTCTCCACCTTCCAACCAATACAGCCGCAGTGCATGGGCTGTCTTTTCAGGTGAAGTGGTCTGTGATGAGGAACACCCATGTTCCAATGACACTTGACATCCCGTTGGTTACACCTGCTGGTCAACACGTAGAGTGAACATGAATGATCTGAAGAATATCACTTCAGCTCCAAAGACAAAAAACAAAAAACAAAACGGGGGAAGAAGTACTATAGAATTCTCAAATACCTCCAGTAAATGAGGGTTTTCATTCCATGCTCAGTCACTGGAAGTGAATTCAACAAATAAGAAATAGTTATGAACAAATTATTCAAGTCACCAGTATTCTTGCACTGCCAGGCAACTTTCTGAGCTGTTACCAGTCTATTTCCCAGGTCTAGAAATAGCAGTTCATCTCATTACTGATTTCAAATTTTTTACATTCGTACCCTGGGAGTATGACCTGCACATTCGACTCATTTAAAAGATGCATATTAAGAAATAATATGTTACCCTCAGCGCACTGCTGGAGAGACCTGCCCCAAAAGAGAAGGACTGTCAGCATTCACAGCCCTTCCAGCATGCCCCGAGAGCTCTCCAGTCAGGTTGTAAAACGGAATAATAAAAAACTAGGCTGGAACAGACCTTGGAAGTTGTCTATTGCATTGCCTTGCCCACAGGCAGGATCCTCTCCCAAGCCACCCATGGGCTTTGCCCAACCTGTTCTCACAGCCTCTAATGATGGAGGTTCCTCAGACCTCCCCAGGCAATTTTACTGGGCTTATCTTCATCATTAGGCAGATTTTTCCCTAATGCCTAATCTAAAACCTTTCTGCAGTTTCAGCCAACTGCAAAAGGACACAGTGAAGGTTTCATAGAGTCACAGAATCACCAAGGTTGGAAAAGACCTCCAAGATCATGCAGTCCAACCATTCACCTACCGCCAACATTTCCCCACTAAACTATATTCCTCAGGACAACATCTTAATGATTCTTGAACTCGTTCAGGGATGGTGACTGCACCACCTCCCTGGGCAGCCTGTTCCAGCACCTGGCCACGCTTTTAGAGAAGAAATTTTTGCTAATGACCAACCTGAACCTCCCCTGGCACAACTTGAGGCCATCCCCTCTTGTCCTATCGCTAGTTACGTGGGAGAAGAGGCCAACCCTCACTTCTTTCAGGCAGCTGTAAAAAGTCTTTATGAGTCTCCGCCAGACTGAACTATCACAGTTCCCTCAGCCACTCCCCATAAGGCCTGTGCTCTGGACGCCTCACCTCTTTGTTGCCCTTTTCTGGAGATGCTCCAAGGCCTCCTTATCTTTCTAGTAGTGAGGTGCACAAAACTGAACACAGCACTCAGGGTACAGCCTCAACAGTGCCAAATACAGGGGGATGATCACCTGCTGGCAACACTACTTCTGATACCAGCCAGCATGTTGATGGCCTTCTTGGCCAGCTAGACACTGCTGGCTCATGTTCAGCTGAGTATTGACCAACAGCCCCACATCTATTTCTTCCACCCAGCTTTCCAGTCACTCTGCCTCAAGCCTGTAGCATTGCCTGGGTTTATTGTGACCAAAGCGCAGGACCTGCCACTTACTCTTGTTGAACTTCGTACAGATGGCCTCAGCCCAGCTATCCAGCCTGTCCAGATCCCTCTGTCGGGGCTTCCTACCCCCAAGCAAATCGACACTTCCAGCCAACTCGGTGTCATCTGTAAACTTACTAAGGGTACACTCAATTCTCTCGTTGAAATCATAAACAAAGATATTAAACAGGACAGGCCCCAAAACCAACCCCTGAGGAATATCACTCATGACCTGTTGCCAGCTGGATTTTACACCATCATTCTCTGGGCCCGGCCATCCAGGCAGTTCCTTACCCAGCCAAGATTGTACCTGTCCAAGCCATGGGCTGACAGCTTCTCCAGGAGAATACTGTGGGAGACAGTGCCAAGGGCTTTGCTGAAGTCTAGGTTGACTATGTCAACAGCCTTTCCTTCATTCACCAGGTGGGTCACCTGGTCATAGAAGGAGATCAGGTTGGTCAAGCAGGACCTGTCCTTCATGAATTTATGAAATGTGTTTGCTGAAATGTCCCCTCACTTCACTGTGTCCTTCACTGCAGTGAGACACTACAGTTCCTCCAGGTTTTTTTTTTCTAGACTACAAACCTCAACTGTAGTATCTTCAGAGTAATCTTGAAGGACAGTCACACACAGATGTAGCTCAGCCTGGGGATGAGGGAACCCAGGGTAACAGCTCCAACAAGCTCCTCTAGAGGAAAAATAAATATGGAATAAATAATGGAATCATAGAATGGCTTGGGTTGGAAGGGTTCTCAGAATCATTTAGTTCCAACACCCTGCCATGGGCAGGGTTCTCCTCTAAGGAATAAAAAACTTCCTTTGGCCACTCAGAAGAAATCTTTCATTCAAGATCTTTTAATTCCCCTACTCCTCATGAATATTCTGCACAAATAGGAATGAGGATAGTGGGAGTTTCTAAACAAAATTGTTTATTACCATTTGTAGGGGAGTGGTGAAACTAAGAGATAAGGAAATCCAGTGGGGATATTCTCCCAGGAGACAGGGAAATCCCTCAAGAACAATACTGAAATATTGGTTATTATCAGTACTGGGGCATTGTGACAGTCAGCCGGGGCATGTACTCAGCAGTGTAAGAATTAGAAGAAAAGCAATAACCGTAATATTCTGGAGGCAGTGGGGAGGTTTTTACAACATGGATGTTAGTACTAAGATCAATGAGAGTTGTTTGGTGGGCTACTTACGAGATAGAATTGAGGAGCTCACAAGAGAAGAAAACAAGGAAAGGCTAATTGCAGGAAAGCAAAGCAGATAAAATATCTTTCCCTACAGTACAAGCATTTATTTAGCTCCCAGATACACAGTTCTTGAGGCTGATAATCACTAAGAGGAGCTTTCCTGGAAAGAGCTGGGGGGAACCTTCAGTCTAATATCCAAATGGATGTTGTATAAGGAAGAAAATAGAGATAACTTTTCTATGGGTTATTCAGACATAGGTCTCAGTTATGATGTTGGCTTGGCAGCAGCTCCACTCACTGAGTCAGTGAACTTCTCCCAACTCGGGTAGATGTGCTGCATGACTGCAGACAGCAGCACGGACCCAAGCCAACAAGCCCCTGGGAGGTGGTCCTGCCAGATCCTCCCAGCTGCACCCGGAGGTGGCTTTTGGCATGCAAACTTCTGTTCTCAGCACTGATACTATGACCCCAGGACAAACAGGGTTCATCACAATTATCCACCATGGGGAACTCCCCAGCTCGGCTGATGCTGGTGAAACTGCGAGCTGGCTTTGTGGGTTGGTGCTTCCTTCCCACGCAGACATATGCTGGAGGAGAAAAACAAGGAAGCACTGAGGGGTGCAAGTAAGCTGACTGTCTCCAAGTCCTTGTGCAGCCTCCAGCTCTGTTACTACTGAACTGCCAAGTGCAAGCCAAGGTCTTATATGCGACCTTGGCTGTTCCATCTGAGGATAGTTGTGGGGCACTGGAAGTCGAGGAATGGAGTGAGTGGAAGAGGCAACAAGAGGTATGGAAAATGACTCACAGAGAGAGAAAGAGCTTCCAGGAGAGAAAAGATGCAGAAAAAAATGGAGGAGACTTAAAGGGAGGACCTGACATTGTTCGGGGAAATGTGAAGAGGGGTACTGCACAAAGGGAGATGGAAGGAGCAGACAGTGGGTGATGCGCTGGATGCTGCTGTTGCTCCTCCAGTGGATACGGAGAAGGGCGGTGACATGTAAGTCAATGGGCAAGTTCAGGCCAACATGTTGTAACAGCTGCTTCCCTTCGTACACCAAAATACTGTGGGCCAAATGAAACAACCTCAGTGAAAGCCTGTTGAGGATCTGAATTCAGACAAACTAAACTCTCCTACAGACTGCTCTGCGTGCTCCATACCAAACAACTTCAGTGAAAGTTCTTTGAGGATCTGCAGATGCTGAAACCAAACTCTCCTCCTCAAAGGCTCCTCAAGCCTCAGCTTCCCAGCCATGCAGACCACGTCCCTCCTGGAAGCAGCAAATGGGTCTCTGCAGAAGGGAGTCCTCTGCACGGAGAGGGTGAGAACATTTCCATCCCGGGGTCACCGCATCCTCACTGCTTCCTCAGGGATATTTGCTCCTCTACCTTGGGAGGAGCAAAATATCTGTGACTAAATTTTTTTTTTTTTTTTTGTCTCAGGTAACTACTGGGTATGCTACATTTTAGGCAACAAGATTTTCACTGTGCTATAGTTCCTTCTAGGCAACGCTTCTGACTCAAAGTAATAACAACACAAAAATCTGGCTGGTTAGATATATTTGATCCTGATGTCATCCCTAGCACCTTAGACTTGGAGTGGAGTGTGAACACAGGGCAGGGAGAAGACCTGGAAGGAGGGTAAAGCGAAAAGGAAAAAAAAAATGTACCCATGACTGCCCTTCCCTTGGGCTGCAGGCATCTTGCAGCCAGAGCCCACAGGAGAACTGCATTTACCAGACCTTACCTACATGCATTGGTCTGCGGCTTTGCCCGGCACTACGCCATCTCATTTTTGAGGACTTACACAGCCCCTCTGCCATGTCCAGCACCATCTTTAATTCCTGAGGAAGTGCAGTGGCATTATCCCTAGAGAAGAACAAGAAATGAAGAGGATAATAACATCCCATCTCGGATTTCTTTAAATTCCCTCCAGGTTCTCCCACAGCCCCATTTCTGGAGAAAACCCCGGGGAAACAATAAGAAAGCAGCTCTTCCAGCCAGCCTGACCTCAGCCCTTCTTTAGGCCAGCTCATCTGCTTCTGCAGGGCTGCCAGCTGGCGAGCTCTGGGCTCCCCAGTGCGAGCTGGCGCAACCCAAGGAGTGAATCAACCCACCAAGGAGCTCACAGCAAGGATAAACAGCTCCGGGGCTGGATAAAACTAAATAGTTGGAAATTAGTGGGAAAGGAATTGCAGGAGAAAACTCTTGCGGCTCTACTATATGTCTGCGAAGCCTCAGACATGGACTGCAGTGATTGCTGCAAACGCTCTGATAATGATATTGCAGATGATAAAGGTCAGATAACAAAGAAGATAGAAGAGAAAATATCTACTTTGTCTGAAAACAGTATTTTAGCAAAGATAAGAGGCTGTCAGAGGAGGATGGGCCAAAGACCAAGTCCTTCTCCTTCACTGGTCTTTGTCTGAGAAACTCAAAGAATAAAATGGTGTAAGACCACTGAAATATACCCAAGCAGCAAAGCAGTCCCTTGTTCTTGGGCGATCAGAAGACAGCGGACTTGAATCACACTGATTTTTAGCTTCCAATGATGTTTTGTTCTTCCCTTCAAGAATGGTAAGGCTAAGATAGTGTTCAAGAATCATGGAATCATTAAGGTTGGAAAGACCTCTAAGATGACCTGGTCCAACTGTCAGCCCATCCCCACCACATTCACTCACCACGTCCCTCAGTGCCACATCTCCACGGTTCCTGAACACCTCCAGGGACAGTGACTGCACCACCTCTCTGGGCAGCCTGTGCCAGTGCATCACCACTCTTTCTGAGAACTTTTTCTTATGGAATCATTAAGGTTAAGGAAGGCATCTTGGGCATGTATGAGACATTTATTTGTACATGACCAAGGGAAAAAAAACAATGCAAAAAAATGAATGGCAAAAAAAAAAAAGGAAAGAATGGTGGGTAGAAGTGAGATGGCCCTTTGTCGCCACTCACTTCTGTTTTCTGTCTCTTTTCTAAAGCACTGCACACGTGCCACAGCCACAAGCAGGCATCAAGCCACCAGAGCCAGGCACTGCCACAGGCCCAGTGTGGGCAGCTAAAGAGCAAGAAGAGCATCAGCAGCTCATTCTGGACCCCATCATTCAGTGCCTTCTGCTGCTCAGCACTCAGCTATTCCCCTTCTGCTGGTCAATTCTGTATGGCAGGGGATACCTGCAAGGCACCAAGCCCAGCCCCAGGCCGGCTTGTTGTGTACTCTGTATGCTCAAATGGGCGCTGCTCAGCACAGCCTCAGCAGAAGTCTCTGTTGATTGTTTCACACTCCTCAGAGAGCACATGCAAAGCGAGCACAAGAAAAGCAAGGCCTGTTTTCCTCTCTTTCCATCATATCTACACATGCTTCCTCTTTGATCCACTGTTCTATACAGCTTCCCTCAAGAAATGCAAAACAGAACCTCAGTATCCATGAGGCTGCAGGCTTTTGTAGAATCATGGAATTATTAAGGTTGGAAAAGACCACTAAGGTCATCTCACCCAGCCCACAAACTCTGAAGGTGTTAAGATCCCTTCTAACCTGAAAAAGCTTTGGGAATCTCCTGGTTCTACTGAAATCAAATAGGAGACTTTTTTTCTCCTCTTAGTTGCAACAATTTCAGTATTTCACACTGTGATAGCAAGGAGTTAGGGGATGGGGAGATGTGGTTTCAGTGGGAAGCATTGCACCACTGAATCATTTTTGCTTTTCAAACGTTGCAGTGCATCTGCTCCCCTGTCCAGCAAACCCTGTGGAGAATGAGGGGTGGGGAAGGGAAGGGAAGGGAAGGGAAGGGAAGGGAAGGGAAGGGAAGGGAAGGGAAGGGAAGGGAAGGGAAGGGAAGGGAAGGGAAGGGAAGGGAAGGGAAGGGAAGGGAAGGGAAGGGAAGGGAAGGGAAGGGAAGGGAAGGGAAGGGAAGGGAAGGGAAGGGAAGGGAAGGGAAGGGAAGGGAAGGGAAGGGAATAAAAGGAGCTGAATACTATCTTAGAAGCAGCTCTGTCTGGGCCATACACTGGCATCCTGACTTAATGTGTTTCTACATCCTCCCCCTTGCTATAATTAATTTTTAATCATTCAAGCAAGTTCCCACATATCCTACAAATCTCTTTTCACAGATTTTGCTTTTAATGAAACCCTCACTTGCTTTCAAAAGAAAGTTGGGTTAGGGCGTGTCGGAGTTTGTTCATAATGCGTTTTGTTCACAGTAAACAGCATTTCCTTTTATTCCCATCCAGGGATCATACTCAGACATCTGCGCTCACAGAAAACAGTGACTCTGGATTTACTGCTGATTTGCAATGAAGTCACTGCCTAAGTTAGCTTTTATCCCAGTGGTGCAGCTTTTGGCCCTTTAAATGCATTAACTCCTTCTCCTTCTGAAATGTATTATCCTTCCGCTCTCTGTCCCAGTTAAAGTGAACTGAGGACTGCATCCAGTAAGTTATTTTGTTCAGACAGGCGCATCACAAAAGCACTCTGCCATGTCAGCACCGGCACTGCTTTATCTCATTGCGGATGGTGTCTGCTGCCATTTAATAGGGTTGTGCTCTGTGCCTTATGCACTGGTCCTGCACCCTGGAGACTCAGCACCTGCATCAAATCAGCCCATCTATTCCCACTTCAGCTCTGTGGCAAAAACCCACAAAAAAATATTTTTCTTGTCATTACTTCTTGGCTTGGGCCGTCACATTTATTTCAGGCCAGGATAGTGAAGTGAAGCACTGAAAAATCCAAGCCCCAAATTCTCCTTTCCAGAAATGAACCACATCAAAAGCTCTGGAGGCAGAGACAGTCTCTTAGCTGATACTTTTTCTCGTACAACAGCAAAAGGTTTAATTAGAATTAAGGGCAGACTTGAACTTTGCTGCAAAGCTAAACCAGAACTCCCTGGTTCCATATTTTGCTGGATCTCCAGCCTTGGTTTTATTTTAATTTAGAAAAAAAATATAAACCCACATTTCCCAGCCATGATCGCTTTTCATGGCTACGGACCATGCCTGTGAAATACTAACTTTTCCCTCTCCTCCCTACTGTGCTTAGTTCTTCTATAGCTGGGACTTTTCTTTGAAAACCTCTCTGAAGGGCCTGGATCACCTGAAAAAGGTTTTTTGGTGTTACCTCCACCACTGAGAAAGACTGCAATGACCCTCTGCTCTTCCCCCTGTAGGTGGTTAAAATGGTGTAAATGGGGTTCACCGAATGGATGGTGGGGATGATGCCAATATTAGTCACATGAGTGACTAATATTACTCAGAGTGCTTATGCCCAGGTGAGCATTTCCAGCCTGCACATCCACAGCTGGGGGTGGTATGTCTCCAAAAAAAAAAAAAAAAGCTCTCTGTGACATGTCTGGACCCGAAGCCACCAGCTGAACCACCCCAGCCTCTGAGGATGAGGATTGGAGGGTACTTGAGATGGTGCTTCATTGCAACAACAGGCTTCATTTCTGAAGATGAATGCAAAATCCTACTTCCCTCTAATGATTTTTAATGTTTCACTCCAGGATGATTGGGTAAATTAAGAAAAAATAAAAAAGGATTGGTTTTCATGCCAATTGAAGCCATCCAGATAAAGCTTAAGTGGAAGAGGAGGGTTTCGCAGAAGTGCAGTGGTCTTCTTGTATCTACCAACAGCAAAGTCAAGAGCAAAACCCTTCACTTCCTCACCCCAGATCCCAGCTAACACTACAGATGCATGGAAATCTGTCCTCACAGCATCATGGCATCTGATGGGGATCACTAGTGGAACCTGGAGCTGCAAAGGGAAGATGAGCTGTTGTCTTATCAGTAGGAAGAAATTGATTGGGCGCACACACATGACGGGTTCTCATCAGACTGCTCCATCTGTGCAGGATGCTTCATCCTTCACTTGGGTCATGCAACCGAGTGAGATCAGTCGCTGAAGTGGCATTTCTCATTGCTGTTTCCCATATCCATGCTGATACAATGCTCGGCACCCACAGTTATTCATATCTGAGCACTGCCAGGAGCTGACTGGATTTCAGACAACTTTTTCCTCTCTATTGCTCTTCTCTTTCTTTGTCATTCCTCATCTCTAGTATGGCTCACTTTAGCTTCAGCCACTACTGATTACTCCCACCACTGTTCTCCTCTCCTCCCCTCTCAGAACACCGTGTGGAGTCCAAGGGGCTGAAAATAAAGCATATTACCCCCACCTACACCCAACAGAAGAGGCTTTGGCATTTGGAGATGCATGGATTGATTATGGGGTGGAAGACATAAATATGTGAAAGACCAGCAGACTGTTCCTACAAGCAGAAGCATGGGTTATTTGAATTTTCATGTACCATTGCTCAGACACTAATCTTGCCCAGTAGTTTGCAATATTATTTTTTGTTGCTGCCTTTCTTTCAATTTTCTCTTCAATACCATGGTTGTGTCCATCTTTGCTCTCTGCTCCCTGCTCTGCTTGCCTGTCCTGCATATACAGGTGCTTATTTTATGACTCTCTGCAATATGACTTCCAGTGTGGTCTTTCCTCCTGTTAACAGGAGTGTGCAGAAAGGAGAAGCAGCTTGGAACGGTGTGAGCTGTACATGAGGGCAGGACCAAAGCTGGCCTAAGCTATTGTCTTCTCCCATAGGGTTCATATTCCATTCTCCAAAATTGTGATTTCTTCCTCCTTTAGAAGAGAAAGTCTAGAAGAGAAGACTCTTCTCTAAAAGGTAAGACCCTCTAGAAGAGGATCTCATTCCCATTGGAGGCATGGCCTCAAAGTTTACTCAGAAATGAGTTAACTAAATCCACTTGCTCTGTGTAAAGTGCCTGTCCTGAGGCTGTTATCCCTGATACGATAAAACAAGCTGAAATAGAAGTGTTCTTGCACATGCATGAGACAAAAAGCTTGCAGGAGAAGTGCAGGTGGAGCTGACCTGCTGGGCCCATCTTGTTCCTCCCATGAACTCCTTGCATGAGAGGTAAGCTCTGTGCCCAGCCTTCCTCACCTCCCTCTGCCCTGTTCTGGAAATGGTCCAGCCCTTTGTCCCTTCGAAATCTGCCCTCAATTCACCGTTTTTCCAATCGCATCCCAGACTCTGAGCTCTGAAACAGGGCATATCTGTTTCCCCCAGCTCTCCTCTAGTCCAAGACCTCCCACATCCTTCTTCCTTAACACAGCCTGTAGCAAGAACTGCGGTATGGTCACAGCTCTGTGCTCCTTGCCAGAAACTTTTGCCAAAAAAGAAAAAAAAAATCATGATGTTTGATAAGTCTAATGTATTTAAAACCCTGAAACGCTTGACTGAAATATTTCCACCATCTCTTCCAGCCTCCTTCTAGAAGCCTCTCTTCTCTCTCTGTTGGACTGTGCCACTGGCCATAGGCAAGGAAAAGATGCTACCACCACCTCTTAAGGAGGGCAGTCCAGCACAGCCACTCAGGTGCACACTCCTGTTCCCATCAGCTGGGAGGACATCATGGCCCTCAACACCACACTTCTTCCACTGAGAATTTTCACAGAATCATAGAATCATTTGGGTTGGAAGGGACCCTTAAAGGCCATCAAGTCCAACCCCTCTGCAGTTAACAGCTACAGATCGATCAGGTGCTCAGAGCCCCATCTAGACTCACCTTAGATGTTTGCAGTGATGGGGCATTCACCACCCCCCTGTTCCAGTGCTTCACTATATCCAGTCTAAATGTCCCGCTTTTAGATGAAACTATTTCCCCTTGTCCTATCAGAAGAGACCCTGCTAAAGAGTCTGTCCCCTTCTTTCTTACAGCCCCAGCTTAGATACCAAGAAGCTGCTCTCAGGTCTTCCTGAGCCTCCTCTTCTCCAGACTGAACCGCAGCTCCCTCAGATGCTCTCCATAAGACCTGTGCTCCAGACCCTTCACAGCTTCATTGCCCTTCTCTGGACTCATTCCAGGGTTTGATGTCTTTCTTGTAGTGAGGGGTCCAAAACTGAATACAGTAATTGAGGTACAGCATCGCCAGTACAGAATACAGAGGGATGATCACCAAATTGTTGAGGACTGTTCCATTCCACCACACCACCACTCCCCATGGGAAAGGCCTGCTGCACCCTGCTCTCCGACCACAACAGCAAAGGCGTGGGGTCACCTGGCTCCCCATAGACCTCCATCATCAGATGACATTGAGCCACGCTGCAGGAGTGGGGTCTTTTTGCTGGGTGTGTGGGGATGGGTCCAAGCAGCACCCACAGTGGTGCAGGTCAGGAGAGATTTCAGAAGAGAGCGCTTTCAATGGGCATCTTCAAAACACGGGCTCTTGTGCGCCCTGGAAATCAAATTTCCAACAGCTTCATAAATACGTCACCAACGGGAGGCCTTTACAGCAAGCATATTGCATTTTCCTGACATTTTCATTCCTCTATCTTGACATTTCTGAAGGGCATAAGAAGCCTAAAAAAAGAAACAGCTGCTCCCAGGGCACCATATGTTTTCAATTCCATCCTGCACTGGTGTAATAGATGGTCTTATTATAAATATGCAGCAGTTTTCCAGATGAGTCTCCCCCTCCTCCCTTACAATGACCTGACACCGTTGCACGGAGTGGGAATGGCTGGGAGCAAGAGGCAGCACCCACGGAACAGCCCTGGGAGTTTGGAGGCACTGATTTAGAAGGTGCTGATGTGCTACATTAATATTCAAGTTGGCAACCCAGGCCCTTGTGCTGCAAATATTTCAAGAAAAACCACTTGACTCAGGAGAGCAGTTGCTTGACAGAAGTTCCCAGCCTCCATACACTGCTCCCCTACTCCTCCATCCCTCCTGCTGCTTTTTCTTAAGTGCTTTCCTGATTTCTGTACATCCTTCTGTAGCTGATTGTCTCTGCACAAGACAGCACGTAGGTTGAGCAATTGCTCTCAGCAGCTGTTATTTATCAGATTTTCATATGGTTCCCTCTGCAAGGGATCGGGGCTCTTCTGAGACTTTGTTCTTTTAAATGGCCAAACAATCCCTAATGGAATTGATATAAAATAATGTAATAAAATATGACGTAATATAAAGTAACATAATAAAATGCCCTCCTTGGTTAGAATGAGTGCATGAAGCAGCACAAGCAGAGTGAGCTTCTGGCACTGAAGAAGTTACTGGGCTCCTGTCTATCATCTGTCTGCTCTGGGCATTGTTATGATGATGACTGCCTTACACATCTCTGTTTTCAGTTATTTATATGATAGCCCCCGTTTAACTGTTCGGACTACATCTTGTTGTTCTGGGCTGATTTCCATAAGTGTGCGGGTGTTTATCTCATCTAGAATGGCTGGTAGATGAAAAAATACATTTCTGGACAAAATAATAATAATACATTCTGGAGCAGGAACTGCAAAACTCCAGGACTCCAGCCCTGGAAGTGCAACAGGTGTTGCTCCGATGTACAGGGCAAGGAGTTGGATGAAGCCATGGGGATGCTCAGGAAAGGCAGGCAAGCAGTCTTTAATTTAATGGACATCATCCCTGCAGAAAACTATAAAAATCACAGCAGGTTTTCCCTTTCCTGAAGTTTTTTGGAGTCTATCAGCTATATCACCATCTGCAGTTCCTTCAGTGTGGCAGCCTGCACCTGGGTATGTGTTTTGTACAGCTGGAAACCTCATCCACCCAGAAGAAATCAGTGGACAATATTTTCTCAGTATTTTCTCTCACTTCTGTGGCAGAATTCCTATTATTGCACCTGTAAGTAAACTAGCTGAGAGATTAGCGGAATAAGTGATGGGAAAAAAGAAATTCTAAGGGTCCTGAGTGGGTTGGCAACAACATAAGGAAGATGTCCCTTAATCCTTTCATCCCAGCCTGCAGACGATTATAGGTTGCCCTTCACATGAGGACACACACACTGAGCATCTGAGGGGTGCAGCCTTTGGCTTGGTGAAGTGCTCCAGGGCTGTGTGTGGACAGATGGCCACTGGTCACTGCAGCAGCCTCTGGGAATGGCAGATGGGTCTTTATGGTGCTTAAGTCATCTCACCCTCATGCAGGTGTCTGACAGATGAGTCTCACCTTGAAAGTGAGGGTTTCTATTCAATAAATTCTATCGGTAGCCACTATTTTTTTTTTCTCTCTCAGCAATTCTTGCACCAATTGGTTAAAATGTCAAATGCCACCAAGTCAAAAAGCTGAAGTGTAAATGAAGGATTATGTGTGTGAAATACTGGAGTTCGACCAAAAGCTAAGGTGGAGAAGAGGGAAGAGAAAGAGGAAGTGCAAGTGCAATGGCAAAGGGCAAGGAAAAATTGTGCAAGTGAAATAGCTGAGATTAAATGGTTTAGGGAGAGGAAGCAGAGAGATGGGCTGCAGATGAGCCACATACAGTGGTGTGGTGGTGTGTTCACCTCTGGAGTATAGAGTTTCAACACATAATGTTCATTACATCTTGAGATCAGCGGAGACCACTTCATGGCTTAGATCACCCGTGTAGCCCATGATTCTCTGTTAGCATCTGTTCCACAGTCACATTCTGTGCTTAACCCAGAGGATTTCCCTTTTTGAAATATTAGTGATGGTTATAAAAAGGCCAATAGCTAATGGATATTCCATCAAAGGCTTCAATAAGCAACCTGAGCATTAATCTCTCTCAACAGGCTGCCCGAGGAGGTGGTGGAGTCACCATCCCTGGAGGTTTATGAGAAATGTGGAGATGTGGCACTGAGGAACACTGTTTAGTGGGCATGGTGGTGGTGGGTTGGAGTTGGGCTAGATGATCTTAGTGGTCTTTTCAACCTTAATGATTCAATGACTGTGTGATTCTTTCATGTCTTAGTCCAAATTTTCTGCAACTTCCAGCCACTGGATCTGAAAATGCCTATGTTTATGAGGGTATAGAAATACTTTTGTTATCAAATTGCTGTTCCTTATGCAAAATCTTGTGAGCAGCGGCAGAAGTCCATCTTTGTACTTAAAGTGAACACATGGACATATTTGAAGCACACTGTAGAAGATGCTTTGCAGCCCTTTGATCACTCTGTGGTCCTTTGAGTTGTCTCAAGATGAAAGGTGGGCCCCAGACTTCATCTGCTATTCCAGGAATAGTCAGATATCTCCAAATACAAAAAGGGCATAACCTCCCTCATCTTAGATGAGATGTCTTTGTTTCTTTGGCCACATGTTAACAAAAGCTGTCTGGGTATTTCATGGAAGGAGAGTATCAGCTATCATGACTTCTTCCAGCTTTGTGCATGTCTCTGTTTTTTAGAAAGGCAGTCATATATTCTACATATGATTAAACGACTGCCACATGACCTCACCTTCAGCTTTCTTGGATGTGCCACTTCTTTATGCCTGCATAACAAACAAGTTGTCTCACTACGGATCTTTTAACATTTTCTTTCTGGATGGTCCTGCTCTCTTCATTTCTCTCATTTCCCACTGTCTTTGTGTCACCTGGAGATGTTATCAACAATCATTTGACTTCTTCCAGGCAAATAACAAAAATGTCCACGAGTACCGGATAAGTGAAAGACCTTTGATAGAATTGTTGAGGAAAGTACCTATTCAGAAATGTCTCTATATATCTTCCATTAGATTCTGAGGCTTCACACTGAAGTGTTAAGTCTTGAAGTGTTAAGTCCCATTTTTATGGTCTTAATGTGTATCCTACAGGTCTTCTATCACTGTAGTTTCTTTGTTAAGAAGTGTAGTAAGTAAATCGAGTATTTTATGGAAGTATACAATGCATTTATGCAGTTACTCTTATCAGTCAACTTTGGAGATGTATAAAAATATCACATTGGTAACTCCATGTCTGTTTTTTATAGGTAATTGATAAATGTTAGTTATATTAACCATCTTCAACTCCTCATCATAGACCCTTGTAACTGTAGTCTTCCAAAATCCTTGAACCAAAATCAGACCAGTCTACCAAGTCTTAGCTAGATCACTCCATCTATCTGCCCTTTTCAGAGTTAAATAAAGGGAAATCAAACATTTCAGGAACTTTATCACTCTGAAGACCTTAAGAATAAATAAATAAAATGCCTATTCGTTAACAGCAAGCAAAGCAGCTTGAAGAATGTTATTTGTGCAAAGCAATTCTGGGTGAGTTAATTTTCTGTGTAAGTTGTTTTCTAAATAAACACACTTCTAAAAGGGCACTAAAAAATGTTTGGGAACAGTGTTTCCAAATTCGTCAGTGTATTATTTTTTCACCTATTTAAACACATTTTCTGACAATTTTTGTATGTTGTCCTTCAGGTGAGAACTAAATGTCCTTAAAGGAATTTAAGAAACAGCAGCTTGAATCGTTCAAAGGAAATTCCCAAAGGAACAGTTAACTGCAATGAACAGGCAGCACTGGCACAACCCAACGGCATTCCAAGAAAGCAAACAAGGGGAACATCTTCCCAAAAGGGGAGCATGCCAGTTAAAACAAACCTCCATGAAGGTCTATCTTACACAACTAGAACTTGTGCAACCCATAACTTCAGTTTTCCTTGGCCTTGGCGCTGTGAGGAGGAAATACTTTCACAAGGATGAGCCTTTCCTGGACAATGAATCCAATATGTGAGGTTGCTGTGTGTTGTTTGACTTACTCAGCCTATGGGTAACACAACTGTTTGAATACAAAGCCAGCCGTCCTTCGTGTAGAGAATGTGTAAATGTAGTTGAAGTTTGCTCCAGCACCACAAATGGGTAAGCTTTTTGCTGATGTAACCTATGACACATTTACAAAATGGGTCTTGCATTATCAATGCCAGCTTACCTTCTGGGGAGGAGGTTTTTGCTTGGCACTGCACTGCAGGCTTTACTTATTTCTCTTATAGAACTTCACAGATGCATCTTGTGCTGGATACACACTGAAGAGCTTGCATTTCAAACTGGCAAAAAGTGGGAAATGGAAAACACCACACACACACAAGTAAAGCAGATGTTCCCGGGATGCTCAGCATGCCAGGGATGGAGCTGCCAAAAACCCATATCCTTTTCTGAGCTAGGAGGGATCCTCCAAGGAGCAGTCCCTCCTGACTGTGGGACAAGGCCTGTAGATCCACTCTTCAGAATTCAACTAGTCCTGAGCTGCACGTTAACTATAAAGTGTATTTGTTTCAAGAAGAATGCATTCCTTTCAACTGGGACAGAGTTCCATGCATATCCCATGTGCCAAGCGGGCAGAGCTGTGACTGAGGCCATTTCTTACGCTCTTTGTTGACACGGAGCAGTTGACTGTGCAGCAGTCACCACCAATAAATCGCACTGCGTATCTCTTGTCACCAGCAGCACACAGACACACTCACACACACTTTTCTAACATCTATGCACGGGCAGCATTTATTAGCAAGTGCTGATGTGTTAAGTGCCACACCTCCTTCTTGGGTCTACAGGCAATTTTTCCTTCTCTACTCCCATGAAGAACCGGGACATAACAAACCCTGAACCCTTTTTCTGCACAAATGCCTTCAGGCAGAAGCCTTTATGCCTGCAAAACTGGAGGCATCAGCACAAAACTGCCTGGGATTAGACCCTTTGCCTTTTATGGCAAAACAAACAGGTCTTCTCGAGGTCATATTCAAAACGACTGTGAAAAATGTGATGGGGGAAAGTTTTGGCCACCCGCCAGTGGCTGTTCACGTGTCTTTGTTCCTGTTGATGAAAACCATACTGATAGCAGGGCTGACATCCTCGCCGAGCAGCCGCGTGCACACGTGGAAACCCTGCAGATAGAATCTGCTCGGGGCAGCAGAGAGGAGCAGATTGTGCACGCAGTCTCCCACCAGCCCTGCCCTGGGTGAGGGCACAGCTGGGGCACCAAGCCAGCCTGTTTGGGGTGGCTGCTTGCTTTTCTCTCGCCAAATTTATCACCAAGACTTGAAAGTCTAGCTCTGATTTCTAGTGCGTTAGTGAGTGTGTTGATATAATATTAATTCGGTGGGATGTAAGCCCCACAGATGTGTGGAGCATAGAAATTTGCTATTAAGGTACTCCACCGGCTTGCAGTTCATCCCCTCAGACTGAAAGAGCCTGCCCCTTTGCTTTGTGCAGCTCTTTTTGATCTCCTCTCTGTGACTCTGATAATGGTCCTTCCTCCCCTTGGGAAGGAAAATCCTTTTATCCTCTTTTTTTCTCCTCTGGGTGTTTGCCTCTGTTCTCTGGCTTCGCAAGGGGTGGAAAGGGATAAAGCTGGAAGATCCCTCCAAAAACAGTTCTGATGAAGGACTCTTCACACCCTCAGAGGGACAGTGTGTTCCTTTCTACCTAGATCTGGCTTGGCACCAAAAGAGGGATAGGCAGAGTACAGGGAAGTTGGTGCTGAGGCCAAGAAGCTCCATAGATGGGTAGGTCCAAGGGAAAGTGCTTTCTACTGTGCAAGCAGTTTTAAGCAAGCGTGGTGCTGCTGCAGAAGCCAAGAGGTACCGTGGTGTTTCAGGACCTGGGTCTGCATACAAAGAAATGAGTGCTTTCTGTTTCAGCTTCCAGCCACGAGGGGTAGGGAGCAGAGCTCACATCTGGGAGTTTCATGGGGAAACTGCGCCATGCTAGAGTGAGAAAGCAGTGCTCTGGAAGCTGGATGTGATCAAATAGAAACGTGTCATTGTGCCACTCAGACTGTGAATGAGGTAAAATAATTAAAAGTTTGAGCACAGCTCTTCCCAGCTCCCTCCTGCTCCTCTCCCTTAGGCATTTGATGCATTGCTTCATCCTAACAAGGGAAACCATCCTTAATTTGAGCCTGGATTCAAATCACCTGAGCCCCAATTGAAAAGTAAATGCAAAGTCAAATCAATTTCATGTAAAGCTGAGTACAGACAGCTACTGGGAATTACAGCCACCACCAGCAATTATCACAGTTGTGATGGTTGTTTCCAGAGACACTTTGTATTTTGTTTTTGCAGGCTGCGCTTCATAATGCACCGACTTGCAAATTACCTTCTGAGCTTCACCACCGAGATATTCTCAATTCATCCAAAAAATTACAAGACCCAACTGATATCTCAGAAGCTTGGGACTTGCCAAATATCTGTCGTTTACATTAAAAATAAGCCCGCCTAACAGGTGCCTCCAGTTGAATGTTCAGAAGCGTCATGGAGATGTGGCACTGAGGGACGTGGTTAGCAGGCATGGTGGGGATGGGCTGACGGCTGGATGGGCTGATCTCGGTGGTCTTTTCCAACCTTAATGATTCTGTGCTTCTGTGGTTCTTTCTGGCTAAAAAAGCCTTGTGTCCTCAATTTCACTTCTATAGTCACTACCTCTCTGCTGGAGACCAGGACCTCACTCACGGCCTTGGGGCTCACTGAAGGGAACGTAGCTTCCAGCCATTTCGTACAAACCACCTGTGAAATCCACCTCAGCCCACCCATCCTCCTCTTCAACTTTCTGAGGCCCCATCCAGCAAGTGTCTGCCCTTCAGAGAAGGAGATGTGGCTGGAGACCCATCTATGAGCCCACAGCACGGTGATTGTGGAGGTGATGCGAGGTCCCATAGAACTGGGGCCGTGGGTGATAAGTGGGATAGGGATTGTGGGCCAGTGTGTTCCAAGGGCTCTGAGCAGTTTGGAGGAGCAGCCAGCTACCTGCCTTGCATCAACTTTCAATTTGCATGCTAATGAAGATACCTTGCACAGAAGCTGGGATATTTAATGTAACTTTTCAGGCTGATGAAAAACATAGGGATGAGAACTGGGGGGGGAGAAGCAGCAACATGTGCATTGGGTGACCCATCGCATGCCAGGAGGAGCGAACAGCTGAGCTGTGGAGCCTGCAACAACCCTGGGGCTCGGTCTGTTTGCGCACAGCTCAGCAAGCAAAAATGAATATCCAGTGCTGCACATGAGCCTTTTACAACAATCAAGATCAGCTTGGAGTCTGAGGTCCAAGAAACAGCTTGATGTGCCAGATCGTGTACTTGTGCTGAGTGTTTCAACCAGCTCTAACTGCAGTTAAACATTTGCCATTCTAAATATATATATATTTTTTCTCACGAGTGGAGATAAAGAAATGCTAACAGCTTGCTTGGGAGGGGGCTGTGCTTAGGTTTGCATCAGGGCTGTAAGCACAGACAAGTATTTACATCTAGCTGCATTATTCACGTACGCTGCTGAGATGGATAGGCATCTTTGTGATACACGGCACCTGAGTTTTCTTAACTGGGGGCACTGTCTTAAAAATAACAGCTTGTGACTTTATTCAAATTACTGCAGCAGCACAAAATTTGGCCCAAGCCGCTTATGGATTGGGGCAGATCCAGGACTGCGGAGGTCAGGCAGAGTTCAAGTTCATACATAATGTATGGTGTGTTTTAATAAGGCTTCTTTCATACTTCAGTTCGTCTGCCCGGCTTTGCGTGAAGCCGTAAAGCCACAGGCAGCGCTGTTTAAAATTAAAAAGGCACAGCTCAAACCCTCGCCCTCCACACGTTGGGAGCTCCATCTATTTTCCAGGTCACTTCGTCAGCTCCGTCGCAGCTGCGCGAGGCCGCAGTGTGGGACCGCCTCCCCTCCGAGCTCATTACCCAGCTCTTTGTTTTAGCTGCTCTGCTTGCTCACGGCACGGCAGCCGTGGGAAATTCCTGCTTTGCTGGGAAGGAAGCCGCTGATGGCAGAGCGCAAACGTTTTTACATAGATTGGGCCTTTAAAAGTGGTTACTAATACCCACTAACACGGACGGACACTTTCTGCTATACGTTGCAACTGCTCTCTTTCCCAGCTATTAAGGAATGCAGCATCATGAGAGCCAGTTCTGCAAGATGCTGAGCCCTTGGCTTCCGTCCAGCAAAAACTTATATATATAGGGATGGTCCCATTGACTTCAGCTGGTTGGAATGAGCCCTTAGGCTCAGATCCTCAAAGGCATCTAGGCAACTGGCTCCTGAGCTCTGGGTTTGGGGTCTGTTTGCAAGTGTGATAAATTTGGTGCTTATGATAGGGGCTGTTTAATCAAATAGCTCTTCCAATATGCTGCTCTTTGCTTGTACTCTTTTTTGCAAGATACAGGTTCATAAATGTTGTAGCTTTAGTAGCCCAGGTTCAGGTCTACGGAACTGGACTTTCTCACTCATAGAACTGTGTCCTAAAATCCAATTCACGAGTGCATCAAGTTGTATATTGAACATGAGTCTGTGCGCCAGTAAAAGGTTCAGCTTTAGGGAACCTGCTTTAGCAAGGGGTTGGACTTGACAATCTCCAGATGTCCTTTCCAACCCCTATGATTCTATGATTTACACCTCTACCCCCTGCACAAGTTAGCTATTGTTGTCCCAGTTTTGGAAGTGAAAGCATGAGTGTTGGAGTGGCTGTAGAGCCCGCCAAAGGTCACGCAGCATGTCAGGAGTTATGCTAGGAAGGAAAAAAACAGATTTCCCAAGCTCTGAGGCTGCACAGCTCCTCCCATGGATGAGGAGGGGGATGAGTGCTGCTCCCCTATGCCATGAGGCAGCACACGCAGCTGATGGATGGGAGCACAGTTGGTCCCATGGGTGCGGAAGCAGTGCATGTGCTGGTCCCAAAAAGTTTACGCAGGGCATGTTTCTGTAGTAATTCAAACTCAGCTTAAAGATGTGGGCTGGGGATGGTTTTATAATCCCACATCCGTACCCCTGCCCTCATTTTGTTCTGAAATCATATCAAGGTGAGGACTGCCTTTCTCTTCTTCCTTACTTTCATGAAAAGAACTTTTGCTCTCAGGCTACCATAGAGAAATGCACTGCGTTCAGGCTCACTCCCTGCAGAGCAGGACTCCAGCATCGCAGCTCATGTTGTTCAAACACAGCTTTCCTCTGCCATCGGCTTGGAAGGGGAGTGTTGCAGAAGAGGAAAACCCAACTGTGCTGTGAGATTCAGTGCTGTGTAAACACAGCGGCTGCGGCAGACAAGCACATATTTGTTCCACATCCTTAAGATGCAACTACATGCCAAATGCATGCCATTGCATCAGTACATCTGAAGTCTGCCAAATTTAAACACTTTGCATCTCTTTTACACCTATTTCACCATTTCTTTTGTATCAGAGAATATTCCAGTTTTCTTGGCTTAAGGAGCTTCCAGCATGCAGCAGTGGTACCCTGGACAAAAAACAGAGGCAATTGTGGACAAGGTCCTAAACTTGTTTATGACACTTAGGGTAGGTGAAGTTCAAGCTTTGACCACACGATTGTTTATTTGCAGTCTGGATTTTGAGGTTCCCATTCTACTTGCTGGAACCTCCTTTGCCTAGGCATAGGCGTCTAAACCCATATCAGATGCCCTAGAGCATGGCCAACTCACCTCTAGCTGCTGCTCCAGAGGAGCACAGGTTCTCCCTAGGTCCTGCTCTGCTTCTGCCAGCCTCGGTGAGTGTCCCAGGTGCACCTCCTTGCCCATGTGTGGGTGATCTCATATCTCATTTAGGCTCATTTTGTGCTTGCTTTCTCTACAGATCTCCTAATTGCTTTCTCTACAGCTCTCCTAATCTCCTAATGACCCATCCCTGGAGATACTCAAGCTCAGGCTGGATAGGGCTCTGAGCACCTGATGTAGCTGTGGATGTTCCTGTTCACTGCAGGGGAATCTCACTAGATGAAATTTGAGATCTCTTCCAACTCCAACAATTCTATGACCCTCAGTGAACACTGTATTCACACTGCACAGCCTATTCCATTCCTGCTTGGCCAGCAAATACACATTGGATCCAGATCCAGAATAACTGGAAATTATAGGAAAAGATGAAAAACTGAAATGATACTCTACCTTTGCACTTTTGAGAATGAAGTCATGAAACCAAGATGTTAAGTCCTCAAAAGAGATCTCTATAGGAAATCATGGGCCAGAACACAGCCTGAGACAATTTTCTTGGGGCACATGGCCTGGCCACCAGCTTTTGGGACAGGAGCAAAGGGCATGCGAGGCTTTGCTTCTCACCATGTGCACAAGGTAGGAGTTATGCAGACAGTCCCCTGTGCAACACCTTGGTGACGTTTTCAATCCAGCCTGGTGAGGTGCTCCTGAGAACTGAAAAGGGGTGGATAGGGCTGATCCAGTAAATATAGCCCAGTGAATAGGACTGCTGCCTACAGGATCATCAGGACGAAAACGTGGTAAGGAGAAAACCTGTTTAATCTGGAGATAATATTATAGGGTTGTAAGCCAGCTGTGCATTTAGGTGGTTAACCAGCACAGCAGGGGAAGGAGTCACTCAATAGGAGCAGAAAGGGACGTAGTGTCTGTGTTAACTGGACACTTCCTAGGCTATGGTAGGCAATGTTTGACGTTTTGGATGTAGAAAGGAACCAGGCTCACTGACCCAGCAGCTCCCTTTCAGCCTTCACTTCGGGAGCTCTAACACTGAGGAGGCAGGTTAGACACATAACATACATCATTAAAGTAAACTCCTCAGATTACATCAGATAGCAGCTCCCTGTTCGATGTTTAAGCAGAGCGAGAACTCACACTGCTGGTCCTCATCCCAGAGATGTTTAAAATTTCCAGAGCCCAAAGCTCAGTGAGCTCTTGTCTATGGGATTTTGTGGTAATTTTCCATTTCGTTTTTCTCATGCTGAAGGATGAGCACTGCACAGACGTTGGCTCACTTGATGTATTATAAAGAAGATGTCTTTAGTCCCTGGTGATGATTCAACAGCAAATACCAACAACAAATCTTCTTTGCTCTGAGAGCTGAGTCCTTCCAGCAGAGCACCGTGGTTGTTAAAAGCTATGGATGTTTTAACTGATTCTCAGATTTCTGAAATCTGTGCTGATCTGAGAGATCTGAGACTACACGTGAGATGCAAAAACTTCGGGCGACGCCAGATGAATGCTTCATGGCTTTCATTTAGAGAAGCAGCCCCAAATGAACACAATCAGCAAACAGGAAGGAGCAGAGCACTGTAAGGAAGATTTGCTATTGCAGCTTCTGAGTACTTAGAAGTGCACAGACTCTGCATCCTGTTTATTCACAGTAAGCTTTAATCTGTCCCCTTTAATTTCCTTGCACATGTCTCAGAAATCAGCCCACTGCACAATCTCCTGTGCAGATTGCTGGATGCGGAGCGAGTTGTGCTGATCACATCCAAATTGTGCAGCAAGCACTGGATTTTGGTTCTAGTCTTCTCCTTTAGATAGCCCAGAAATACAGTCCAGAGAGCTCCCACCCATGGCAAACACCACAGCCCTGACTGTGCTCTCTGTGCAGCCTCCTTGGAGGAACCAGGAACCAGCACAAAAGGAAGTACTGAAATTCTGAGGCAAGGGTATTGTGAGCTTTTCTGCATGCTGATGCTTAAACTGTGGTGCACTCTCTGGAATCCCCTGACAGAAACCCAAACTTCTTGACACGGGTCAGTGCCAAAGAACGGCCTGTTTGTTCCTGCCCTGCTGGTGAAATTACTCAAGAGCTACAGGACAATGAGTCCATCTGTGCAAGGCTGTACTTCCGCCCACACCATCAGCATCAGCAGGAGAAAATGGTTTTGGTTCTGGTTAGACATGTTGCAGTGCACTGGGACCACATCTATTTTAAAGAACAAATTCCCCCTCCTGGTGGAGAAGACTTGTCCCTGTCCTGATTGCCCCCGTACGCAGGTCCTCTTGTTCTGGGGGATGAAGAACCTCAGTGGACATAGGAACGAGCAAGGCTCTCCTCTCTGGAGGCATCTCTATGTACAAGGCCTGCACTTTGGTCACAATAACCACATGCAATGCTACAGGCTTGGGGCAGAGTAGCTGGAAAGCTGCACTAAGGAACAGGATCTGGAGGAGTTGGTTGGCAGCCGGTTGACCATGAGCCAGCAGTGTGCACAGGTGGCCAAGAAGGCCAATGGCATCCTGGCTTGTATCAGAAATAGTGCAGTCAGCAGGAGCAGGGAGGTGGTGGTCCCTCTGTACTCAGCACTGGTGAGGAGAATGATAACCCTCATCACTCTCTATGTCTGCCTGAAAGGTGGGGGTCAGCCTCTACCCCCACATAACAGTGACAGGACAAGAGGTAATGGCCTGATGTTATGCCAGGGGAGATTCAGGTTGGATATTAGGAATGATTTCTTCTCAGAAGGAGCAGTGAGTTATTGGAACAGGCTGCCTGGGGAGGTCGTGGAGTCACTGTCCCATCACAACAGCTTCCCAGCTGGTTTCCCAACTTCCTTTCTTTCAAGACCAGGTATCATACGTGATGAGACAGCAGCAGTGATGTGACATAGCTCTCTAGTGAGGTCTAATTACAGTTACAGCCATCCTGTGACATTTTTCAAAGGGCTGAAGCACTTCTATGAAGAGAGGCCAAGGGAGTTGGGCTTGTTCAGCCTGTCAGAGATTCATGATCCTCGAGGTCCCTTCCAACCCAGGCCATTCTGTGATTCTGTGAAGAGACTCTTTCTCAGAAAATGGTGAGGCCCTGGCACTGCTGCCCAGAATGGTTGTGGGTGCCCCATCCCCAGAGGTGCTCAAGGCCAGGCTGGATGGGCCCTGGGCAGCCTGAGCTGGTGGGGGACAACCAGCCAATGGCAGGGGTTGGAACTGGGTGAGCTTTAAGGTCCCTTGCAACATAAGGCATTCTATGATTCTAATATTTTTCCAGGATAATCCTCCCTTGAAACATTCCTATATAGCAGCAGCATAACTTCCAGCTATTTTGAAAGCACAAGGCATAGCTGTCTTGTTGTGAGCTGCTTGATGGCCTGTGGACTTCGGAAAACTTTATAAGCTTAAACTTATTCTTATGCTTTTTCTAATGTTTTTCATCCTTTCATAGACTCTTTGGTGACCTTCAAGAAGGCTGCATAGGAAACACTTGCCAAGCTATGATGGATAAGGCTGTGAACGGTACAGAGGAGAGCTGGGAATGCTAAACTCAGTCCCTCCTGCAACTTAATCATTTTCCTGAAAATCCCTTAGGGTGGGATTCTCAAAAACACTAATGTGACTCAAGGACTCATGTCCCACTGAAACAGAAGAAGCTCTGCTGCTAAAACTTTAAAGTCAGTTGCAAATCCCACTCTCCATCTCTTACTTCTTTGCTTACATCTGCTTTGTGGGTTATAAACTATGGGATAACACCATGGTAGTCATGTTCAGTGCTCTGGAGAGACTGCTGCAGATGCACTGGAGACTGCTGCATTATAGACAACATGAAAAAAAGAAGAATCCCAGCCTTATCTCTGCTTTGTTATCTTATTCTGAATTCTCATCTGTGATTCCTCTGAAAAGAGCATCTTTCAGAGATGTTTCTACCCACAGTGTGTCATATTGATCAATTCCTGCAATTAGGCAATTTGCCCAGTGACGTTCCCTTTTATCTCCCCATCACCCTCCACTCCTCAGTGGGTGTCTTCAGCCAGGGTAGATGGGAGTCTCTCAAGGAACACCTGGTTGCTCCTGAAAGCAGTGAAGTCATGCAGTAGGAGGTAATCTCCTTTCTGAGTCAGCTTTCATCTCGTGTTCCAGCCTGGTGCCAGAGAACATTACGCATTCATTGAAGCTGCTGTCTAAGAGGGTTGTTTTTTCTCCAAACATTGGGTGAGCTTTTTCAAGGTCACTTTGTGAAAGCTGAGCATCTCACAAGGCTCTGTGGGAGTGAGGAACCAGACTGCCACGGGCATCATCAAATATCGAACCCATAACCAACATACAGGATGGGCATAAAGCATCAGGAAGGTTTTACACTTCTGTTACTGAGCACAGAAAAGGAAGCAGCACCTCCATACTTGAGACTGCTCTTGTCCCTTGGTCTTCCCCTGTTACTCATTCATCTAACACCCTCAGCATGGGCTTGATTGGGTCTTCCCTTTCCTGTGTTCCAAACAGTGGCATTCAGATCCTGTTTTCTCCATTACAATTCTAGATTTCTGTACTGCTTTCAGCCACCAAAGCCAAAACCCAGACAGGCTTTTGCCAGCTCCTCCTGATGACCAAAGGTCTTAGATCATTACCCTGAGCCCCTTCAGTCTTTTTGGAGAATAACTCCCCTACTCCCATTTGTGAAAGCGTTTTTGAAGCAAACAGAGAAACATGTTCAGTCAGTTGTTTTCCCCTTCCCACACTGCTGAGGGTTTGAGTGCTAAAACTTGCATTGCAGCACTGTAACATTAAACCTGGAAATGTCACATTGACTGGGGAGGATTTTGAGTAATGATGCCTCAAGCAAAGCCAGCCCAGTTCTGTAGAGCCTTGAAAGATGAGCTTCTGGTAGGAAAGCAGAGGGAGCAGCAGGGGGATACAACCTTACAAATATCCTTTTCAGAAAGAGGCGAAGAAAAATAGGGAAACACTTGGCACTTGTGCAGAAATTGTGTAAGTGTCCATCCTGCACCCACCTGAGGTTACCAGTTTCTCTCTTTCTTCTAAGGGACTCAGAGAAAACATCTCACAGAATGGCTCACAGAAGGGGGATTCACTGATGGCTTGAGAAATAGCATCATGAGAGGCAAAGATGGGGCTGTGGAGGTGAGCAGTATGACAGAGGAACGTGTCATGCAGCACCCACAGCTCCTGGGGGATGGAGGGAAGCCCGTGCTCTTCCCTGTATTTAAAACCAGCCTGGAAAAATGGAACAAAATCTTAGGAAGGCAGGACATTTCCCAGGTTTTTAATCCAATTTCAATGCAAAGGGCAGGAGGCCTGGTGGCACTGCCTTGTGAATAAGGTGAGCCCCAGTCCCCAGAGAAGCACTACAGGGTTCCCCCTCCATCTGGTCAGGACACTGAACCCAGCCCAGCACCAGAGGTGAGGCTCAATGCCAGCCTACTGGCAGAGTCAGCCCCTCCACCTGACCCACCTGGGAGGAACAGCCCTGGAAAGGAGCTGCAAAGACTGAGCAGGAAGGGGTTGTATGCCTGGTGCACATCTAGAGGTTCGAGTTTGTCAAAGAATGAGACAGTGGAATGCCTAATTTGGTGGTCTTAATGAGATAATGGATTAATTGATGTCCAGCTGAACAATGTCCCACATTTGAACAAAAGCCCCATGTGAATGCATGAATTAATTTTCCTCTTCTCTTTTGATTTGGCTTTTCATTGTTAAACATCTAAGGATGCAGGCTGTATACTGGGTTGGACAGTATCTTCCAGAGAAGGATTAGAAACACAAAAGATCCAGATACCATCTACCCCTTATTTTTCCAAACACGAGGTTAGCTGCAAGCTTTGGGTAAAATCTGCAGTTGCTGTCATCAGTTGGCACGGTTTATTTCGTATCAGCAGAGGATGACAGCCTTCCCCTACTGCAGGCACAAACTCTGTGTGTAGGAGCATGGGACAATCCCCCTATTCCTAGTAGGGACCGGCCAAATTCACTGCAAAATGGTGACTCACTCCAGAGTGCCTGTAGAAATGTAAGGACAAGGCAAACAGATACAAGCACTGTAAAGGCACAGCACTATCAGCCTTAAAACACAATCCAGGTACCATTTTCCTATAATTCCTGGGGTTTCAGTGGTTAGCACCCCAGACCAGTGCCCAAGTTAGGAGCTGAACCAGCTTCTCCTTCCCCTTCCTGATATTGAGGTCACCCTTCTGAGCTTTTTGCAAACCTGCCTCTCTAATGAGAAGGGGGCCATCCAAACGGGGGTACGGTGAAGAAGTGGGCAGACACATCTTCGCAGCTCCATCAGAGCACTCTGAAGTTCAATAAACACTTTTAATTTTAAGTGATTTGCTTTGCATTCTGCCTTTGGCTCAGCTATTGTGTTGGTAAAGTAATTACTGTATTACCTCACCCTTGGCACCCAGCCCTGTGTTATCATGCTGAGCAAGTCTTTGGGAACATCTTTAGTAGGCTAACTGTTTATATCCCCGCTAGAGTCACCAGCTGGAGCAGGCTATGAAAGCTCATTTCTCCACTCTGAGACCATCTTTCAGTTCTATGCTCTGCAGTAGGGACAGAAAACTCTTATGGAGACTTCTTAAGAGGGAGAGGGGAGAAAGCATACTCTAGAAACTGAAAGGAAAGATGTGTGAGGAAGATGTATGCAAGAGTCAGAGCAGCGGCTAATTGCACACAGGGAAATGGAAGCCACGTAGTTACACTCTGGGCAGAAGGAAGGCAGCATATACATATGTGAAAGTCATTAAATCTTTTTAATGATATTTACCGCTTTTTAGGACACACTGTACCAGCTTGCAAAGCCTGGCTTTCCTGTTTTAGATCTTTCACTATCTCCTAGTTCAAAAACAACTCCACAACCTGTCTCTGCACTGCTCGGGGAACTCTGCCAAGCTGCCTGTTTGCTTTGCCCACTGCTGCCCTTAGAGACCACAGTGCTGGCTCCTGGCTTGGTACAGCATTTCAAGCACACCTCCTGCAGACGGTAGTGTCCCATGAGCCTGCCAGAAAGGTTTTTGCAATGGGGAATGGCTCTCAATCACTTCATATTCTACAACAGTTTTCCTGCTCTCTGGCAGTATAACATAACAGTCGTCTTTCACTTAAACAGCAATGAGATCATGCTGTCAAAAACAAGCATCTGAAATCAGAACAAAACGCAGCACTCAATTGTAAATCAGTTGCATACTGACCACACATGAAAGCATGCTCCATGTAACTTTGACAAACAAGGGTACGTGAGCAAGTGCTACCTACAGAAAGCATGTGACTCCCAGACAGATGTCCACAACAGCTGTGATGGCTCTTTCTTTTTTTTCTGCAGGTTCTGGTTATGTATATATAAAAAATATAAAAAATGCCGTTTTTTAAATTTTATGTTGGATAACCAGAAACCCTGGTTGAGTCATTCCAAATTTACTGGCATATAGACCCACAGAATCATAGAAGCATTAAGGTTGGAAAAGACCACTAAGAACACCTAATCCAGCTATCAGCCCATCCCCACCATGTCCACTCACCACATCCCTCAGTGCTACATCTCCATAGTTCTTGAACACCCCCAAGGATGGTGACTGCACCACCTCCCTGGGCAGCCCATTCCAGCACCTCATCAAGCTTTTGGAGAAGAAATTTCTCCTAAGATCCAATCTGAACCTCCCCTGGCTCAACTTGAGGTCATTTCCTCTTGTCCTATCACTAGTTACATGGGAGAAGAGGCCAACCCCCACTTCACCATAACCTCCTTTCAAGTTGTAGAGAACAATAAGGTCTCTCCTGAAACTCCTTTTCTTCACACTGAACAGTCCCAGTTCCCCCAGATGCTCCCCATAAGACTTGTGCTCCAGACTCATCACAGTTTCATTGCCCTTCTCTGTTCATGCTCTAGGGCCTCAATGTCTTTCTTGTAGTGAGGAGCACAAAACTTAACACACCACTGAGTTGCAGCCTCATCAGAGCTGAGTACAGAGGGATGATCTCCTCCCTGCTCCTGCTGGCAACTCTATTTATGGCACAAGACAGGATGCTGTTGGCCTTCTTGGCCACCTGGGCACACTGCATGTTTAGCTGAGCACTGACCAACATGCCCAGGTCTGTTTCTTCCACACAGTCTGCCTGCTGCTCTGCCCCAAGTTTGTAGCATTGACTGGGGTGTTATGGCTAAAACGACCCTTGAACTTCATCCCATTGGCCTCAGCCCAGTGATCCAACCTGCCCAGATCCCTCTGAAGGGCCTTCCTACCCCCAAGCAGATCAACACTTCCTCTCAGCTTGATGTCATCGGCAATGCATATTGCATGGGACTTAAAAAAGAAGTTGAATCCCAATCTCAGAAGGGCAGAGGATCCTAATCTCCCTGGCCCTTGCTTTGACATGAGCTATATAGTGCAATTTTCAGTCTGGCTCTAGTATCCTTTCTGCCACTATAGCAGCCTATAGGGATTTTTTTCATTGAACCACGGGAAAAGATGTAGGTTAGAAAGGACCCCTGGAGATCTTCTGTCCCACATTTTGCCTGAAATAGGGCTAAACTCACTTTGAGATAAGAGTTTGGGCTGTACTGTTCTCCTGGGCAATCACTGAGATGTTCTGTGTGGATGCCAAGGAAGAGTTCACTAGAGATTAAGAGGAACCCAGAAGGAGACAAGACATTATATTGAGTTCCCTGGACAGCCAGGAGACAGGTTGAACGAGCCCTACTCCCTCAGCCTTTCCTTACAGGAGAGGTGCTCCGGCCTACTGATCATCTTCATGGTCCTCCTCTGGACTCACTCCATCAACTCTGCATCCTTCTTGTGGTGGGGACCCCAGATCTGGACACAGTACTCCAGATGGGTCCTCATGAGAGCAGTGCAGAGAGGGACAGTCTCCTCCCTCACCCTGCTGGCCATTCTTCTTGTTCAGTTTCATCTTCCTCTTGAGTTCAGGTGTGCTGATGGGGCTGAAACCCTTCATTTCCTGCAATGCCTGTGAAGGCAAGGAGACAGGCAGCCTTCACAGCATGGATACCTGCCCAAGAAGCAGGAGACATGAAGTCTTGGTTCCCCAGAGACTGAACCCACAGCTTCTACATCATACAGGCATGCTGTGACTGGTGCTGTGGCTAGACCGAGGTAAAATGAGGGGACATCCAGAACTGTGGACCAGTCAGAACCTGGAAATAGGTTGGAATTCTCAGGAGAGGGATCTCCAGGATCTGCATGTCATCTCCTCCTGGCACTCACTTCTCCTTGCCCAGTGATGGTTGGGGGTTTCTGCCCCATACCCCGTTGTGCTGTCTGCACATAGCCCTGCAGCCAAGTTCTACACAATATCTCTGGAATACTACAGACCTTATATAGATGGCAGGGGTATTTTCAGGTCACTACAGAAAAGAGAGCTAAGTGAAAGTTATCCTGCCATCAAAAGCAAGTAGACAGGTAGTAAAGGTTTATGTAAGAGCTAACAGAGCAACTATTGAACAAGTGCTGAAACATGCTGACAGACATAAAAGATTTATCTAAAACATCTGTGATGAGACCATCCTCATCCTAGGGCAAACTGGGTCACCCTTCATGTTATATTAACTTTTAATGAGCTGTTACTGTTATTTCTACAAAGGATAACAGATCAATGTTACCTACAGTAATGGCTTGCATATACCTATAATACTATCTATAATGCATGCAATTCATTTGACATATCCATAACAGTAATCAGATAAGGTTCTATGTATACTATCTGTGCCCAGAACCTTAATATGATGCTTGATGGCAAATAGTTCAACCAGACACAACCTAATTTGGAGTACCATGATCATTTTATGTCGTCTTCACACTTCTCTCTTCTTTCATCCATATTAAAGATCAGGCCTTCAGTGCTTCAGTTCTCATGAGACAGAAAAAGGGACCAGTTTTTTGGTGGTTTTCAAGATTTATGATAGAGTCGCCTTGTCTTCTATGCAGAGACTGTATCCCATTATTCCTGTGTCTGTTTTGAATTACCTTTCTTGTACTGTAGGGAAGATGTCACATAAAGAAAAATAGGCTTTTGTAAAATAGCTATACAGTGGAATACAGGTGCATATAATGATAGTTGTTGTAGCCTTGATAATTTAAGGACATGTGTAATAGATAGGACATCTTTTGTTCTTCTGCAGTTGCAGAAGTGGATAGGTTTGCAGACGCAAGAGCCTTTCTTCAGGTTACAATTTACATGGTGTCTCTGGAGCCAGCCATGTGCCAGCTGTGCACACTGCAGTCATGCCAAGCATCACTCAGCACAGTGTTGCTTCTCATCCCTACCTGCTCCCCAGTATCACAGGTAACCATCCTTGCATAAAAAAAGATGCGGCACACTGTGCCATCCAAAGCTGCTGAGGTGGTGGAGAGCAGCAGGAGAGGTGGTGAGACCACCCAGTGCTATCAGAAAGTAGCAGTGTGTGACCCACCTATGTGCTGTGGGTTCAAAAGGAATCATTGAATCAGATCACTGCATTGGAAAAGACCTTCAAGATCATCAAGTCCAACCATCAACCTGACCTGCGAAGTCCCAACGCTAACCCACGTCCCTTAGTGTCATGTTCACACTTCTCTTAAATACCTCCAGAGGCAGGGACTCCACTACTTTCTTGTGCAGTATGTTCCAATGTCTGACCACCTCTCTGTGAAGAAATTCTTCCTGACATCCAATCTAAACGTTCCTTGGTACAACTTGAGATCATTTCCTTGTGTGAAAGGCTCTCAAACATAGCACAACCAGGACTCCTGTCACTGTGCACAAGCAGCTCTGAGAGCTTTAGTCCCTTCGGGATGAGACATGCACCAGCTCTGCAGGCTCAGCACACACAGCAGCAGCATCCAAGTGCTGTCTGGCATTGCCCTGAAACCAAGAGCAGGGCCTTGTGCTGGCATTACTCTAGGAAGGTGATCATCCCTCTCTACTCAGCGCTGGTGAGGCCACACTTCGAGTGCTGTGTTCAGTTTTGGGCCCCTCACTACAAGAAAGACATTGAGGCCCTGGAGTGTGTTCAGAAAAGGGCAATGAAGCAGTGGGGCTGTGGAGCACAAATCTTATGGGGAACGGCTGAGGGAATTGGGATTGTTCAGTCTAGAGAAGAGGAGGCTCAGGGGAGACGTTATCACTCTTTACAATGCCCTGAAAGGTTGATAGGACAAGAGATCATGGCCTCAGGCTGAACCAGGAGAGGTTCAGGTTGGATATTACAAAACCTTTTTCTCCACAAGAGTGGTGATGCAGTGGCACAGCTGCCCAGGGAGGTGGTGCAGTCACTGCCCATGGAGATGTTCAAGAACCATGGAGATGTGGCACTGAGGAATGTGGTCACTGGGCATGGTGGGGGTGGGCTGACAGTTGGACTGAGTGATGTTAGAGGTTTTTTCCAACCTTAATGCTTCTATGATCCTATGAATCTGTGATTCTGTAACATGGTCAGAATAAGTGGTCCATCTGAAAATGTGAATTATAATGCACTAGGAGTAGTGTTAAGTATGTGGAAAGAAGTGGTTTGCAGTGGGTCTTGCAGGTGCTGTTCCTCTTCTAGGCTCACTGTTTCTTGCAGCAGAGGAGGCTATTTGCCACCCTAGAGAGGATGGGCAATTAAAAAATCAAACAGTTCGTCTGTGGGTCCTTCCAGAAGCACCACAGTGCCCCAGACCATGTGTGACTCCAGCACAGAGCTGAGCACGACTGCTATGATGCAACCACAGTCCTCATATGGCCCAGGCCGTGGTTGTTATTGTCTTGGAGATGAAAGCTGAAAAGGGTTTGGGAAAGCTTTTGGTGGTTAAAGTGCAGCCATTCTCAGATAGGACCTTGGGAGACAAATGTGGCTTGCACTGTACAAGCCAGGAGTCTACTTGGTTTGCAAAAGCTTGTCACAGGGTAACTTTCCAGCACAGGCTGCTGTCAGCTCGTGTAGTGCTGAGTCTGATCACGCAGAAGTGCCTTGACAGGTCTGTGCAATGTTATTTTTCAACTCATTACTCAACACTGTAGCTGAAGCCATCAAACCGAAGGTGATTTTACTGCCTTTTGGATAAACGAGTCAGTGTTTATTCAGAAGGCAGGCTTTTCAGCAGGGCTGCTATCAGTCTTTTCACTGCGTCAGGCACAAAAATGAAATGTTTCTTCTCAGCAAGAGGAAAAGAGCAGAGTCAGTACTTCCCCTGGGGACAGAGCACAGCTCCAGGAGGTTGCTTCACGCTGGGATTGCGAGTGTGCGTGTGTGCATGCATGCATGCCTACGTGCCCACACACAGGGAGCACATTCTGCTTTTATCCTTCCACTACGCTTGGTAAACAAAATGAGGTTTTATGGGACTGAGCTTCTCTATTTTTTGACAATTTCAGCCTGCGTGCACAAAGGAAACATGAAGACAAAATATCTGCCTCTTCTCACCGACTTATGGAAGTGTTACAAGTTCTCTTTGCCAGGGGTAGCACTAACAGTTATCTGATGCCTTCTGGTCTGCTTGTAAGAAAACGGGCTCTGCCTTGAGCAGCTGGCCGTCTGAAGGGACAGAACAGGAATGGAAGGGCAGGTCCCTTGTTTTCCAGGTGATCAGCTGTGGTTTAGATAGACAGAAAGCTAAATCCTATCTAGTATCAATATCTAAAAGGAGGCTGTAAGAAAGAAAGGGATTAACTCTTTAGCAGGGTCTGTTGTGACAGGACGAGGGGAAATGGTTGCAAACTAAAAGAAGAGATTTAGAGTGGATATAAAGAAGAACTTTTTTACAGTAGATGTAGTGAGGCACTGGCACAGGTTGCCCAGAGAGGTGGTGGATGCCCCATCCCTGGAGACACTCAAGGTCAGGCTGGATGGGATCTGAGCACCTGATGGAGCTGTGGGTGTCCCTGTTCAGTAAAGGGGAGTAGAACTCACTGGCCTTTAAGTGTCCCTTCCAACTCAGACTTTTCTATCATTCTGTGATTCCATGATCTGTGCTGTAGTCAATGACAAAGCCTCAATAGGACTGCAGATTTTGTTCCAGTTCCTAAAATGAAACAGTAACAAATCTTAAGGAGGTTTAAGCTTTTCTCCTGTGAAAAGGAGTCTTCACAGAGGCACACATTAATTTTTTTTTTTTTTCCAGATCCCACATTTGTATCTTAGACACACAAGGCTGTGGTTCCCTGGGTACCTTTTAGTTGCTGATTCCCAATACTAAAAAATATAACAGGGGGGAACCAGAGTGGCTGTGATGTTGGGCTGAACAGTGGTGTGAAGAAAGCTCAGCTCTTTGATAACCTGCTCAGAACATGTGAGAGATGACCGGTCTTTATGAAGGAGAGCAGTACTTCATGCTGTGCTGCGATGAAATGTTTGCAAGCCCTGTGCTCCTCCACTGCTTTTGTTAATACATTGCTTTCAGAGCACTGAGGCTGGCACAATCTCCCCCATCTCTGGATGGCTGCAGGATAGATGTTTGCATATGAGTAAATCATTGCAGCTTCCTTTTCAGTTAATGCAGGATGATAGGCACTTCTGAAGTGCAGTTCATCTCATCCCGATGTTGACAGCTAAAACAAAGCGATTGCATAACAGCAAATGAGAAGAGCTGGTAGCTGAGATGAAGTAGAGGGGGGATGGGCTGAGGCCAAAGGGAAGGACTTGACCAAGCCATGGCAAGATGCACAGGATATCAACCAGAACCCTTCCAGCTCATGTGCTTTGCTTTAGGATGAGAGCTGCATAAACTATCTGCACACTTAAAGAAGGAACCTTCATATCATAGAATCATAGAATCACAAGGTTGGAAAGGGCCTACAAGATCATCTAGTCCAACCATCCTCCCATTCCCATTGGTACCACAAGCCACTAAACCACATCTCGTAGCTCCTCATCCAGACGCCTCTTGAACACTGCCAGGGATGGTGACTCCACCACCTCCCTGGGCAGCCATTCCAGGGCCTGACCACTCTGAGAGAAAAAGTTTTTCCCTTATGTCTAACCTAAACCTCCTCTGGTACAACTTGTGGCCATTTCCTTGAGTCCTGTTTGTTGCCTGGGAGAAGAGGCCAAACCCCTCCCCATCACAACCTCCCTTCAGGCAGTTACAGAGAGCAATAAGGTCTCCCCTGAGCCTCCTCTTCTCCAGACTGAACAATCCCAGCTCCTTCAGCCGCTCCTAATAAGACCTGTGCTCCAGACCCCTCACCAGTTTTGTTGCCCTTCTCTGAATATGCTCCAGGGCCTCAATGTCTTTCTTGTAGTGAGGGGCCCAAATATAAGGCAGCTGCTTGCATTTGGATGAGTTTTGAGGACCGCACATGGAAGAGGATGGTGGGATGCAATCTGACCTTTCAGCAAAGCTCAGCTCTGACTCAGTTTGAAAGCACTGCCATTTGATGCTTTGTGCTTTCCAAAGACATAATGGGAGAAAACATATCAGCAACAAAAAAAGAGAAAAGCAGAGCTGAGTGTGATTGCAGACGGACTGGGGAGAGGCAGCTGCTGTGCAAAATGGCTGCTTTGGTCTGGAGGGTGCATAGGGAAAATAATCTCATGCTCGAATAACGACGTGAAAAACATTCCTAAGATGTCATCTTCAAAGTGTGTGTTCTCAAATTTTATCTCCCAGGTATGCAAGTTATAAGTGGAAAGGTGAAATTGAGACTCTCTGAAAAGATTCACCGATGCTTATTTTTTGGTTGCATTGGTTTCAACATTGAAACAGAGTGATGGATTGATACAGATAAATCCATCGCAGTCCATGAGCTGTATCATTCTGTCCTTCAGATAGGTTCATTCTCAAATAATCTCTTAAGTTTCTCAAACACAAGACAGGACTTCCAACTTTAAGATCCCTCACAGACTGATTCTGCACCCTGTGCATGTTTCTAGTTTAATAAATCTCCAAATGAGTCCAGCAACGCTACAGCAATGTGCTCAAGTCTAACATCAATGTAAAACCAAAAGCCTCACGAAAAATCCAAACAGAAATTCAATCCTAAATCCTAAAAAAACCCTTTAAAACCCAGTTCAGTCAGGACTTGCTGAAGAGCAAGTCAAAGCCCCAGACAATATCCTGTTCTCAAAACTGAAACCAAAAATGCCATCAGTAGTACTATTTCATTTCTTCATATGACACTCACTGCTGGAGAACATTTTTGTCAGCAGATCTGCTGCATCCTAAATTCATTTTTACCACACCAGTCCACAGTTCTTTATTACATGTGGCATGCTGAGTCAAGACATCGTACTGTTCCAAACATAAAGCTCGCTCTGTCTTGTTGGTTACCCAGCCCATAGGAAAAGCATTCAGCGTGATGGACACCATGTGGCAAAGAAATGAGCAGAATGAGCAGAAACATCAGGAGGTGCATTCTTCAGCTCAGAATGGGTCTTCATAGCAGCTGTTCACAGTTTCATGATAAACTTCTTCCAGTTTGGGGCAATTACAGCACTCCTTCCCTTAACATGCACACATTGTCTTCTTGTTATCTGTTGCTGTTTACTCAGAAGATGAGAGTAGCAATATTAACACAGCTTGTTTCAAAAATACATTTTGTGTGATCATGTATTGAATTAAAAACTTTGTGACCCAGTTATTGATTCTGGGGAAAGAAAGGGCTCTTAGCTTAAACGCCTCTTGTTGTGAGCAGATCAATCACATGTCAAAAAAATCAAAATTTGACAGAGGGTCTGAACGCCTTCAACATAGAACCATGGAATCATTAAGGTTGGAAAAGACCTCCAAGCTCATCCATTCCAACCCCAGTGCACCCCAACCATGCCCACACACCACGTCCCTCAGTGCCACGTCTCCACGTTCCCTGAACACCTCCAGGGATGGTGACTGCACCACCTACCTGAGCCTCAGAGCTTTGAAAATAAAACAATACCAGAAATAAGGATAACTTATTTTGATCTTGGGCAGAAAAAAAATATATATATATATATGTGTGTGTGTTACAAAATACTCTGTATTAGAGTTCTTGGGTGGCATGTGTTTCTGCAGAAAATAATTCTTTGCGATAAACCTTGATGATATGTAACTCAGCCTCCACCATCATCACCTCCTGGACTGCCTGTTAACGTGCTCAGGTCAGGCACCAGTGGTGAAGGGCCGTTTTCTCTTGGGGCTGCAACCTGTTATCTCATTATGCAAGAACCAAAGTGCAATCGTTGACTTCATCAGTGTAGACTTTAATGAGAGATGCATTATTCATGTTTGTGGCTCTCTACCACATTATTAGTTCTTTTTGTCCTTACATCACATACATATGGATTTAAGATATGCACAGTGAATGTGATAGCAATACTATTTCACATTAAGTACAGTAGTGGGGATATTTAAGCAAGAACAGGCTACTATAAACAGAAAACATACTGAAAGAATCAGCTCTAAAACCAATATGGGACAGAAAAGTGTATCTTAATATAAAGAGACATTGTTTATGATTTGTATGGCTAAGAAGAGAATGCAGAGCAACATCTGTATCCTCTTTGCTCATTTGGTTTTACAAATGCACTCCAGCAGCACACACTGCAAAAGGGTCTTACAGAACAAGAACTGGTTCAGATTAAACAAAGAATAAACAAACACCCTTCTATAACTGCAAAGCAAATGGGCAAGTTCTTTCCTATAATTAGCCTCAAAGCTTTATGTCATTTCAACAATGGCATTTGTTGTTAATGTATGATATTGAGTTATTTTCACAGAGAAGAAAATCAATTAATGACATCAGGTATATTCTACAAGGGACAGTAAGGGCCAGTATGGATCTCACCAACACTGCTTCATAGCAGCAGCTCCTCCACTTAGACATGTGGAGCTGCATGGCAGGGTTCAGGAGTGGGCCCAGACCAAGGATTGGTATGCTGGCATGGGGCCACCCAGATTGGGAAGATGGGGAAATGTGTTGGTAGAGTCTCAAGTTGCTCAGTGTTGACATTATGCTGTGCTTTATATGCTAATAAAGACATATTCTCAGCGTCCTAGTGGAGTAGATGGGAACTATCTAGTTGATCTTCCTGTCCTTGAGAATACTCAGCAGCCAAAAGTGATAAATGAATGTAAGGCACTGAAGAAGTAGAGGAGGTCATTACTTCAGCCTGGACCTGGAAGCAGAACCACAGAATATTTGGAGTTGGAAGGGAACCACAAGGATTATTGAGTCCAATCCCATCCTGTGTGGATAGGACCACTCAGAATTCAAGCCCTATGTCCAAAAGCTCCTTGAAGTCCAACAGATCGAGGCCATGCCCACTGAGCAGCCTGTTCCATGCCCTTTGCCCTCTGGTGAAGAACCTTTTCCTAACACCCAGCCTGAGCATCCCCCACGGAGCCACTCACATGATCTCAGTTCCCTCTTGGGCTTGTCGTGGGTGATCCCTCTTCCTCATGCTCATGGCTTGGCACATCAGCGATGGAGAGACAGAGAGGGAAAATTCATTTAAAATAAGTTGACGGCAGAGCCAAGCTGCCCAGGCCTTGTTTCCAGCCACCTAATCCTAATCAGACACAACTATCCACAGTTAAACAGATGGTCTCCATGTCTGACACGTCTATGTCAGTTCTATGGTGTTGTGTGGTTCTGCAATGAAGCTGGACATGGAGCCTCATATTGTCCCAGATCCTCTCCTTTTCTTCCAGTGCCAGCTCAAGTTTTAGCTTCCAAGCCAGCCAGCCTCTACTTTTTGCTTGTAGATATTGTAAGAGCAGGTAGTAAATGTGTCTTTTTACCATTTTATCCTCAGCTCTCTCACTAACCCAGTAAATTGTGCCAGACCTCAATCACAGTAGCTAGAAGCAGTTTTATTTACCAGCACAAGCTCTGCCTTTTCCCTATGGAACCTAGGGAACCCCACTACAAACATAGATCTTTCTGCCCTTTCTGCCTGAAACCCTACTCTTCTCCCAGCATCAGCCACAGCATCAGTAACAAACACCACCACACCTCAGCTGGACTCTTCAGCCCCCACAGACTGCAACAGATCTCTTTTTAGCTCGTATCATACCATTATCCTCCCCAGTGAAATATCTCAGAAATAATTATCTCCATCCATCTTAATCCAGGAACTGATTGAACTTTCCAGTTGGAACACCCAGCCTCAGCCAGCAGCTCTACCACTGACTGTTCAATGGCCATAGTGCTGCTCTCCTAAGCTCTGTAGCACAGAAAGGTATTGCAGTCTACACAAAGAAATCTGCACTCTGTGTCACAGGGAAGTGGAGCACTCTGTATACATGTATATGCAAGACCTGAGCATGGAATGGAAATTTGAACTCCGTGATTCCCTTCATCAACTTCTCTTTATGCTTGAGACATATTTGTAATGCGCTTAACTAAAAGTCAAAGAGCTTCCCCCATTCCAGTATCAACAACTAGCTCATGGCACTGAAGTTAAACAAAAGCTTTGTGTTCACTTTCTCTGTTATTGCACTAAATCATGCTGTCATGTCACCATAGAAACTAAAGCTATCACAAACATCACTACATTGTGGTATCGAACCAGCTCCAACAGACAGGTCTTCTGTTTTTGTTCTGGGGCCAGTCCTCCTTTCCCTCACTCAGTCCCATTTTCCCAACTCTTCAACACACTGCAATTTTTTTTTAAAGTAGAAGAGAGAAAAAAAATAAAGGAAGAAAGGAATAAAGGAAGGGAAAAAGGAAGGAAGAAAGGAAGAAAGGAAGAAAGGAAGAAAGGAAGAAGGGGAGAAAGCGAAAAAGGAAAAAAAGAAAGAATGAAGGAAGAATGAAAGAGAAATAGAAATGAAGGAAGGAAGGAAGGAAGGAAGGAAGGAAGGAAGGAAGGAAGGAAGGAAGGAAGGAAGGAAGGAAGGAAGGAAGGAAGGAAGGAAGGAAGGAAGGAAGGAAGGAAGGAAGGAAGGGAGGAAGGAAGGAAGGAAGGAAGGAAGGAAGGAAGGAAGGAAGGAAGGAAAAGCTTTATTCACATGAGTAGAAAGTTTTCTCAGTAAGAATTAATTGTAAAGCCATGCTTGTTTTGTCAGCTCTGAAATACCTAGGCACAGTCAGACAGTATTCTGTGGAGAGCTGAGATTTCAGTGGTATAAGCTGTTTAGTCACATTTAAATAAGACAGTGAAGAGCAAACATTAATCACAGATTGATTTGATATAATCTGTAAACAGTTCTGGCAGAGAAGTTAGGTTTTTTCCTCAAATATTTGTTAACCTGAAGATACAGATGAGTATGGGTGAGAATTTTAAGAACCATACTGAGCTGATTTACATTCACCAAAGTCTGTGGTTGTTTTTTTTTCTTGTTTTGTTTTTGTTTTTTAAATTTTCTACAGTAGACTTTGAAATCTTTAAAACCTTCCCTTGCAGTTCTCTAGCCCTCACTTGGATAAAAGTCCCATTAATTATGCTGAAAACCTGACATAACATATGTAACATCAGTTGCCCAAGGAAAGAGTATGGAAGCAGACGTTTAAATAAAATAAGAAGACTAGCTAGCTCTGATGTAATGATGAAGGATATCTGATGGCATGGGATTGAAATCCTATCAATTTTCTTGCACAGGAAAGCTTTGTAGCCACATCAGCATATGTTTCACGTGGTGAGTAGCAAAGATCATTTTAACTTTTTGCAGGGCCAGTAACGTGAGTTTTCAAAGACACTGTTTTTGTATTATTGAAGTGCCTGTCTTTCATTTCATTTATTCTGCTTGTGCTAGCCACATGGTTAAAGTTAGGAAAACAAACAGCAGATACTTTCCAGAGAGGGGTGTTTACATTAGGTCTAGCTTATCTGTGCAAAGAATAATCTATGAACTCTCTTTGGCCTTTTGGATAAGCAAATGTAAACCTCATTTCCCTTTATTGTCCACTCCACATAATAACTCGCCTTTGTGAAGGTCTTCACAGAGGTTATTCAACCCAGAATGTCTCCTGGGGATTTCCTTTAATGACTAAAGGGATCGCTGTATGCATTATTGAAGAGTAATATTGGAGCTGTGATGGTCTAAGGATAAAGCAGGAAAGTTTACGGGCAGAGGTATGAGCTTATATTAGGCTCATCAATATCCTTAGAAAAAGAGAAGCTTCAAGCATGAGACCTTTCTCCTCGCTCTGAAATTGGATTGATGCACTCCTAAAGCTTATGCGCAATACACACAGCCCCATCTCGTCTTTGTGAGCATTCCTACAATCTCTCTGTGAGCTAATTCAGCTTCGTAAACAAGTAGAGGAGCAATCCAGCAACATACAGTGGATTTTTTGAAGGGGTCAGCAAGTTGAATTGGCCCATCGCAGGGTCACACTCAGTGCCACAGATGCCAGGAACAAGGGAGAAGGGGAGAGCCTGGCCGCCCTTATTGGTAACAGTAAGATGTTTTGTTGGTGTAGTTTTCTACTCTTGGTGGCTAGGTTTTGGTGTGGAGATTAAAAATGACTTCTTTTGAAATTGGCTACCCAGGGAGGTACTGGAGTCACTGTCCTTAGAGGTGTTCAAAAACCCTGGAGATGTGGCACTGAGGGACATGGTTAGTGGGCATGGTGGGGATGGGTTGGGATTGGTCTAGGTGATCTTAGAGGTCTTTTCCAACCTTAATGATTCTATGATTCTTTAACACTGCTTACATGAAATACTTCAAAAAATAGCCATCAGCCTAATCACCACACAGGTGCACTTCAGCTTTCAGTAGTCATCCACAGGCAGGTGATGCTGGTAGCAGCCACTTTCAGCTGGACAGAGAGCAGCGCTTCCCAGAGCTCTTTCCTTCCCAGAGCCCTTTCACAGGTAGGCGTGAGGCCACAACTTTCTCAAGGCACTTGTGTAGCTGGTACCACCGGGCTGAGCAATATTACTTAGCACCCATTGGTGTTTTCTCTATGAAGACACAAAAGACAAACTGGCCTGAGAAACATGTATTTTAAGAACCTCTTCCCTGGCACATAGAACTTATGAAAACTGTTCATGCCGTAGCCAGCAGGGCGAGGGAGGTGATCCTGCCTAAATTTAGGATGGATATAGGTTTTTTTAGAAGAAGGGTAGTGAAGCACTGGCACAGGTTGCCCAGATCTGTGGCGGATGCTCCATCCCTGGAGACACCCAAGGTCAGGCTGGATGGAACTCTGGAGCACCCTGATCTAGCTGTAGGTGTCCCTGTTCATTGCAGGGGAATTGGACTAGAGTTCATTGGAGTATTTAGGGAATTTATTTTAAGGATGTATCCCATTTTGTTGCAAAAACGGAAGGATGAAGAATCTACTGCACTTCTTCGCTTTCAGTGTGCAACTCAAAGCGATAAAAAATAATGCTATTTATTCTTTGCTTAAATTTGTGCAGACTTGCACTGTGTATTTTGACTAAACCAGTTAGTGACTATTGGCTTTTAAGGAGAAATATCTTCGAAGACCACATTAAATGATGAGCTAAGAGACTTAGAGTCTGTATATTGTTCTAAAGACTGCTAGTTTTTAATTCCATAAAAATCCATCATATTTTACACTCTCCCACATGAACATAATATCTGCAAGAACTGACTGGAATGGAGTTGTTGACTGAGCAATGAACATGAAATGCCTCACCCATATCTCACTTTTTGGCTGGGTTCACCTGCTGCAAACTTCATGGTGGTTGAAACCTGCCCTAATTTTCTGCCCATTTTCTAATGACTCGTTTGGAAATTATGGGGTTTTGTGCCCAAGCATTCTGTTATGAAAGGGAAATAAAATTTCTTCACTGTTCTCTCATTCAAGTAGATTTACACATTTGTCACCAGCAGCCAAGTTTGGTTTTCTGTAAAGGCATAACTCCAAGGCTTCACCTTTCTCCTTAGTACACTCTTTTTTTTTTTTTTTTTTAATATGGGAGTGAAAATATTTTCCTTGATCCTGTAAATGATAAAGTGGAAGCTGTATACAAGTTGCTGGGACTTTAGAACACAGGGCTGACCCAGCCATAGGATGGATAGTATAGATATGCCTGCAAAGGCATGACTTAGATGTATGATCTTCACCCAGTGCTAATTGGTGCTCAGTGTCAATAAAGCTTTTCCCCAGGGAATCAGCAATTGTGCTAAGAAAGTTGAAGACTTCTAACTTCAGTGAGCATTTTTTCTCTCCTGACCTTGTTCTTCCTGGACTACAGCTATTTTTGTAATCACAGATACTCTTTCCTCCTAAGGTACCTTTTCTTTGGAAGAAAGCTGATTTTTTATAAGATATGTTTCTCATTATAATGGTTCCACCATTACGAATCACCACAAGAAACACAATCTTGGCTCTGCCAGCACTCATCCACACAGATTACTATCTATCTAATTCATTTATTGAGCCAACTGCTGAGAAACCTATGTTAGCTACCTGGGTTCACATCTCAGATTCAAGTTGCAAAATCATGAAGTCTAGTCCCAGAAGAGCACGAGGTGAGAGTTAACTGTGGAAATCTCACATTTGTTGTGTGACACTGGGCCTGCAGCCTCCTGGAAATACGCAGAACTGACAATGAGGGACATGGGACTGAGGGACACGGTTAGTGGGCATGGTGGTGATGGGTTGATGGTTGGACTAGATGATCTTTGTGATCTTTTCCAACATTAATGATTCTATGATTCGGGTCATTCGTGCAGCTGCACAAACTGTGGTATAAAGGAGACATCTGGAAAAGATTAGATCAAAGAGAGCATTTGTAAAAAAAACTGGAGCACTTCTGGTCAGAGGAAGCCTACAGGCAAGGAAGCTTCCTTGCTGTCCTCTGATGTAGGCCTCACCAGTACTCCTGAATGTAGGCCTCTGTAGAACACTGCTGTGGTTTCCTGGCACTGACAGGCTCCAGATGTCTGCCAACACATCCAAACAAGGTGTAAAAAAAAGGCATTTGGTGATGTACTACTGGTGCTGAGCATCTTCCAAATAAAATTGTGACCTATATATGCAAGACTGAAAAAGAAAGGGAGGTTATACTGAGCAAAAACTATGTAGGCAAATAGAAAGAGGATCCCAGAAAGTACACTGCTCTTGTTCTGAGTTCTAGAAAAAAAATTTGCCACATACAGCTGATTAAGAACAGAGGAACAAGCTCATTCACGTTTTATACAAAAACTGCGTTTTTAAAGAAGTTTAGGGGAAAGTGATGCATTCTAAATAACATAATATAGAAATCCAGTAGTTTGCTTTTTACCCACAGATTCAATTTAGGGTCTACAGGCATACCAAGAAATTCACTGGCTTTTAAGAACTGGTTACCAAGCACCACCACCACTGCTATCCCAGTGCTACCTGTGGCTCTAGGTAGAATAATTGAAAAGTTTGAATTAGAAGGGATCTCAAAGCTCATCCAACTCCAACCCGTGCCATGGGCTGGTTGTCCTCACCAGACCGGGCTGTCCAGGCCCCATCCAACTTGGCCTTGAGCACCTCCAGGGATGGGGCACTACGGCAGCTAACTGTACCATGAAGACACACTTTTTTTCTTCTTTTGTCCTGCATTTAAGGTTTGCATTCACTTGTCTTAGTTTGTGTGCTCTGGATAATTCCTTTTCAATCTATTATCCCAGTGGAGCTGAGTATTCTCAGTGCTACTACACTACTTCTTACTACCAATTCGTTGCCTATGCACTGGGGATAAGCTAATCTTAGGATGAGCATTTTGCATGTGCTGTTCCTTAGAGCATTGGTTGTTGGAGTGACGGTCAATAATGGACAGAAATAACTATCTCTGCAGTGTGCCTGAAAAGTAGCCTAAACTGCACTGACTCAGGAATAGTCCAGGCACTGTGGCACAAGATTCTTCACTGTGCCACAGTAATTCTTGCTTCTCCTCTGTCCCACCATGGTAGCAAGCTGCAACTAGACCAGACTGGAAGAAATTAAGAGATCCATTCATTATCACAGCTTTGTTTGGAGGCTGATTCACAGGAGCAGTTCTCTGGAGTACTGTGTCCAGGTATGGAGACCCCAGTACAAGAAAGACAGAGAGCTGTTGGAGAGGTCCAGGGGGCTGGAGCACCTCCCCTACGAAGACAGGCTGAGGGAGCTGGGCTTGTTCAGCCTGGAGAAGAGAAGGCTGCGGGGTGACCTCATTGCAGCCTTTCAGTACCTGAAGGGAGCCTATAAACAGGAAGGGAGGGAGTAAACTCTTTGAAAGGGTAGATAACAGCAGGACAAAGGGGAAAGGTTTTAAGTTGAAAGAGGAAAGATTTAGGTTGGATGTTAGGGGGAAATTCTTTACAAGGAGAGTGGTGAGGTGCTGGAACGGGCTGCCTAGACAGGTTGTGGATGCCCCGTCCCCGGAGGTGTTCAAGGCCAGGTTGGATGGGGCCCTGGGCAACCTGGTCTAGTAAATGGGGAGGTTGGTGGCCCTGCCTGGCAGGGGGGTTGGAGATTCATGATCCTTGAGGTCCCTTTCAACCCAGGCCATTCTGTGATTCTGTGATTCTGAGCAGGGGAGGGAGCACCACCAGGGCTCCTCACACAGAAGGGAATGCACCAGGAATGGGGCTGAAATCAGGACACAACTCCACTCGAGCAATGACTCTCAGAGAGCACAATGCTCCCATCAGCACAGCCACAGGGACAACCCAGAGAGAGAGAAATGAAATGTAGCTGCTCCTTTATGGATGGGAAGACACTGAGATAAGGTTACAACTTCTTCCTTTTTCTCTGCAGTCCTACAGGCTTTCTTCTTGTTGGAATTTTGGCATCTAAAGCAATAATCCTTGCTTGAGCAAAATCTGAACCTTAATCCATCTTGGACTGCAATCCTCTAAATAGCACTGCTTGGATTCTCCTCAGTTACACTGATTTGGCACTGGCAGAATTCCACTCTCTGTACTGTCCATTAAAGAGGAATAGTCATCTCGTTCACTGTGTTATTGCTTCATCTTTGATTCTCCTTCTCTCTGGTCCATCCCTTTGCAATAATAAAGAGATCTTTCATATGATTACTAGCTAACATAGCTAAGCTGCACAGCTATTCATCAGCTAAATAGCTCAATCCCTGCTCTGAAATTCCATGCACTAAAGAGAAGGCACAGTGAAAGCCTATTTGGAAAAGTAAATATTTCATGTCAGTGCATTCATTAATGACAGTCTCATAGTCATTTCAAACTCTTGGCATATTATTGTTTTATTTTTCCCAGTAAGACACAGAAATTACTTGGCAGAGTACTCATCAAAGTGCATAAGCATATGCCTTAATAGATGCTTTAAGCTAGTCATACGGTCAAGTACTTTGTTGGATTGGGACCTGTGTGTTACACAGTGAGATCTGGTACCCTAATAAGTGCAGACAGACAGACAAGGAAGTGCAGGGCTGAGAAAAGGAAAAGCAACCTTGAAATTACATGATGACTACCTCTGTTCCAGATAATACATGGTCTTAGTGACATAATGAGGTGTGAATTTAAATAAAAAATAAAATTATTTTACCAGGCATGGCTTAGCTACAGCCTTGTTATTATCAGCCTATAAGCATGGAAGGACATCCTTGGAAAATAGGCAGAGTCCACTTGGACTGGAAGAGTGTAGGCCAGGGCAAAGGTGGCATTTGGAAGACAATAACATATGATGTGTGAAAGCTGATGCCAGTGGCAAAATGGAGGGGACTTTGCAAAGACACGTGAGACATGGTTGAAGCTGGAGAACACTGTTAAAGAATAAAATAGTTAAGTACCTAATAATAATTAACCACAAGGAAAACTTCTGATTTAATCTGCAGTAAGTATGGTCTGTTGTACATCTGCTGCCATCCTAGCAGTGAGCAGGGCAAATCTGTCTCCAGCTCCACAGCTCATCCCCTCCACCCAACACACTGAGCACCATCTCCACCTCATCCATGGAAATCTGTGGACAGGCATTTTGCTCTATTTCCACACACGTGTATTTTTAAATTGTGGTCTTCTGTCCATCGCTCAAGACTGATTCTTTAGACTACCAACCTAACCTGAAATGCTGTTATCAAAACAGTTTTTGAAGTATGTTCCAAATAAAAGATAGGATCAGACATCTCAAACCACTGTAAGGACTGCAGTTCTACAAATCTTGAGGAATCGAGGTGACAGATGGAATCTTTTTCTGCACCTTCTGATAGGTAGTTTCAAAAAGAAAGCAATTAACTGTTTTCACTTTCAATGCATTTTTCCAAGGAAAGAAACATTCTCTTTCACACGAAGTTCAGAATGCAGGTTTGTAGTGGAAGGCAACCATTTATTAACATGAAACCAAAGTGCTAAGTAAATATCAGCATCTCCTTGTGCTACTGTACAGTAAAAAAAGTTCCTGTTATTATCGCTCCCCTGACAGGGATTTGCTGTCATAAAGAAATGAATTTGAGACAAACTATCACTCTGAAAAAGCTTAATAGCAAGAGCTATAAACTTTTGTTCAAATGTGTTTTCTGTTTTGGAACAGAAGACTTACTGTGTAGGAAAGTGGATTCTCCCACTCCAAAAAATGAAGACTAAAGTAAAAATGAGGTAGGCCCAAATTCTTATCCTAAACACATGAACTTAACAGAGGGATGTATCTTCTGCCTTCAGCATAGTCTTTCTGGATTTAAACAGGTATAAATGAGATCAGCATATGGTACCCTTTCAGATACTCACAAGGAAAGCACCGAAATAGCAAAACAATTTCAGACAGTTCCAGTAAGTGCATTACGCTGGCAGTGCAATGACTAATTGCAAAATCTATTATCTTGGAGATGAAAAGATTTTGGAAGATTTAAGATCAGATTTCAAGTTCAAGGAAAACAGGAAACCAGAAAAAAAGAACAATAAACTAAATACTGGAAAAAGCATGGATGACTCAAAGTCCTGCAATAGAAACCGCTGTAATCTTCCATACACATTAATGTGATTAAAACCAACTATGAGATATGAGGGAAAAGTTGATCTCTGTATTGTACGTGTATTAGACAATTTCAGAGAATCCACTGAAAATGAAAAGCGAGGATGAAGAAGCACGAACCTTACCTTTGCCAAAACTGAACAGCAAATGTCTTAGAGGCCAAAGCAGCAATGCTTGCCAGGCAAGACAGCAACATCTGGATAAAGCTTAATAGGTCACTCTCTTCAATGCCAACCACTGTGGTTGCCAGTGGTGCAGAGTGTCTGAGGCACTGAAATGGCCAATTTATTCAGCAGATAACAGCTAATCCAGCAGAGGGAACAACAATCCAGAAGAACATGGAGATCAAACTATTACACTGTTTGAAAAGGAAAATGTGAAAGATATTATAAGTATTGTCACAAGGACCTGGCTGTACAAGAAACTGATAGTTTGGCAGTGAGGCAAAATTCAACTCTGTAGAAAAGGGCAGTTCTTGAAGATTCATGTGGGACATAAACTTTCTTTCCGTGTTGTACATGAGAGCTTCAAGAGTCCGGGAGCCATGGAAACACATAAATCTTTGTCTTACCTGGGACACAAATATCCCAAGAGTAGTCACTGAAGTGATGGGAACTATGAGCTGTTTGTGGTGTTGCGGTAGATACAGGTAATGTAAACCAATAGCATGGGCTCAAAATATTAATACCCAAGATAAATCAACCCTGCACATTTTTTGGTGCAAGGCAGTGAAAAGTTATGAGATGAAACTGCTGGTGCCTCCATTTTCTTTTGACCTTATTGTCAGACTTCTACATCTTCTCACAGTGTACCAGTGTAAGATACAAAAACACGGCTGTTCTTAAGCTGTGCCACAGCAGTTTCAGGTTGGATATTGGGGAAATTTTATTCTCAGAAAAAGTGATAATGCATTGGAACAGGCCACCCAGGGAGGTGGAAGGTTCACTGTCCCTGGAAGTTTAGTGGGCATGGTGGTGCTGAGCTGATGGTTGGACTATATTATCCTAGAGGTCTTTTCCAACCTTTATGACTCGAGGATTCCTTGCAATATACACCTGCATTAATATAAATAATGCCAGTGTTTTGGAACCTGGAGATCCAAGATGACATCAATTCCATTGTGCAATAGGCAAATTAAGCTTAAATACCTGGTAAGCTTACTTGAAATGAAAGTTGGTATACCTTTCTTTACTGGGACACAAACAAGATCCCCAAAATACTCTCACTTACATTACCACCAGAAAGTGACAAATTTCAAGTGATGCCAACATTAACATAGACAATAAAACCAAGAAGGATATTTCAAACATGTAAATCTTAGCTCTGTATAATAGACTCCATAGTATAATGTTAGCCATTCCTGTAGCAAAGCCTAACAATTCAGGGCCGTAATTAGACAAGTAGACAAAGCTGAGCCAACTAATCCTTTTATGAAAACTGAATTGGGAAATAGAACCATGGACCCAATTTCCCAAACATTCATGTCAAGTAAAGCTAGGATGAGAGTCAGGATGGGAGGAGTGAGGCTGTATAATATACACTGAGAAATTTGAGCACACACAAAAAAGAGAGAGAGAACAGAGAACCGTCAGTAACCCTCTCAGACTCTCACTGCCATGAAGTTGCTGATATTCTGGAAAACACAAGATTGCTTCTGCACCATCTCTTCTTTCTACTGCAGTCCCTTTGTACCATCTGATCCCTCCACCACCCAAGATACCATCTCCATAGCACCCATCAATCTACACCTACTACCCTGTGCTCAGGGGCTTCTTGGAGACACGACCTCCCGCATCCTCCTCTTCCTCTGTACAACAAAGAGAAGCAAACCAAAAGTGTGAGCATCTCTAGTTCTTCCTTCCAATACTTCAGATTTAATACAACAGAGATTCAATATGTCTCTAATATTTAGCAGCCAGCAGGTAGCTCAGCTAGATTTTAAGGTAACAAAAATGTCAAAAATCCCTCTTACTGCCTACCTTTATCAGTAGCAGTTAATCTTTTTGCTATCAGTGTACTTGTCTGATTTAATCTGAGCTTTGAAAATCCTTTTTCTTCTCCAAATGCATTGCAGATGTCAAATGTCAAAGTTGAGGGTTTTCCTTCTGCTTTGGAGAATGTTTTTTCCCATTAAAATGAAGGGAGAACCAGGTCAGGTATTTACAGAGATCTGTTTGTTTTCTTTCCTATGTTTCTCAGGCCATATATCGATGAAGTCTAGGTACCTATTTTTTATTACTGTAATTGTACTTAATGTACTTCTTTTCCCCTGTTCCTTATACACGTGCCTTTTTAGTTTTACTGTGTGAAAGTAAAAACAAAACTGTGTGTCCACAGACAAAGTTAATAGTGGTGTGACTCATGAATACAAACCTAGAGAAGGATAACTAGAAATTCTCTCTGGTGTTGTCTTGCATGGCATTTATTTCTCTCTTAATGCTCTTATGTCCTTAGAATTGCTTTATCCCTTAATAATTTCAAAAGAGAGCTCATTATTTTAGCTAGCTAATTATATTCTTGCATTATAAGGAGTGCTTATTCTTCATCAACTTAAGAATTATTTCTACAGTCTCAATGCAGAGATAATGTGTTTTATTCTTTTCCTTTCTGAAAAGCTTGCACTTTGATCAAGTCACAACATAATTACAACACTTTACATAAATATCAACATAAAATCTGGATCTTAACTACAACTTTCTCCAGCTATCCATTTAGATACTTTTGTATTGCCTATTTCTTTTGTTTTTTACCATCTTTTTTTATGTAATACATTTTTGTTGTGCAGAACTATTATCCCCATATGCTTGGTGTAAAGTGGGAGAGCTTGTGAGCATGGTTTCATCAAAAGAACAAGCAGATCTATTTTAGCAGTGCTGATGGAGAGGCTGAGCATACCTTCCTTGCCCTTGTGCCCAGCTGTGCACGCTCACAGGTCTCCTTATGGAGGCACTCTCTCCCCTGAGCCTTCCCAAAGCTCAACTCTCAGATCTAACTCTCTCAGACTCTCTAACAGGTACTCTCATCCCTTGATCACCTTGCTTGCCCTATGTTGGACTCTTTCCAGTATGTCCATGTCTCTACTGTACTGGAGGCCCAGGACTGGATACAGCACTCCATGTGTGCCCTCATTAATGCCGAGTAGAGTGGAAGGATCATCTCTAAAACTGCTGGCAATACTTTGCTTAATGCAGACTAGGACACCATTAGCCTCTTTATCAGCAAGGACACATTGCTAGCAAATGTTCAACTTGTTGCCCACCAGGACCCCCAGGTCCTCTTCCACAGAGCTGCCTTCCAGCTGTTTACCTCCACATGTCCTTGTGCCTGGGGTTATTCTTCTCCAGTGCAGGATTCTGTACATTTCTCATTGAACCTCATGAGATTCTTGCCAGCCCTCCTCTGGTCTGCTCAAGACCCCCTGGATGGCAGCATGGCCTTCTCACAAGTCAGCTACTCCCTGCAGTTTTATGTCACCCACGAATTTACTGAGGGTGTACACTACACCATCGTCCAGACTGTTAATGAGAATGCTAAACAGGACTGAACCCAGTACTGATCACTGAAGTACTGTGCTCATTACTGGCCTCCAATTAGATTTTTCACCAGTGACCACGACCCTCTGCACCCAACTGTTCTGCCAGTTTTTGATCCACCTCATTGCTCATCCAGCCCATAATTCAACAGTTTCTTTACAAGGATGTTACAAGGGACAGTGTCAAAGACCTTACTGAAGTTCAGGAAGTCCGGCAATATCCACTGCTGTTTCTTATCCATCAGGCTGATCATTTAATTATAGAAGCTAATCAGGTTGCTCAAGCATGATTTCCTCATGGTGAATCTACTCTGGCCACTACTGAAGATTTTCTTGTACTTCATGCACCTGAAAATGTCCAGAATTAACAACGGAATCACCTTTCCCAGGGGGTCAGATGAGGCTGACCAGCCTGCTGTCCCTTGGGTTCTCCTTCTTGCCATTTTTGAAGATAGGAGTGACATTTGCTTTCCCTTGGTCTTTGTGCACTTCTCCCAGTTGCCACAATAGAGCAAAGATTATAGAAAATGGCCTTGCAACCACAAATGCCAGCTCCCTCAGCATGTGGGCAAATCCATCAGGGCCCATGGACTTGTGAATGCCCAGTTTGCTTAGATATTCTCTGACCGGATCATCTTTCACCAAGGGTACATCTTCCACTTTTCACACCAGCCTCTGGGCCATGGGATTCCTGAAGGCCAGTAATATGGTGAAGACTAAGTCAGAGAAGGCATTCAGTACCTTGGCCTTTTCACCGTTCTGGGTAATCAGGCTTCCTGTTTAATTCAGCAGTGTCCATAGTTTCTTTAATCTTTCTTTTACCACTGATATTCTCATAGAAGCTCTTCTTCACTCCTTTAACATCCCCAGCACAGATTTAACACAGATTAAATTCCATGTTGGCTCTAGTTTTCCTATCTTCATCCCTAGATGCTCTGACAATATCTCAGTTTTCCTCCCAGGTTATCCGTCCTTGTTTCCAGCCTCTGTAGGCTTCCTTTTTTTGTTTGAGTTTGGCCAGGAGTTCCTTGTTCATACATGCAGGCCTCCTGTCATTTTTGCCTGACTTGCTATTTGTTGAGCTTCATTGCTATTGAGGTTGGAAGAGGTGATCTCTAAAAATGAATCAGCTTTGTTGGGTCCCTCTTCCCTGTAGAACCTCATCCCATGGGACTGTACCAAGTAGATCTTTCAAAAGGTCAAATTTCCTCTCCTGAATGTCAGGGTTGTAAGCTTGCTATCCATTCCCCTTGCTGCCCTAAGGATCTTGAAATCCACCATGTCATGTGCACTGCAAGCTAAGGATGCCTTTGACCTTCACGTTCCCCAGCAAACCCTCTTTGCTAATGAGAACAAGATACAGTCGTGGCACCTCTCTTCATTGTCTCCTCTGTTACTTGGAGAAGGAAGTGATCATTAAAGCACACCATGAACCTCCTGGATTGCTTCTGCCCTGCTGTGTTGTCCCTCCAACAGATACTGGGGTGGTTGAAGTCCCCCATGAGGACCAGTGCTCACGAAGATGATGGGGTTGTCCCTATCTGCTCCAAGCAGAAAGTCTCATCCACTTTGTCTTCCTGGTCAGGTGGCCGCAGACCTCCACTGTTATGTTGCCTAGTCCTGCTCTTCCTACACAGTGAAATATGAAAATGATAAAGAAGTAATTTAGGGGAAGGAGTGTGTCATGCATTGTTTTTTTTAAAAATCTTTTTAAAATAACTTTTTTTTTTTTTAATTTTTTAAAATGCTACAAACTCTGAGGGAGAAAAGATCCTTAAACCCTTTAGATGGTCTGCAGTCTGGCATTCCTCCCTACTCTTGGATTTTCAAAATGCTGTGATGATAGAATATTTCTACTATCAGTACCTGGTTCCTCTCTCAGGATACTATCTTTGGTTATAAATTAGTCAAGTTTGAAATACATGTTCTCTTTTCCCAAATACAACTAATTATCATTAGATTTATCCCTGATTCGGGATGAAAATGCCCACTTCTAAGTGCTGGTCCAGATCCCAGGAAGCCATCTGCTTGAAAGACAGACTTCCCAAAATACGTTAACCTATGCTGTGGCTAAATAATCAAATATTGGGTATCACAGAATCATTGAATCATTAAAGTCACCTGTCCAACAGTCAACCCACCCCCACCATGCCCACTCACCACGTCCCTCAGTACCACATCTACACGGTTCCTGAACACCTCCAGGGACAGTGACTGCACCACCTCCCTGGGCTGGGAGGAGGCAGATTTCCTTGGACAGTAGACTTGCTAATGAACTCAAAAAATTACTACTGTAAGAAACCTGGGTAGTCATGAGCCTCACATTTCTGAGGTGGGCAAATCTTCCTCCTAAAAATCCACTTACGAAAAACAAACAAATTGATAGTGAAATAGTAATTAAGTTGCACTGTTTTAAAGTATTCCTGTGATGATGTTTTGGCTCTACTACTGTTAACTTCTTTTCTTTTTCCATTTGTTTTTTTCATTGCTTGGCAAAATTGACGACAACAACAAAACTTCTATCAGAATGTCACCAGATCACATGAGAAAATAAGTACTTAAAATAATGTGCTGGTTAAATTATCTCCACTTGCCTCCTTGGTGGTAAATCTGGATTACTGGGCTCTACTATTGTCAAAAGAGGCTTTGTAGAATACCATACGGCTAAAAGCATAATGAGCTTTACTAGAAGGGAGCATAATTATAAAGTTCAGCAGAAGGTGTATGTTTGTATGCAGTGACTAAGCATATGCAAGTAGGAGGCAATTACAGATGGCTGGAAATATGCTACTACTGCAAAACACATATGATGTTTAGTATCCCAGAGCAGAAAGCAGAAATGCTTGAAAGTACACAAGCTCATGACCAGCTGATACAGTGATGCTGAATTTGTGGTATTTAGAACCACAGCATCAGACACAGCAGCTGCAGATCAGCAACAAAAGGTTGCTCACTTCTTTGTTTTCAATTGAAAAGAAGTTAAGAATATTATCATGAAGAATTTGCAGAGATAAGAGGAATGCACCAAAGGAAAACTGTTCAGTAAATCATATCCAATAACAGGTCGACTGAAGACAGAAGTATGAGGACAAGGGGAAATGCTTGCAAACTACAAGAGGAGATATTTAGAGTGGAGATAAGAAGATAATACAATAAAGGTGCTGAAGCTCTGGCACAGGCTGCCCAGAGAGGTGGTGGCTGCCTTGTCCCTGGAGACATCCAAAGTCAGACTGGATGGAACTCTGAGCACCTGATGGAGCTGTGGGTATCCCTGTTGGCTGCAGGGGAGTTGGACTGGATGGCCTTTAAGTGTCCCCTCCAACTCCAACAATACTATGATTCCATTCTACGAGTTAACAATGAGAGTGTATGCTTGGGATATACAGGAAACGAGAACTCTTAACTACATTCCCCAGCATGGCTAGCCTGTCCTCTTTGCTCAATTTGGGGTTATCTTATCAAGTTCTTGTTGTGCTTCAGCTCTGAGATTGGGTTGGGCTTGGTAAATACTACTGCTGACTGTAAAATATTAATTTGAGGTGTACTGATGTTTTTAGGTAGGCTTTACATGTGTACTTTTCTCTTTTATCTAAGAAATCTCCCGTGCATTCAGAGATCAGCCCTTACAGCACTAATCCATTTACATCTTAGCTGGGGAGTGTTTGGAAGTGTTGACGCTGTCATCAATGCGATGCTTGTTGGAGATGACGAGGTAATAACCAGGTCCCAGTCCCTCCCTGTCTACATGGAATAACATGGAGATTTTTCACTGGATGACCAGTTCATACGTGGAAAGGAGATGTTTGTAGGAAAACAACTTCAAAACCAAACTACTCTCTACTCCCTGTTCCACCCATGTAAGTTTCAAAACAAAGACTGATCCGACTGATGGCTACAGACTGATCAGAGGTGAGCTGAGTGGAAAGAGCCATCCTGACTGTAAAAGGAAAGAATCCTACAAGGAACAGAATGTAGGACTAGGAGCCATGACACCAATTCCAACAGCTTTGCTTTGGGTGAGAAAAAAGACAGGCAACGAGGCATTCTCAATATATCCATAAATCAGAGCTATTCAGTTGTTTTTCTCTTTTCCTTTCCTTTTTCCTTCCCTTTTCTGCTAAGATCTGCTTAACAGCCTTAATGTAGGGTCAGCAGGGCACAGAATTCTGCCTTTAAGCCTGGAAATTGCATCAATGAGTGCAATTGCATCTTGAAAGACTGGAAAAGTGAAAAGAAAGAAGGATTTCCTGCAGGAATACAGGGGGAATTATACTTTGGCGTATTCTGGCCAGAATTTAAACCTGGAGCTCTACTTTAATAAGTCAAACTGAGGCCTATTGGAAAAGTTACTCTGGGACTTAATGCTTTGTATGTTAAGAAATTGGGACACATACACACTAATGCAAAACAGGCTCATCCAGAGGACTATTTTATTATTATTATTATTATTTTACCCTAAATTGCTCACTAGAAGTATCTGTTAGCTTGATGGGAAACCCAGACTGACAGTCTTCCTCATGTGGGCAGCACGAAGGAACCTCAAGAACGTGCTAAAACTGTTCAGCCCACTGAGGTACAAGTGGGATATTAGAAAGTCTGCATTGATGTCAGGCTAGCTAATGAGGTAGCAACTTGAACAGCGTGCTCTCTCCCTCATGGGTCTACCACCCGTGTTGCCTCTTTCCCCTCCAATGAGCCTCCAGAATTTACATTGGGAACCACTACTGTAGAGCGTCTTCTCCCCACTAAATAAACATAGAGACACCAAAGTCTCTGTTCCTCCTTCATTACAGCGGGTCCCTGCTCACCACTCTCCCTCACTTGTGCTCAGTCACACACTAACCTGTGGCGGCTTGATCTGCACATCTGCCAGCCTCTTGGAGAACTACCATGGGCTGCACCGCTCTGTGATTCACAGATCTTAGTCAGCCCAGTGGGTGAGATGAGGAACTGGAGAGCAGAAGTCACTTCCACAGAGAGCCACACCAACTCTCGTTAGTTCCAGCACCCAAAGCCACGCATCTTTTACAGCAGTAGAAGAGTCAAGAAGATTGAAGATAGAATCAGAATGGTTTGCGTTGGAAGAGACCTTTAAGACCAAGTTCCAACTTCCAACCAGTTCCAGCCCCCTGCCACAGACAAGGACATCCCCCATTGATTAAGAAAAATGTTTCACCTTCTACTAAAATAGCGGTGATGTTTCTCAACAAATTACTGTTTTTATAAGCTCTGATGATAATCCAGTAAATAATACATCAGTATTTATGTTCCCAACTATAGTCCAAGTACGGAAAACATGTTGTCCTGCAGTTTTGTAGATCAAATGGTTATCAGCCTGATAGCAATCATGACAGCAGATCAACTCTATGAATGCACTCTGAATCACCATAAAATTCCTATTTACTGCTTTCAAAATGATCTGGATTAATAATTTTCCCACTGTCATTTAGCTTACTCAATTTAATGACAAGTAAGACAGTATTATAAATGGATTAAGATTTTATCTGTTTTTTTTTTTTTTTTTTTTTTTTTTTCTGTGGCTTCTACTTGCCTGTATTTTCACACAGGTTCTCTGTGTTGTGGCAGATACACTTTTTGGGGAAAAAATGCATCTTTTCCTACCAAAGCAACTATAGGGAAACTGCATTCATCATTTTCCTGGGCCCCTCACTGTAAGAAAGACATCGAGGCCCTGGAGCGTGTCCAGAGAAGGGCAACAAAGCTGGTGAGGGGTCTGGAGCACAGGCCTTATGAGGAGCGGCTGAAGGAGCTGGGATTGTTCAGTCTGGAGAAGAGGAGGCTCAGGGGAGACCTTATTGCTCTCTATAACTACCTGAAGGGAGGTTGTAGTGAGCTGGGAGTCAGCCTCTTCTCTCGTGTGGCTAGTGATAGGAGTAGAGGGAATGGCTTCAAGCTGCACCAGGGAAGGTTCAGGCTGGACGTTAGGAAATACTACTTCTCTGAAGGGGTGGTGGAGTCACCGAGCCTGGAGGTGTTCAAGGAAGGTTTGGACGTTGTGTTGAGGGACATGGTTTAGTGAGAACCATTGGTGATGGGTGGATGGTTGGACTGGGTGATCCTGTGGGTCTTTTCCAACCTTGGTGATTCTATGATTCTATGATCATTGAACTCCAGGACTCTACTCTCCTGCTACAAAGAAGGAAGAGAGGAAGTGTCCTGTACTTTGAGTTTGTTTTTATGTATAGGACGTATAGGCTAAACGTATAGAATAAAATGAATACATAAAATTCATTAGCTCCAAAATACTCCATTTCAAATGGTTTGACTCATCATTCTGATGAATAAGCAAGCTACATTTAAACTAACACACAAGGCCTGATCATAAAATGTCCTTAATAAAAGGAAAAAAAAAAACCTTTTAAAAGGACAGGGAAAATACACTAAATGCTCTTAAACCATGGTGTTCAAAAAGTATATACTGTCATGTATCAACATTTCACAAACAACTCTACATTAAAACAAACATGTTTAATAAAAGATAAGAAACATGACTAAGGAAAGAAGGAAAACACCACAAAACAATATATATTCTTAATGCTCTGCAATCTACATACCAAACTTGTACTGCTATTAACAATACAAATTAATGGAAAGGGGCTTGGAAAGATTTGGGCAGCAAGGTAAGTATTCTTTGGTACTTCAGTATTTCCAAACAGACTTTTTCTGATTTAGAGAAAAAAAAAAAGTTATCATGCTCTAAATTAAATATATCATGCTGGCAACAGACTAACAGGAAACAAATAGATGGGAAGTTACTGCTCCCTGCTCTGTTTACTTGAAATTGGTTTCCCAAAATAACTTACAGAAATGCTTCTTCACGCAAAACTATTTATTTTACAAGCTCAGCAAATTATCTTGGTGATTATAAAACAATCACTGACTTTTAATTAAAATATTTCACTACACAATACTCCTTAACAGGTGATTTTTTTTTTAAATAATTCTATTAAACTGAACACAACGAAAAATGAGAACATGAAAACATGACTTATCCATTTTTCCCCCAACAAAGGCATGTACTTTAAGAGTTTAGATGAAGAAAAATATGTTTACCCTGTTTAGGTTTCAGAATCAAAGAATCAGAGAATGGTTGGAAAGGACCTCTGGAGGTCACCTGCTCCAACCCCTTCTCCAGCAGGGACACCCAGACAGGGTGCCCAGGGCCACATTAGGCTGCTTTGGAAAACCTCCAAGGAGACCCCACAGCCTCCCTAGGCAACCCCTGCCAATGCTGTCACTGCTGGTTCATGTTCAGCTCGGTGTCCAGAACCCTCCAGTTTTTCTGTGCAGAGCTGCTTTCCAGCTGGGTAACCCCAGGCACATACTGGTGCCAGGGGTTAAGCCTATCCAGTTGCATAGCTGCACATCTTGTTGAACTTCATGAGACTCTTTCCAGCCCACCTCTCCAGCCTGCTGACAGTACAGCTCACTTGTGAGTCAGCCACTCTTCTCAGCTTTTTGTCACTAGCAAACTTGCTGAGGGTACACTCTTCCACATCATCTAGATCATCAACGAAGATGTTAAATAGAATCAGTCCCAGCACTGACCCCTGAGGTACAGTTAATTACCTCTAACAGCTTCCAACAACATTTTGTGCTGCTGATCTCTCCAGGCTTCAACATTCAGTCAGTTTTCAGTCCTCCTCACTGCCTGTCCAGCCAGTCCAAACAACAGCTTACTATTTGGACCTCTTGGAAGACAGTCAAAGGCCTTACTGAAGCTCAGGCAGACATCTCCACTGCTCTCCCTCATTCGTCAGGTTGCTCATTTCACTGCAGAACCTTGGTTCAAGAAGGTGGGACAAGCATAGCCTCCCTTTGCTGAATTCTGGCTGATGACTACTGGAGATTTTCTTGTCCTTCATATGCCTGGAAATGCTTTCCAGAATTAACTGCTCTATCACCTTCCCGGGGATCAAGGTGAGGCTGACTGCCAGCCTGTAGTTCCCCATGGATCTTTCTTCTTAAGAAGTGGCCTTACTGCTTATAGAATTAATAAATACAACGAAAAGAATGCCCATGGAGTAGACAAAACACTTTTTCCCTTCACCAGTTAGATCTTTATGAATCCAAGACAGCTTGAATTTTTAAATGATGAAGTGACCTCTCTCTTTTCACTAGGAAGTTACAAGATTTCAAGTGTATTTACTGAAAGAATCAGACTGGGGAAAAATGTGCATCAGGAGCGTGTCAGACTCAAAGAAAGGAAAAGAGTACATCTTAAATCTCATTTTTCCAAGTCAAAAGTATATTTTTCTCACCTTTGTATTGCTTACTGCAGTACAAATAAATCATTTACATGAATATCTTAAGACTCAGACGCTAAGTCAGCCAACACTACGGATATATTAAACGCCTATGTTTTTTTACGTTGACTAAGACTTTAACTTATCCAGAGCAGTTCTTTTCTCAATGGAAAAGGATATTCAGTCTCCACAGTATTTGAATGTCCTGGAGGATTCTAACACTGTCTTTTATGGGACAGCCTCCTCACCTATAAAATGGGGGTGCTTTTTTCTTAAGGTAAATCAATCAGAAAAATCACTACATAGTTCCAATTATGTATATCTTTATACCTAATGAACTTGAATATTCTTAATATCTCTATTTTTTCCAAAATACACTCCATATTTTCTAAAACATATTCCAAAGTACAACCGCTTCAGTGGTGCGGATGGCATCAGTATTGCATTTGGACAGGAAGAGCTATCCACTGTAAGTGCCAGATTGTGTGCAAAAAGCATTTACAGCCATATACGTCTGAGAAACTGTGGTTTAAGCAGCATCTAGTGGTTACTCTTATGTAGGCAGTCATTCCTATTCAGCTCTAGCTTCAGTCAGTAAGTTTAGTATGTAGGAAGAAAGGAAAGTGGTTCATTCCTTTTTATGAACAAGATCCAAAGGTGTGTTTGCATTAAAACAAAAATCTTAAATATAATTACCTTTAATGCAAAACAAAAGGAAAAGGACTTTAAGCCACACCCTAAGAAACTGGCACAGTTATTACAGGAAGAAAAACTGAATGATCTTTAACTGAGGAATACGGGAATTAAATATCAACTGTAGCTTCCAAGGCAACTTTTTTTTTTTTTAATTTATTTTTAAACCAAAACAACCCCATGCTTTTCCAGGAAGAATAAGAATCCAGTACTCACTCACAACCTTTTGTGGATGGCATTGTTGTAAGATACGAAGATAACTTGCACCAAGGTAACTAATGAATGATACACCCTGAGTCAGACAAGTCGCTAGCAAGCAACTTCTTGCAGATCCTGAAGGAATGGCTGAAATTACTGTTACCAGCTGCATTCAGGAAGATGTTATGCAACTACAGCACTATATGCTGCATGAGAGTTCCTAAACTACTTCAATGAAATGTCAGCTAGATTGACAGACTAACCATTCAATAATGGTTTATGTTATTCTAGGAAATACAGCCTTATAACTATTCCACTTTTGGAAGGTTTTTTTGTTTTTATGCTCTAATACAGCATACCTGGAAGCATTCAAGGCCAGGCTGGATGGGGCTGTGAGCAACCTGGTCTAGAGGGAGGTGTCCCTGCCTACAGCAAGGGGTTGGAACTACATGATCTTAAAGGTCCCTTCCAATCCAAACTGTGATTCTGTGATAGTAGATTATTTTAAGCTCTAATCAATATAGGCATATACAACTTTCAAGAGCAGACCATGGCTGGACAAAAACATTCCAAGAAATAATTTTATCAATTATGTTGAAACAAAATTTTGAGCATACAAATCCAGAGGGCACTTAGCACACAATTCTGCAAGTGTGCAGCAATAAGGAGTTGTCTAAACAAAGTTTTAAAAGTTTCCCAATTTATAAATACAACTCATCCCCCAAATTTCCGTAAGAGAAAGGGGAAAAGATATTAAATGATGTAAAAGCTGAAGGACAAATTGTGAGTGTTCTGTTTTTTCTTTTGTTGAAATACAGCAAAACATTTATTTGTTAATTCAAGAACAGGAAAGTGTCTCCAGGTTTTCAGTATTCAGTTCATACTAAATTGCTATGCGAGCTACTGAAAAAGGAGTTACATCTGGAGCCAAGCATCACCTTAGGCTGCAAATTCTAATACCTGTAAAAGCCACAGTAGGAATGCATCAAATGGCTGTGAACCAACCCATAATAAGATCACCAAGGCCCACAGCTGTTCTGACCTATTTGTCCCATTTACTTTTGTTTGTCCACAAGCATTCTGCAATCAAAATCCATCACCATAAAAGTCATCTTCTGCTTATGCCTCTACTACTGACCTTTAAACATGCAAAGACGATGCAGGTTTATCTTCAGACCATTAGTATCTTTAAGACATTGGAAGGTTTCTTTTCTAATTGCAAATTAAAATTAAAGGAACTTATCCAAGCACTCCTAAAGCCAGAAAACCAAAGCAGTAGGAAAATCTACACTCTTAGAAACAAAAGCCTGCTTCCACTTGGCTTGTTTCAGTCACAATGCAAAACTGCTTTTACTCACCAGAAGGAGAGACACCAAAGAGAAATTCCCAGGAGTAAGAAGGTCAGTTAGAACACTGCCAGCATACTATTATGATTTTTTTTAAACAGGAAAAGCTGCAAATCCAGGCTTGTTTTCTCCGTTTGGGTTAAAGCGAGGAAAAACATCACTGATTCATTTGCTCATTGTGTTTGAGAACCGTTTCTGTCTAATGTGTAAGATCAGACAAAATGAGTTCAAGCTATACTTTGAATCTTCTACCATAACACAGTTATAGCAATCACAGAACCACTATGGTTGGAAATGACCTCTCAGGTCTTCTGGTCCAACTGCCAACCCAACCCCATGGTGCCCACTGAGCCACATCCCTCAGTGCCACTTCTCCATGTTTCTGACTGTACTCTGTTACTGTTTTGCTATCTTTTCTAGGCCTGAGCAGTAACAGTTAACTTCTTATGTGTTCTACATTGTACACCTTCCTATTTCAAGCTCATTTCCTCTGCTTCATTCTTGAATTTTACTCTCCTACCATGAAAACAAAACCAAAAAAACGCCATAAGCAGTACCACATTTTACCTTAAGGAACTGCCATCTTAGCACACATAGATAACACGTGGCTTGAAGAAAACTACCCCTCATTCAGCACAGCACTTCATTGGGTAACACCTCAGAGATGTCTCTTACCATTCGCCCTTATCGCTCTCTGATTCTTTTTGCAGGAACACATCAAACCCCTTGCCTGGGTCCGCCTACTTCTGTGTGTCAACAGAAGTCATTTTACCTTTTCTGTGAGGAAAGCAACAGGAATTGCACATAATGTACCAAAAAATAGGTATTTATCATTGCAGTATTTTCAACTGAACCAATATTCCAGTAACTCGTTTAAAGGAACAAAACTTTATACGAACAGCTTTTATTCCATTTTTAGAAGCTAAGATTACAGTTTACAACCACAAACGTCAGTATTTTCTAAAAGATCAGCATGGAATTTGTGTCTGAAGGTACTGAAGACCATTAAGAACCTTCAAGTGCTTATACATAAGTTATATAAGTTTAAAAGAAATAAACTTATTCCATGAAATTTGCTTCAAATGATGCAAATCCCTTTTAGGGAGTCAATCTCCTGCATAGCCAGTTTAGCACAGATTATACAGAAACTATATCTAAACTTGGTATCATACGTAGTTTTCCCCTCCCCTCAGCTTTAAAAACAAACTGCTTCACTAAAGCCACTGCAAATTTGCATTAAAATGAGAGAAAGAACAACTCAGTATTAGAACAGTGTATTATACGTTATGACATCTAATTTAAAATACGCTGTCTTAAGAGTGGGACTCTGAAACCCAAAGAATCCCCTTTTCTAGATAATTGACTTGACCAGTAGCTACTGAGACTCACCTTCTTGTTCATCTGACTCATTTTTTCTTTTACATTCTGAACTTTCATTCTTAAATGAGAAGTATTCTACTAGATTGTGGAAGGAGGAAAAGAAGTTTCCTTTCAGTATCTAAAGGGGAGCTACAGGAAAGAAGGGGACGGACTTTAGCAGGATCTGTGGTGACAGAACAAGGGGAAATGGCTTCAAGCTCAGGGAGGGCAGATTTGGGTTAGATATAAGGAAAAGCTCTTTACAGTGAGGGTGGTGAGGCACTGGAACAGACTGCCCAGTGATGTGGCTGATGCCCCGTCCCTGGAGACCTTCAAGGTGAGGCTGGATCAGGCCATGGGCAACCTGATCTAGATGTGGTGTCCCTGTTCATTGCAACGCAGTTGGACTAGATTGCTCTCAGAGGTCCCTTCCAACTCGAAGGATTCTATTCTTCTATACCTGAGAGAAAAACAAGAACAAACTCCATGAATTGCAGCACACAAGATCCAAAGACCAGGACTTACCAACGCAGAGTGCAGCATGTTATGATGTGAGCCTCACTCCTTGAAATGGATGCAGAAACCCTCAGCTTCGCTTCCAGTCTCAGAATCACCTAACTTGTACACAATGCTTGTAGAGAAAGAACAACCTTACGGTTAACAAAGTCAGAAATTCAGGCACTACTGAATACAAGTGCTTATCTTCCCTCCTCATTTTAAGATAGAAAACCTGCTTTAAAAAATACTAAATTCCTCAAGATATCAGTTAAATCCTTTTTTTAAACTGCATTTAAGACAAGAGAAATACAGACTTAAGAGTAATTTTAGAAGGACAGATTCATGTTTTGACAAGATTTTATTGTGAAACATTGGATTTAGAAAAGGTACAAAATGTCAGCGGTCAGATGTGTGCCAGTACAGTGTTTTAATAGTCTATACATGTAGACAGCTGAATAGCTTCACTGCAGAACATGTATTCAGATGTAGCATCTAAAAGGGGGCTGCAATATTCGCAGGCTTGAAAGACATCAACAGCTTGAGCCAAAACAACCATTACTGGTCAGTGCTAATCAACATCTGGGAACAGGCTAAAAACCACAATACGTTACAACAGTCTCCTTGCAGATCCACGTTTAAACAACATCAGTTTATTCTGTCAATAATCTACAGCTCCAGGACAGGATGTTCAGGACTGGGATTCAGTGGGCAGTTTGGAGCTTTTTTAGAACTGCTACGTGGTTGTGTTTTAAAACCAATTTCACTGAATATGGGTCACCATTCAAGTGGGGGGGGGGAACGATCAAAATATTACTCTGAATTAGTGGAAGTCATAAATCTGTATCTCACAAAGGAAAAAAGACAAGTATCCCAAAAGGACAGCAGAATTCTCCACCCTAGTTTAACAATTTTAATGAAGGAGCATTTCTAAACATACAAAGTTGATTTCAATGTATAAATGTATAAAAACACACGTATGCCATATGAAACAAGCTAGCACAATCTTTCGAATTATTCAGTAGTTTGTCACTGCTGGAACTTGTTTGAATGACTGAGAGGTATTCACAGTTGGGCACACAGCTGGACAGCCAAGTAATGTTACATTTTGGTTCATTTATTTGGAGGTGCATAGCTTACTGTACACAGCGAAGCTCACTGGAACACAAGCAGCTACCCTGTTACCAATCAGTACCCAGAGCTGAACTAAGCCTTCACTCACCTAAGCCTACTGCACTTTATGCTGAGCTGTAGCATGTGGGGGTATACTAGGCTACGTTGAATAGAAATTCCTGAATATGACTCACGTCCGTTAGGAGCAAATCTAAACCTGAACTGATGTCATTTAGAATCAAAGTCTACCCTAAAACCACCTTCCGACACCATATCCACTCCCTTAACTTCAAGACCATTCGTTTTGGCTACTCTTTTCACACTGTGCATCTTTACTGGGGGATGAGAACCTTGCAATTCATTAAGAGTAATCAAAAGTGACAGCTAAGTAACTAACTAAATCAGACAATGGTGAATGCATATATGTATATTTATTTTGAGTGTGTATCACTAATTAAGGATGTAACACAGGGGGTACAACGTCTGCTACAGACTTAAAATTAGCACTGTGTCAAATGGAAAAATATATGAACGAACCACTAAACTTTAGTGTGGCAAAAAAGCATTTCTTTTTTTTGTTTGGGAAGTGTTTGGCATGAGCAGCACTACCAAAACTCTACACCTCACAGACAAGCTACAAAGGTTATCTAAAGCCAAGACTCACTGCCCGTCTATGAGCTAGTTTTACTGCTGCTCCAAGCACTGCACTTTGATCTTTGATTCCGATTCCTCTGTACACACATTTATATTTACATAAAACATTTATTAAACATGATTTCAAAACATAAAAACCTTATGTACAAAATACCAACATTCCTATAAATAAACAGTTGGAGAAAGGCACTTGCAAGAAAAATCTACAGTAAATCTTACAAAAACCACACTGCCTCTGTTACTGTACAATAGATAATCTTTCTGTAAATCCCTATCACAAGAATGTAAAACACTAATTAACTGTTATAACTAAGAATATAGCTGTTACAGTTGTATTTACAAATACATATAAGCCTTTTTTTTCTAGTTTCACTTGAGCACCATGATTTCCGCCCTAAATTGATATTTTGATACAAAGTAAAAGAACAGTTGCCAGAAACCAGCATTCGATGTAACTGGAGACTCATAAACTTTTGGCTGACATCATGATAGCTTAAAAACATCCATTGCTGCTTTGTAAAAAGTACACCTAGTTTGTTATTGCATGTCGTCCTTTTAGAGAGAACACTGCTACGTTCTCTACACAATTTTTTAATACCACTGCTGGCAAAAAGTTTCCAATATAAAAAAAATAAAAAACATTCTTCAAGCCAGTTGAAGTGTTTCATCTGAACGGTAACTAAAAAAAGCTGCACATTAATTATAAAAACGTGTAGGAAACATGCCAACTCATCTGGTGTGCAAAAATAGTTCTTCCACTACACAGGATTTTAAGGGCTTCGCAGAATTACTCAACTTCCCATTGAGCAGATCCGTGAATCACCACCTCCTCAAGGAGACGTTAAAATACTGCCGCTCTTATCGAATTTTTTACCCTTTGACAGCGCTGCGACCTGCTTGAGCAGCTCTCTGTTTTTGGCCTGCAACACAGACAGCAAAGTGTTATCAATTAGTGCTAAGTCTCACATCGTATTCTAACACGCTAACTTCTCATTGCATTTAGGAAACAGATTTTCCAAACGTGTATGTTGAGAAAACTCAAAGATAACGATTGCTTTCAGAGCCTCAATATGTATATTTCCTGAACAGCAGAAGTCAGAATCTGAGGCACGCACTGAATAGCTCTTCATTCTGTGATTAATAAGACCATTTTTGGAGGATTTCTTCCTGTTTAAAAGTAGGCATGTAGTTTAACCTGATATGCCTAACAGTTGATTGTGTTACTCTCAACTGTGAAATCAGACCAACAGCACACTCACAACTGATGAACTACTCGAGAACAGAAAAGAAATTCCTTTTTGAGCCCTTCTCCAGCACCAATGAGCAGCCAACAGTTACCTGCAACTGCTCCACAGTTTCCTTGTGAGCTTTCTCCATGCTGTTCATCTTTGTCCTCAAGTTCGACTCCTGATACTGGAAGTCTGCTTTCAGTTCTGTCAACTGAAAATATAAACTCCATGAAGACTCCTTGGACTGCTGCAGTATGTCTTCTCATCAGCCTGTGAAATCTTTATGGAAGCTTTCAGAACCTCAGGAACTACAGTATTTATTTACTACTGTAATCTCCAGGTATGTCTCACAATTACGTCAGTTTTAGCAATGGGGATATTAACACTATTAGATGCTCTCCCTATGGAAACACCATCAAAGAAGTCACTACGCAGAAGTTTGATGACATTTACTTACCTACATTTTTTGACAGCTTTACCCAGTAGATGAAATTTAACAGTAGGTAATGCATTTACTCCTGACTCATCACCTTTTAAAGGCTTTATAAGAGAGAGGTAAGGGCTTAATGCTTGTCCTCTGAAGAAACTCCCTACACCCTCCACGACAGGCTATCCAGCTCTTTCACATTAAGCACTTAAAGGTTTGAAATCACAAGTACTTCAACACCGGTAATGTGAGGCTCTTATAACAACAGCCATACAAAATGAAGAGTTTCAATATCCCTCACCCAAGAGATTTAAGTGTAGAAATGCAGGTACTGCAGATGGTTTAAAAGTGGAAACGATTTCTTTCCAGGATCAGTGAGCTAGTCTTAACCATTAAACTTTTGATAAACCACCATGCATACCTACAGTCAACTTTTAATTGAAAATATTACAAATGTAAACTATTTTTAAGACAATTCTGTAACCTACTTAACATTGAATAGCCTAGAATCACTGTTAGTGTCTTAACAGCATCTAGTTATGAAGAAAGGTTGAGGGAACTGGGCTTGTTTAGCTTGGAGAAGAGAAGGCTCTGGGGAAGACCTCATTGTTGCCTTCCAGTACTTGAAGGGAGCGTATAAACAGGAGAGGAAATGGCCATTTATGAGGGTGGACAGTGATAGGACAAGGGGGAATGGTTTTAAACCAAGACAGAGGAGGTTTAGGTTGGATATTAGGAGGAAGTTTTTCACACAGAGGGTGGTGACGCACTGGAACAGGTTGCCCAAGGAGGCTGTGGATGCCCCATCTTTGGAGGCATTCAAGGCCAGGCTGGATGTGGCTCTGGGCAGCCTGGTCTGCTGGTTGGTGATCCTGCACCAACAACCAATGGCAGGGCGGTTGAAACTGGATGATCTTTGTGGTCCTTTTCAACCCAGGCTATTCTATGATTCTGTGATTCTAGTTTATCAGATGGCAAAGAAATAAGTTCTAATAAAGGATAATCACAGTATATATTTTTTTGTTTTTGAAAGCTGAATCTCTTTTATGAGTTTTGACCGCAGTCATTTGAGCCTAACTATATTTCACTTAACTTTTCCTGACCACCAGGCACCTAATCCAAGCTTATCATCAAGCATCATCAAACTTATCCACGTCATCGATCACAGACCAAGACTTGATAACCTGCACAACACACATACTACCAATATTTTAAAATCCAAGCACTTACTTTCCATAAACAGTACATGTAAATTTGTATACCATCTCATGAATTACAGCTGTAGTAGCTTTAATTTAAAACTAAAGTTACGCTGAACTTGAAATACTTACTACTCTTATTCCTCCTCTTATCTCACGTGCCCATCAGCCTACACAGACAATTTGGATCCTCTGCTATGATTCAATTTAAAACATGTAAAACACACAAACCACTGTCTGGCAATTTAGGTAAGATGAACATAATTTGGCTCTAAGTCAAAGAGGAGCCCATGAGACAAAAGTCCTAGACTAGTCCTTGAAAAGGTAAGATCTGATTGGTTACTATATAAAAAAACCTGCACGTGATTTTTGTTTTCTCACCATTTTGACACCAGGAGTCTACAAAACAGACAACAGAATGATGCAGTTCTCATTAAGCAGATGCAATGTTTACCTTTTTATCTTTCTCTAGGATGGTCTGATCTCTTTGCTGTAGAAGGCGTTTAAGTGACATGACTTCTTCTTTCAGCTGGCTTATGAGGACAAAGTTGTCTGTTCCCCCACTGTCTGCTGACTGATTTATAGAGCTACTAAAAACAGGAAAAAGTTAATTATGACATCAGTAGAAAAAAGAAATAGTACACTTTTTCAAAGTTCAAATTGGACAATTAATAATTCTACAAACATCCTTAAGAACTGATGCAAAAAAAGTATGTACCTGACAGCAATGGATGCAACTGGCAAATTACCTTACTAATGGCACACATTACATACACCTGCAGAAATATAATTCAGTATTAGCTCTGAGGGGGAGAAATACTTTTCGACTGAAGCATCCCCTTTTACATTTATCCCAACTGTTTGGTCAGAAGCAGAATAAAGATTTGGTGTCACACCTTAAGACCCAAAAGGCTTCTCTGGATACTACGTCAACATTAAGCAACAGGTTCAACCCTGCATCTAATCCAAAAAAGGTCAGAGAATACCGTTTCATTGGTAACCGATGCCTCATTATTTAACCTTTATTTACTGCCATCCCAAGCAGCTTAAAAATAGGAATGCAATGCCAGTTTTCTGACAGAGTAATATAGTTGATAGACAGCACTCAGATGCCACCCAGTAACCTGTGTGGCTGGACAAGTTGCACCTCCCTCACTCTTGAGACACACAAAAAAAGAAGGAAGCAGCTGGCAACAAATCAGTGCTTTATTTTGGTCGAAACGCCTCAGCTTTACAAAAACGTAACTTTACCTATCTCCATTTGATGGCTTGGATTCCAGTTTGGGTTTTTTCTTTGGAGTTTCATTCTGAATAGCTGCAGAGGATTTATGGCTGAAATCAAACAAAATGTAAACCTAAAGCCTCGTGCTACATAACCCTCTAATTCACCATTTGGTACATGTAATATCACTAACTCATGCTCCTTGCTGTAATGCTAGAGACTAGCCAGAAAAGCAAGAAAAAAAATAAGTCCTTGAAATAAATATGCCAAAATAAATTAAAAAGGAATTAACAACTAATATCCTATTTACCTCTGTTTCCATAGGCCCTGATCTTGCTCTGGACTCAGACTGCTGATTCTGAAATAAATGAAACATACTTGGTAACTGATCAAAAGTACCATTATTTCTAAGTTTATAGGAAACATCTGTACTTAAGAAAAATCACCCCCATCCTTTTGTTTTTAAATAAAAAATTACCTATTTTGAAAATTCAGCTGGACAGCATTACCTGTCCCATTCACGACCCCTCTTCATAACGTCAAAGACACTAAACAATTTTTTTTGTCTAAATATTTACATTATTACAACATGCAAGATTTCATGACTGATGGTTAAGCCTTTTTTTCTCCTATTTCCCAATTTTTGTGTGCATCCTATGGCTAATCTTGTGCTCAGCAAGCTGGTCTAAAACAGCCATCTCGGAATTCCCATACTCCAAAATGAACATTGCCTAAAACGGTGCTTATGTGGTAGCATATGAGCAGCCTTAAGTTTTAGATCCCTGAAAACATCCATTTTTCAGGTCTAAATGTATGCCTTCAATCATTTCAAAAGCACCTTCACTGAATGCCACTGACAGAGGAACAGTAAAATTGAGAAGACCACGTTGAATCAAATAGTTCAATGATTTTTCATTTCTACCTTGTATTATTCTCTCACCTCAACAATAACTGAAACGGATAGGAAAAGTCTTATTTATTGGACCAGAAGCAATGGACCCAGGGCAGCCTACAGAAAAAAGGTGCCAAACAAGCAACATTACGACCTGTATAGAGATATGCTCATTTTGTAAACTCTTGAGAATATTAGAAGCTCCATACTATAATAAACAGCTAACTTCATAGAACTCTTACTATACCTCATGCATTACATTAGGTTTAGCTTGCTGCAATTTGACTCACAGATTAGAGAGAACAGTTCAGTAATTCTCTGTAGGAAAAGAAGAATTTTCTTCAAGTTCCTAAAGAAAACTGGATTTTTCTTTTTAACTGAGCGTATTTACATTTCTCATGATCATTGCAGCTTATTTTACTTCTCTCTTTAAGCCATGCTGAGCCAAACAAGTTTCAGTCGAAAAGGAAAAGTGAAGCTTAGAATCAAAGTGTCTTCTTGTGATGGGGTCGGCACCACTGCAGCCACACTATCTGTTATCCAACACAAAAATAAATCAAGCAGTTCTAAAGTGTGCCCAAAGCCTATCAATGAAAACAAAAATCATGGCCACTATTACCATAGCATAAGAAACAAATCCATCTTGGGATTTGTGATTTGATAAGCTGGCTATCTAAATTAAAGGTTGTATGAGGCTCCTACCGCAGCCAGAGATGGCACGCAGAAAAATGTTGCAGGAGATGGGACAGAACTACATGAGATATTCTCTGTGTCAGTAACTGAACCGAGTGCTATTTTCTTATGTCTGTATAATGGAATCCTGCAGAATTTGATTATCACTGGTAAAGAAATGCACGCTGGTCCTGGACTGATGGTGATCTCATACCTTTTCTTCTGCTTCTCCATTTCACAGCTATGTGCACACAAGCAAGGCACAGTTAAGTTAGCGTGGGGATTTTGAGCAAAGCAGTTACTCTAATATTAAACTGCTAACACATACCTTTTAGCCTATGGTAAGTGCATGCAAAATAGCAGTTAGCACGTGGTAATTACTGCTTAGAAATCCACATTTATCCTTAAGTAACTTCTTTTTCTGTGGCCATCCTGTGGGTATCTTTTCTCTGTTATCTATTTTACAATTGAGTAGTTTGATGGCTGCTGAGAATTTTTGCATCTCCCTACCTTCTCTTCATGCTCTTCATGCAAATTGTTGGAATACAAAGATTTCTACAGACAATGGGAGGGAAACATTCTGCTCCTGCTTTTGATGACATGTTAAATTGCCTTTCTGATTTCCTTCCATTACACTTCAGTCCTAACAGCACACAATTGGGAAAAGTACCTCCAACCATTCTATTTCTTGAAATACTTACTTATGGTGACTACTGCTGTGACGGTGGTGGTGGTGGTGATGGTGGTGGTGTTTCGAATGGTGCTGGTCTTTCTCAGTAAGAGATGAAGATGAGGAGTTCGAATGTGAAGATCCCAGACTCTTCCTCTGTTCTTTTGTCTTCTGTAGCACTCGCTTGTAGGACAGGGTACAGAGCCAACACAGCAACTTTCCGTCGACCTTTTGAGGAACAATTCATAAGGGTTTTTTCTCCCAGTTACACTTGCACTAGAAATATATATTTTAATACTTGCAAAAAAAAAGTTTCAATTCATGTTATCTTTAGGAAAAATCCAAACATCCCTTCAGTATGAAACAGCAGTATATACAAGATATGCATGCTGTCCTTCAGTAAAGTGAATCTTATTCCAATTCTTTTTTGTAATAGGGAATTATGCTAGAAGGAGGTCTTAGCAAATATGGGACAAACTCTACATCATGGAAGGGTTAATGCGATTAATACATTTTCTAGGGGGCAAATCATTCTCAGCTTAGACAACATGTAACCTCTCTCAACCCATCGCACACGATCAAGATGTCCCCCATGAAATGGGAACATCTGTTGTCAATCTAAGCCACGACAGCTCTGGAACAAAGCTTACCTTCCTCCTTCCCTCCTCTTTTCGATCAAAAGCACACTGCTGTTTGCACTGCTCACATGTTTGAGGTGGGCCATACTTCTTTTCTGAGTTGGTGCAGCGCTGACATTTCGTGCCAATAAATGCTGCAATAATATTACAGTACTGACAAGGCTTGGGCTGAAAAACAGACAAATTGAGCAGAGGTTAGTTCGTTATAGAAATTGTCAAGTATTAGCACAGTTAATTCAAATCACAGTATGAAGATGCTTCTAAACTACAGTGGTTTCATATGATGCATCTTAAACCTTTTTTCAAGCTCTCTCTCTCCCCAGTATTTACTTTTTCCTCTACAAAGACACTCCTTCCAAGGTCAAAAAGCACTCCGGAATTGCCATAAAACCCAAGTATAAATGTTGGATCTGCACTGCACTTTACCATGCCACATTTCAAGCTTTTCAAAGAATGTGCTTTATTGGGTTTACATTTACATTCACTAAATGCCTGCCTACAACAGCTGTTATGTTTCTCCAATAAGCTGAATTTCATCTAAAGTAGATGAAGTTACAAGCTTTTGTTTTACAAACGAGATTATCCTGATACCTTCCATGAACTCCTGTCTGCAGGGCACACAGATACATTGTGTGCATTCACATATTAAAGTTTAACTTCTCTAACAGAACTGAAGCTGAAATTCAAAACAAGGAAACAAAGTAACACGAATACAGCTAACACTCAAAATCTGTCCTACTTAGTAGCTTAATATGATTAACACACAGCAATTTTCAGACTTACACAATGCAGTGTGACTAGATTTCCACATTGACCACTCATAAAGAACACAGGCAGCTAACGGTCCTTCTGCTGTCAGTGTGTGCTTGTGAGAATAGGCAAAGTCTTTACATGCATGAAGTGAATTAACATTGTTTTTTCTAACTATACTGCAGTTATGAATAACTGCTAAACTGCATTTAATCACAAGGGACTTAAAAGTGAACAAAACAAACTGGAAGCCAGGAAGGAAATCTGTCAGTAACCTTCCTCACCTTTGAATCAGAGAATCACAGAGGTTGGAAGGGATCTCCAGAGATCATTGAGTCCAACCCCCCTGCTAAAGCAGGTTCCCTACAGAAGGTTGCACAGGAAAGGATCCAGGTGAGCGTTTAATATCTCCAGAAAAGGAGGCTCTGCAGCCTCTCTAGGCAGCCTGTTCCAGTGCTCTGTCACCCTCACAATAGAGAAGTTGTTCCTCGTGCATATAAGGAGCTTCCTGTGTACCAGTTTGTGCCCACTACCCCTCAACCTGTCGCTGCACACCACTGAAAAGAATCTGGCCCCGTCCATTTGACTGCCACACTTCAGACACTTATAAACAGTGATGAGATCCCCTCTCAGCCTTCTCTTCTCCAGGCAGAACAGCCTCACATCTCTCAACCTTTCTTTGTACAGATGCTCCAGGCCCATCATCATCTTCATGGCCCTCCATTGGACTCTCTTCAGCAGTTCCCCGTCTTTCTTGAACTGGGGAGCCCACCATTGGACACAGCACTCCAGACGTGACCTCACCAGGGCAGAGCAGAGGGGCAGAACCACCTCCCTCGACCTGCTGGCCACACACTTCTTACCACCTCCCAGCGCACCTTTCCAAAAGCAATTCCTTTATCCCCTCAAATTTGGTTCCAAAGCCCTTTCCTTTAAGAAAACAACAACCTTTCCAACCCCACGAGCCCTCCCTGAGCTCCGGGCGCCAGCAGCCCCACTCACCGTTCCGAACTGCTTCACGTTCTGGGCGCACTTCTTGCAGATGGTGTTCGTTTTGCTAAAGACAAGACCAACATCAGCCGGACTCCGCACCAGCACACCGCCGAATCCCCGGGGAGCCCACGGTAGCACAGAGATGCCGCCTCCGCGTTCGGGCGTGAAGGGAGTTTGTCTCTGCGCCCACCCGCCGCCCCGCCAGCCCCAGAAGGGCCCAGGCGCTGCCCTACCTCTCCTGCTGGAACTCCGAGCGGCAGTACGTGCACTTGACGATGGGATGGGCGATGCGGCACTCCTGAGGGAGAACAGCGGTCACGTCCCGCCCGCGGCGCCTCCCGCCCCTCAGCGCCCCTCACGCGGCGCCGCCCGACGCAGGTGAGCGCGGCCGCCCGCCTCCCGCCCGCTCCCGCCGCTCCCCCGGCACCTTGCACAGCTGCTGCCCCTGCGAGAGCTCCTCGAACGGATACCGCTGGTTGCACTTGGTGCAGGCGTACAGAGCCGGGGCTGCCGCCGCCGCCATCCGCGCCGCTGCCGGCGGGGCGGTCGCGGGCGGGCCCGAGGGAGGGGATGAGGGAGGTGCGGGGCGAGGCCCGAGCCGAGGAGCCGCCCGCGCCCCCCCTTCCCCTCCCGCCTCCGTGCCCGGGAGCGCCCCCGCCGCCCCGCGCCGCCCTAGGCCCCGCGCGCCGCCGCCGCGCCGCGCCGCCTCCCCCTTGTGTCGGTGTCGGCGTCACCCCGCGCCCCCCGCCCTTCCCTCCACCCCGGGCTCAGGGCTCCCGCGGCAGCCAATCACCGCCTCGCGCCAAACCGGCCTTCAAAACTCGCCGCCCAATCGCCGCCCCCGCGCCGCCCGGCGCCGCCAATCCGGACGCGGACGCGACGCCCTGCGCTGCCCGCCGATTGGGTGGCCCGCGGGTCGCGGCGCTGGTTGGTCCCACCTGGGAGATCCTCGCTTTCTGATTGGCTGACGTTCAGGTGCTCACTTTGACAAAGACCATCCTCTTCCGCTATCTGCCCGCCGCGCGTGCGCAGAGAGCTGCTCGTGCCGCACACAAATCCCGCGGCCACTCGCCCCGCCCGGTTTCGTTCTCTCGGCTCACGCGATTGGTGGAGGGAGGCCGCGCCCCTTCGGCTGACTCGTGTCCTTCGATTGGCCGAGAGGCTTTGTTTTTCTTTTTTACTGGATGACCGACACGTCACTCAAATCTGAATGCGCGACGTTGCGCGGCGAGCATTCGGGGGCGGTGCTCAGCCCGGCTCCTCCTTTTCCATTGGCCAGCCTCTCCGCTACTGGAGCGTCACGTGACAAGAGCGCGCGGCTCCGTCGCTGCGTGTGCGCCGCTGTCTGAAAAGGCCGCGCTGAGGCGCGCGCGGCTCCGGCAGACATGGCGGCGGCGCGGGGGCAGCAGCGCACGGTGAGGCTGCCGGGGCGCTGTGGGGACTGACTCTGGGGTGTATAGGGGTTGCGGTTGGCCCCTTCTCGCCTCTGAGGGGCTATTGAATGTTTCTATCCCCTTTTCCTGCGCCGGTGTTCGTGTCTGTAACGCGCAGCCGGCTGATTGTGGGTCAGAGCTCTACGTGAGCAGTTCTGCAGCGCAAAAGCAGGAATTGAAAGCTGGCTCGGAGAGCTTTACCTTAGGGATTCCTTGTTTATGGCAGAAGGGGGACTGCAGTGCCATAATGACGCAGCCCAGGGCTGCCGGGGGAGGATTACAGCCTTGGAGCCGTCCCCGTGTGCTGTGGCGGGGCTTCTGCAGCTCAGTCTGTCCTCTTTGTGACAGAGGAACAGCCGCGTGCCGTAACGGCTCTGTTCTGTTCGCAGGGCGATGTGTGCAGAGCTCCGAGGTCTGCATCAGCCACAGACGGACTCTCTGCAGCTTCCTACCTGGACTACCCAACGCACAAACCCTTTATCAACTCCGACTTGCTGCGCTCCCCGCAGAAACCTGTGGTTCCTTATCCTGAGAGTAACAGCAGAGGTAATCGCCACAGAGTCATAGAGTCACTGAATGGCCTGGGTTGAGATGGACCGCAATGATCATTGAGTTTCAACCCCCCTTTGCTATGTGCAGGGTTGCCAACCACCAGCCCAGGCTGCCCAGAGACACATCCAGCCTGGCCTTGAATAAGGATAACTTGATTAAGTTGTTTTCTTACCTGTGCAGTGGGTGCAGGCAGCGTGCGTGAACTGCTGTATGTACACAAAGGATGTGGTCTCTTTCATCACCTCCCAGTGATGTGCAGCTCACCTGTTGCAGATCCTTATGCTTCTCTTTCTGAGGAGAGCCTGGTGAAGGAGGTTGTCTTGTAGTTGGAGAAGGATGCTCCCCATGGGTAGAGAAATGAGCCTTCAGTTCCCATAACAGCGTGGAGCAAAGGAAGAGGTTTGATGTTGATGAAGCAATTGGGGGGTATGGTGTGCATGTTTATCAGTGATGTGCTTACAATAGGCAGAAAGGAGTGTTTTGGGATGAAGTGCTGAACTGAGAGCTCTGCACTGCCAAAGAGGGAGTTTTTTACTCTCATTTATGCTTCTTTATTTCTCCCTTCTTTCCTGCCTAATTTGAAAGTGAACCGAAGAACCGAAGAGATTCAATTTGCTTGACCCGAGAAGAGCAAAACTGTTCCTTGTTAGTTTTCAGTTGATTTGGTGAATACAGTGAGGGATCCTCCAAAGCTGCCTCGAGTGAGTACAGGGAGGAGCTGTGGTAGCCAGGAGGCAGGGCTGCTTCTGTGATGTGAGGAATCAACTTTTTACTCAGATAGACAGTGATAAAGCAGGGAGGTAATGGTTTTAGGCTCAAGGAGTGAAGGTTTAGATGGATGTCAGGGGAAGTGTTTCACAGAGAGAGTGGTGAGGTGCTGGAACAGGCTGTAAAGAGAGGCTGTGAATGCCCCATCCTTGGTGGTGTTCAAGGCCAGGTTGGATGGGACCCTGGGCAGACTGGTATAGTACCAGATCTGGAAGTTGGTGGCCCTGCCTGTGGCAGGGGATTGGAACTTGGTGATCCTTGGGTCCCCTTCCAACCCAAGCCGTTCTATGATTGTGTGAACTGCCTGGCATAGGCTCTTTGAGAAAACACCCCCTGGAGACTGGCACTGCACAGAGGCTGTGACAGATCTGCTGTTTTCTTCCCCACAGAGGGAAAAGGGAGTGAGATTTAGGATGAACCTTAAGTTACTCTATGAAAAGTCATGATAGGCTCAAGTAGTTGTAATTCATGTTGGAGTTTAGAGACCCAGATGTTAATGGTCTATTAGATGAAATGTAATATGTGCTCTGACACACATGGTGCAGTCAGTTTGAGAGTGCTGCTGGCTCTGGTGTTTTTGTAGTTGGTGTTTTGTGTTGTATTACCAATGAGTGTAAGTTTTTTTTACCTTCAACTTTTCTCAAGCAAGTAGCCTGCGACTCTGAAACAAGTGCAGGTAGGGGGACAAGTTGTAAAAAGGGATATGGTTTATAGAATGCCTTTATCAAATATATATATGTAAATAGGAGTGCATATAGGAAATAAAATCGTACAGGCAGTTTCTCCAATATCTTACTTTTTTTTGTCTGTGTAGACTTTACAAGACCTGACGTTTTTGGGAGTGTATATGTTAGAGTGGATAAAGATTTGGGAGTTAATTTCAAATGGGAGAATAGATCTGGTTGTTCTTAAGGTTCCTTACTGCTCCTGCCTCCCTCTTCTAAAAAATCATATTTAAAACCTGGAAACTGAGCACAGTAAATTCTGCTTGTTTGGATTTGGGCTCTTGTGTGTTTGTTTTAGTGTAGGTGGTTGTTTTAATACTCTATTCAGGAAGGCTGGTACAAAGTAACTGTCCCTTGGATATTTGGTGGTTCTGAGTGCTACTTGGCATCTTGTAGGATTCCACCTCTATCCATTCATTGCTCAAATTGCTTCACTGATCTGTTTTGCTTCTTGTTATTGTAAATACACGGTTTTAGTTTAGCCCTTGGGATTATGTAACAGCTGTTTATAGCTCCAGCTATGCCCGTTTCACCTGAGTCCTGGGAAGAGAGTACAGTTGGTGATTCTGATCCTACAAACTGGATTAGGCCGTCTGCAACTTTCCCCTTAACTGTGATTGCTGTCACTGCCTTCTGAATTATTTAAATTGCCTTATAGCAAGCAGGCTTGTTGCTCTGTTCTATTCTACATTTCAAGCCTTGTATTTTTCACTTTGAAAAACATGGTCTATTTTTCTTTCCTTTCTTGTAATGTGATGCCCAACCAAAAAAGCAGTTTCAATTTTTCCTGTGTTCATGCCTTTCTCTAGAGTAGGCTTAAGCACAAAGGAGCAGGCTAACATGAATCACAGGTAAGTCTGCTCTATCAGCTGTCTGTGCTGGCGTTCTCATGTTATCCTTCAGTAGGGCTGTGTGGGGGGGAAAAAGGGGCTTATGTTTATGGTTCCCTTTGCAGAATGAAACAATAGAACTAACAGGCATCACGCTTCATGTTAGCAGCAGGTGGTCTGATGGCAAGGTGATGAGAGTTATGTTACAGCTGCTTTTTTCTGTGATGAGTGTAGGAGGGCTTTAAGCAATTGTTGGAGCAGGGAAGGGAACAAAGTGGGAAAGTTGGTTAACGTGGAGAGGGTACGTGTGTTGTGGGCCTGAGGTGTATAGCAGAGCTAAAATGGGTTAGCTGCTGCTTGGAAAGGTAAGCATCTCTTATTATCTGACCTTTATTCTCCTCTGTTAATAGGAATGTTTTCTGCACGCACTTGTGGAGGCATAGTGAACGTACAGAGAAGTTGCCACTGCTTTAATTGTTCAGCTGCCACTTCTAACTTCGAGTTGATAGAAGTCAGAAGGTGCACTGATTGCTCTCAATCTGCAGAATATTTACCTGACTTCTGCTGAGCAATGGGAGCATAATTCATGGAGGGAGTCCTGGCTGGGGGGGAGGAGCGCTGGCCTTCTTACGTAGCACACTTTTCAAGGTAACACCAAACTTGAATCGTGCTTATAAAAGCAACTAACAAAAGATACTCCCTCAATTACAGCAATATTTTCTGCCCTGAGGAACCTTCAGGAGAAAATCCGTCGGCTGGAGTTGGAACGGCTTCAGGCAGAGGAGAATGTCAAACACCTCAGCAGAGAAACAGCAGACTACAAGAAAGTACTGAGTGAGCAAATGCAGCACAGAGAGCGCGACAGAACTGAAGTGTCAAAGAGAAATCAAGGTTGGTTGCTGTGGGTTAACACTGAACGCTGAATGTGGATGAAATCTGGGCTTCATCAGTGCATGAAACTGCTTTAGCTGACTTTGTTCAGTCTCTTTACTTTGTAGTGAAGCATGGAGTTCTGAAGCAATCATTTTTAAAGGCAAACTTTGTTCTGGGGGTTTGCATGCGTGTAAGAGTTGATTCAGCTTCATCTGAGCTTTAGATGTGCCTTCCCTTGCTTGTTTTTGAAGTGTCCTAAAAATGTCAAAGAACAACCCCAGCAAGCAGCACTTAATTTCACTTTTTGGCCTTCTGTTACCTTCAGAACTGGCTTCTCAGCTGGCAGCTGCTGAGTCTCGGTACAGCCTGTTAGAGAAGCAGCTGGACTACATGAGAAAAATGATCCAGCATGCGGAAAGGGAGAAGACGCAGCTCTTGGAGAAGCAGGTGAGTTCTCAGGATTATCTCAGGATTAAATGGGGAATAAACATAATCGTATGAACTGTGTCATGATTTCTTAGAGTTAATGCCTTTGAGCATGGATGTCTGTTTGAGCTGGCCTTTATATACTTGGGTGTGAATAATTTCCCTACTTAATTTCCAGTATTATTAGGACCCTGGTATTTTTTTTTTACCTTTGTGCATCTGTCTCTGGCAATACCAAAGGCTCTGGTATTAGTGAGTTACATACCAGCAAGTAATTCTCACTTGCCTTAGCTCATCCATATGCCTTGGAGTGTAATAACTGACTGTCAATGGACAAACCTTCTCTTTTTGTCTTTGGTCTTCAAATCTATTGAGATTTTATCAGGAAAAGTGCTAATGGAAAGAAACTGGATCTGAAATATTCTGTAGAAATGATGGTGAATTACTTTACCTATCATCAGTTATTGTGGGATTTGCCCTATATTAAAAATGAGCTTGAACTTTCTTTTATAGGTGTGTGGATCACCTAGGGCTCTCTGTTCATTAGCTTCTGTGGCTCCCCTGTTTCAGACTATTAAACATTTACTGCAGAAATAAAGAAAATTGCCTCTAATTGCTGAGTAATAAAATATTTTTTGCCATATTTGGTTTGGAAGGGAGGGGAGGCTGCAGAATTTTTATCTGATTCTGGCTGGGTGTGAGGTTCCCAGTATGGGTGGAGTTCCTCGCTCTGCCAACAATGCCTATTTGCTCCTTAGTTGTAGCACCACTTAAAATTGGACACATGAAGTAGTTCTTTTGTGGTCCTTCCTCGTGTGGCAGACATAAGGCTTGCTATATATGTGCTTGTTTTACTGTGCTTATAATAATTTTCCTTCTTGCTTCTCTCTTCAAGGATTCGTTGGAGAGAGAACGGCTTGATCAGTCACATGTTCAGTCAAAACTGGAGAAGCTGGATATGTTGGAGAAAGAGTACACCAGGCTTACTACAATGCAATCCATAGCAGAGGTCTGTTGTGTGTGCTGTAAACAGATAAATCTTGCTTATCGTATGCAGCACTCTGTAGCTATATGACAATAACAGAGCTGAGTAATGTCCTATGGGGGAAAAAGAACAGCTAAAGATCTTTTTAAAGATGGAAGTCTACATGGTCAGTCAGGCTGTAGGTCACTGCACCCTACAGCAGTTGGAGTTTTGTTTAGATTTAACCATTATCTGTTGGTATTTGTCTTCTGTGTTTGGTTGGCATGTAGGATTGTAGATGTTTTTGAACTCTTGACTCCCCTGAGGTACCTCACACTCTACTGGATGTTAGCTGATTTGACTTGAGGGTGTAGTGTGGTTGGCTTTTTGTTTGTTCTGTTTTTAGTTGGTTTGGGGTTGTTGTTTGTTTGTTTGTTTTTGCCACTTGCCCTTTGTCTTAAGAAATGCAATTATTTTGTGGGCAGAATTCTGCAGTCTGGCATTGCCTTCCAGTCTTGTGACTGACTGCTGAACAGAATTTCAGCATTAAATTTAGGTATTTCTCTTGGGTCAAAGATACTAAATTCACACAGTAATCAGTTCTTGGAACCGAGAGAAGTTTGGGTTTAGCTCTGAAGGTCATTTTCCTTGTGATTCTTTTGCTGCCATGGGTTGCTCTCAGATCAGCAGCTTGGACTGCTTCTGTTTGTCAACCATCTTCCCTCTTTAACCTTGCTATACAGGTGTTATCTTACTGTTTTGAAAGGGTTGACTGCGCACTCAAAACAGTTGCAGCTGTTGCTTCTATAGTAATCTCTGCTTTATTTGTGGCAAGACCACAAAGACATTTGCAAATTTCATTTGAAGTGAGAAATAGGGACTATTTCCATACACGGTGTGCTGAAAAGGGTGAAAGTGGGGAGGTGACCACTCAAGTTGAGCAGTGATTTCCCTGCCTCTAATTTCAGACTCTGACAGAGCAGAGGTGATGTGTGTGCTTTTTAATCACCAAGCTTTGCAGAGCTGTTACCTCGTATTGCTTTCAAGCCACGTGAAGATGTTATCATTGGTTGTAGAAAGGAGATACTGAGCTTCACATTCATGTGATGGTCTCCTCATCAGAGTACTCAACTCAAGAGTGTGTAGTGTAAGAACAGTGTAACAGTAGTCCTGCAGTGCCTGGACAGCTGACTGAGAGGATCCGAGCATGCCTGTGTCTGATAATGGAGATTGTTCTCTACAACTGTGGCAAGGGCTCTGGTTTTCTGCATATCAGCTATAATTTGAATATATGTGCATGTCATATGCTTTGAATTGTTGTTGCTTAATGCTAACCATGAGACAAAACCAGAACGCTGTTCTGTGAACAGCAGAAGTAATGAACATCCTGTTGTGGCTATGTGCTACCTGCCCCTCCTGCTCTTCTTACATCCCCTGATTGCCAGGTGCTGAGAAGCAGCAGCTGCTCTGCTGGAGCCATGCACGTGCTGGCTGCTCAGCTGCCAAGCAAATCATAGAATCATAGAATCATAGAATCGCTAAGGTTGGAAAAGACCCACAGGATCACCCAGTCCAACCATCCGCCCTTCATCAATGGTTCTCGCTAAACCATGTCCCTCAACACAACATCCAAACGCTCTTTAAACACTACCAGGCTCGGTGACTCCACCACCTCTCTGGGCAGCCCATTCCAGTGCCTGACCACCCTTTCAGAGAAGTAGTATTTCCTAACATCCAGCCTGAACCTTCCCTGGCACAGCTTGAAGCCATTCCCTCTCGTTCTATCACTAGTCACCTGGGAGAAGAGGCTGACCCCCAGCTCACTACAACCTCCCTTCAGGTAGTTATAGAGAGCAATAAGGTCTTCCCTGAGCCTCCTCTTCTGTAGACTGAACAACCCCAGCTCCTTCAGCCGCTCCTCATAAGGCCTGTGCTCCAGACCCCTCACCAGCTTTGTTGCCCTCCTCTGGACACGCTCCAGGGCCTCGATGTCTTTCTTACAGTGAGGGGCCCAAAACTGGACACAGTACTCCAGGTGCGGCCTCACCAGTGCTGAGTGCAGGGGAATAATTACTTCCCTGTTCCTGCTGGCCACACTATTTCTGATACAAGCCAGGATGCCATTGGCCTTTTTGGCCACCTGGGCACACTGCTGGCTCATGTTCAGTCTAGCGTCAGTCAACACCCCCAGGTCCATTTCCTCTACACAGTCTTCCAGCCACTCTGCCCCAAACCTGTAGCGTTGCCTGGGGTTATTGTGGCCAAAGTGCAGGACCCGGCATTTGGTCTTGTTGAATCCCATCCCATTGGCTTCAGCCCAGCTATCCAACCTATCCAGATCCCTCTGTAAGGCCTCGCTACCCTCAGGCAGATCAACACTTCCAGCTAGCTTGGTGTCATCTGCAAATGCTGCTTTGCAGGGCAGTGAAGCCCAGAGATGGGAGCCGTCTTCACACCAGAGGTGTTTTCTGTCTGGTAGACCTGGTTGGGTGTTTGTCCTAGCAAGCCAACCACTAGAAAACAAAGGCATCCTGTATCTTCGAGCACTCATACCTTTCCATTTCAAGTCGTTTGAGACTTACTTCAGTGGTCGTGTGTATGTGGTGGTCACATGAAATTTCACTTAACTTAGAAAATGAACAAAAACATGTTAAAATTTCTACTTTTACAAGGAGATCTTTTGTAATGGTTAGCAGTGACTGAGCAGAGCATTTTAATCAGCTTGGTGCCAACCTGCAGTCATGTTACCTTAAGCTGTAGGAAATGTGGTCAGGGAAGGTCTGTGTTTCTTCTAGCCAGGCTGCTGGCTTGTTTACCTCTTGGTGATAGACCAGGATTCTATGTTGCCTGTGGGATGTAACCATTTTGAGAGCTGAGCTTGGAGGGATTTCAGAATACAATTTGACTGCAGGAAAGAAAAAAAATACTTTGGGAATATCACAGAATTTCCACAGTGGTCTGTCACTGAACCTGTAGTGAGATACATTCTTGCACAACTTGAGCTGTACCCTCCACTTGAGACAACTGACCAAGTGATTGCTTGGTCCATTTCTGTGCAAAAGCATTGGTTTGGCTTCCTGTCAGTCTTCAGTTCAAACAAAAGATTTGCTTCAGCATTTGTATATTAGAGCTGTCATACGCAGAAGGTTAAACAGGAATCTTTGTGCAGCTGTCCACGTGGGGGTCAAAAACTGACACACTGTCATGGGTGGGCAATGTTAAGTTGCCTTTCCATTCTAATATTTATTAAGAATGTGACTGTATGGTCAGAAAAATCCCTCTCATCTCAGAGTTCAACCTCATGTATTACTCTTCCTGTAGGCTGCAACTTAAATTCAGATGCCAATTCTGGAAGTAAAAATAGAAAAACTGTTTCAATCTAAAGCAGAATCACAGAATGGCCTGGGTTGAAAAGAACCACAATGACCATTGAGTTTCAACCCCCCTGCTATGTGCAGGGTCACCAACCACCAGACCAGGCTGCCCAGAGCCACATCCAGCCTGGCTTTGAATGCCTCCAGGGATGGAGCATCCACAGCCTTCTTGGGCAATCTGTTCCAGTGTGTCACCACCCTGTGTGTGAGGGGTGGTTGTATTTATGCCTCTATAGGTGACATTGCTTCAGTGATTTTAGTTTTAAAGTCTTAACGTTGCAAGTTGAGCTGATAAACTTCGGCTGAACCTCTCAGTATTGTACGCTTCATGAAGAAGGAATTTGCTTTGCTGGTAATGCTTTTGTTTTCATTCAACTTTGACTAGAAAAAAATGAAAGAGCTGGAACAGAAACTTCAGGAGGAAGAGCACGCAAGGAAGCTTGTTCAGGAAAAAGCAGCTGAGGTAACAGCAGGGAAATTCTTTTGTACTGCTATGCACTGCAATTAGCTCTTCTTAATTCATCAACTTCTCAACTAAATTTGCTGGTAATGTTTTCTACATACAGAACGCAGATGTAGCCTTCACCCTATCCTCTCATCTGATGTTCTGAGTGCCTTGGAAACCTTTTTCTATCAGCATCTGTGCATTTAAGCTTTGTATTATTTTTATTTTTTTCAATAGAAGCTAGTTGGAAAAGTAATTCAGACTAATCTGTAGCCGAGGACATATGAAGATCTCTAAATAGATCAAGGTCAAGAAGTGTGCTCCCTTTATAACTGTAACTAGAAGCACTGGGTAAGGAGGCAAAAAAAGAGATTGTGAGTCTGTAAGGAAGGACCCTGGCCTTCTTCTGTGCTCATTACATCCTCATCAGCTGTATGCTACAAAAGTACTTCAGTAGCATGGCAGGCTCTGTCTATAACCTTTTTAGTAAGTGGTAAGCTCAAGTTAATCATCAATGTTTTGTGGATGGTTCTAGCTGAGATTGCCTGGGAGATGATTTCTAAAGCCATAAGAAGCAGCAGCAGAGCGTATATGCCACAAAATCAATGGAGGAGGGCTGGTCACTTGAATTCCTTAGTATTTTGTTAAGTATAAAACACAGCTGTTGTTTTGACACCTGCCTGCATGGGAATTACTCAGTACAACTCATTGTTTAACTTACTGGGATTAGTGATGAGAAGTGTTATTGAAGGAAGCATTCTTGTCGGATGTTTAGATTAGACTGCAGAAGCATCCTACACGCTTTTGCAGCCCTTGCTTTCAGAGAGCTTGTATTTTAAAAGCTGCTGTGTTGCCAATCTGAGCACCTCCTCTCTGATAATGTGTTATATAATTTTAATCGTTCCCCTCATTCCCTTAATTGCAGCTTCAGACAGGCCTGGAAACCAACAGACTGTTGATTCAAGCAGCATCACCACTGCTTTCTCCAAAAGCAAGAAAACCCAGGAAAAAAACTAAGCAGCCAGAGAAGGTAACGGGGAAGAGAAGGGTGGTTACTGAGAAGTGAAATAAATGTGTGCATGCAGTCAGAAAGTAGGCTGCCTCTTCTATCAGAAAGCTGAGGAACAGTGGGTTTACTGTAGTGTCAACTTTGATAAACATTTCTCTCTTCTTTCCTTTCAGAAATGCTCTCTTACAAGCCATCTCACTACGCAGCCCCATTACAGACTGTGTCTGGGTGATGTACCCTTTGTAGCTGGGAAGGTGAGCTGCCGAATTCCAAAGCTTAATGCTCAGTAGCTGCAGCTCCATCAGTGGCTTTGGCATGGTGCACTCCTGACACCCAGTGGTCAGATCTTGCTTTCTTTGGCTCTTTTATTCCAGTTTATCTTCAAAAAGCTTGCTGAGCTGCTATTTCCTAATGTGGGTCTTCTGTGCTGCTTGCTGGTCAGGCTATTCCTGTTATGCGTATCCACTCAAAGATAAAAATACATTGGCAGCAAATAAATTCTCATTTATGTTTTTCATTAAGATAAGTAGGTTGATGACAGTGCCACTTAAAAGAGGTATTTTCCTTCTAGTCTACAAGTCCCAGCCATTCAGTTGGTGCCAACGTACAGCACGTCCTACACCTGATGAAGCACCACACAAAGGCTTTGTGCAACAGTCGTGTGGTGAATGATACTCCGCTAGCAAAGTCCATCAGTGCGGGTCGTCCTGGCAGCAGAAGCAGAAAGCCACCTCTGCCAAAGGACTATTCTTCATCGCAGGAAGAGCTCTCAGAAGTCCTGCTGACTTTACAGGATGAGTTTGGGCAGATGAGTTTGTAAGTTTGATCTATTTAACACTGCAGACTACGAATGCATATGCTTTATATATTTGCTTTGAAGTTGGAACGTTTTGCTGAGGGAAGCATTCGTGTTGGGAAGTCTATGGCACATTATCTGTTTGTTCTGGTAGCTGCAGAGGCTTTCCTTTCTCATTGCAGTTACAGATTGATTCTGGTAATCAGTTGGGACTCCATATGCGTGTTTATGTGCAGCAGTATCACGTTTGTGAGGGGTTGGGGAGAAGTGTAGTAACAGCCCCCAGTGCAGTGGACAAACATTTCATTGAAAGGCAGCTTTACCAGCTCTCTTGATCATCCTGGCTAACAGACTCTGAATTGTCTGACAGGACAACAGAATTAGAAACAAATGTATAAAGTAGTAACTGAACAAGTGCTGAGTTCTGTTCATTAAGGGGTCATTAATTTAATCTTAAATGTACATGTAGAAGTTTGAAACTGTTGGTTATTGACAACTTCACATTGCAGCAGCCTGCTGCCAGGATGTGCAAACTTAATGATGCTACTCACTAGCAAAAGTGTTCTTACTGGTTCATTATGGCATGCTGAACCTGTTGGGCTGCTGCTACTGTGGCTGCGTACACCAGCACTATGTCTAATGCAAGCTTTGTTCTGTCTATATGCTATGTTAAGTGATCACCAGCAGCTGTCTAAGCTTGTCCAGGAAGCTCCAACCATTGCAGTAAGGGAAGATCTGGAGCGGGAACTGGAGGCACTAGTGGGAAAGATGGAGGCAAAGGCAGACCAGATCAGCAAAGTCCGAAGGCATTGGCTGCAGGTGAGTTACTTGCCTATGATCGTGCTTCTTTGAAGTTGCTATCTTTATTTTATTACTGTATTGTATATTCTAATGTGACAGCAGAAATAACTATTGGAGCATAGTGCCTAGCTTTAGTTTCATGTCCCAAAGTCAGTCTGCATGCCTCTGTCTTTCTATTCCAGTATTCCTGCAGAAGGATGCTTTCTGCCTTACCATGTTACCCATGTGCCTGCCCTCCATTCTGTCCTGGGCAGATCTTTTCATCTGATGTTGCACTATATTTTATACTCCTCTCATCTGCAAAACAGGGAAAAGATCAGCTACAGTACGATAGCAAGTTGCACAGCTGTTAAGTCTGTAAACACTGTAAGCTGGGTGAGCAGTACCCAAGTTGAGTGTATAGAGTGGGAATGGAATGGGAGAGGTGCTGGGCCCTCAGTGTTCAGTCTGGGAGGTATTTCTGGTCGTGTCTCCTGGCACATCAGGTAGTTGCATGTTTGGATCAGTCCCACTCTCACTCCCAGCATACATAACAGCTGTGGTGAGCTACACCAACTGTTTTGCATGAGGACCAACCATAGTGACAACCAGCAGCTGCACGTGGCCTCAAGCAATGCTATTTCTTTGCATTGAAGAAAACTCTAAACTTCTGATAACCTCAGCTGATTCCCATGGGCTTTCACTGACAGTCCTTAATGTGGACTCTTATAAATTGGATGGGGAGACAACCTCTGCCTAACCTGAGGGAGCTGAAGATGCTGCTTGTTTTGCAGTTTGATGGTGTGAATGTGTCTGCACCTTGAACTGTCCATACAATCTTGTGCTAACTCTGTTGCTGAGTATGACTGTGATTTGTAGAGCTGTGTGTGGATACCAACTCTGTCTCGACGATGTCTTGGTATTCTCCCTAATGCTCCATCTCTGGCAGTGAGTAGTTGCTAAGATCAGAAGTACATGTGGAAAATCTTCTGTCTTTTACTCACTGTACTATAACAAATCAACACTTTCTCTTTTATGTTCACGGTGGAGGCAATCCTCCTAAACCCATAATCAACTTCTCGATTTTTAAAGAGTGAACCTTATAGTTGAGCCTATAAGCTGAACGCTGCTCTGAAGAGGTGAATATAGCAATGCCATGTAAGGAAAATAAAATGCTGCTTATTCAGGGCAGTGCGAAAGCATCTGTTTGTGTAGCTGACCGAGCTGAGTGGTGGGATTTCTCAGTTGAGTGGAAGAATTGCAGAGCTTAAACCAAAACAATGTCAGTGATTGATGTTCTCATTTGGGCTTTCCTTTCAGCTAGAGAGACTTAAAAGAGAATACAAGTCCAAAAAGGCTTCTGCTAAACACAAAAAAGACAACAAGTTCCCTGTGAGTGAGGTTAAAGTAACAACGACAGTAACCACCAAAGGAAAGGATGCTGGTCCCATCAAAGTGAAACCTGGAGAGAAGAGCCGTAAAAACCTTCAGTTGTTGAGAGACATGCAGACCATACAAACCTCACTACAGAAGGACGATATCAGCTGGGACTACTGACTGTTGTGCGGGAGATGTTTTTGAAACCATCCCAGTCACGTTCTGGATATAAAGCAGCTGCCATTCTTGCCATGTGAGAGACTACTGTATGCCAAGTGTGGTTTTGAAATGGAGGTCCTTAATTCCTCCATCTGTGGGTGATTGTATGGTCTAGTTTAAAACTCATTCCACGTTTTAAAGTATCTGGCCACTGGATCTAAACGTGGGTTTCTACCATTTCCCCTTGTGTTAGGATTCCAGCAGTCCCTCCCTTCTCTCGATCAGCATGCCAAACAACACTCTTTACGTGGGTTGGCTTGTGTGAAATGCCACTGTGATATCACACTGCTGTGGAACTCCTGTGCTTTGGGAGGCTTCTTCAGATGCATCCTCTAGAAGATAACAGCAGGTCCTCAAGTCTTGAGGGCTTCTGTCTGTTTTGTTTTGTGCCCAGCTGCAGTTATTCAAACTGTGATTGTAAAAGGGAGAACAGGTAAACTCCTTCAGAAGTATTTTTCTGTAGTTCTCCTCAAAAAGCTTTCCTAGTTCTGCATGTTCCATTAGTCAGCATTAATGGCAGTGGATGCTTAAGTATGCAGAAGTGACTTCACAAATTATTTTGCTTTAATGATGGAATTGCTTTCATTCTGAAGGGTGAAATATTTCTTCAGAGCTCATACTTAATGAAAAGGCTATAGGATATGGGGTTAATATCCCTTCTTGTCCATGGCTTTGGGTGGTAAGGGACAGAGATAAAATGTCTTTTAAATTGCAAATGCCAAGTCACGCTATTTGGTCCTGGCATCTTGCTTTTAACTTGAAATATGTGCTTTAATGAGAGGTCTATTTTGGTAGTAGTGCAATTCATTTTGCACTCACACAGCTGAGTAAATGTTATTTATTATGTTAATAATGTGAAGAATTTCCTATTAATGCATAGAAGACCAAGGTTGTCTGTTTATACAGTTGAAAAATAATAAAGCTAGCTCACCTGTTGAATGAATTGTGGGAACAAGAGAAGGGTAACTGTCATAGGCAACTCCCTTCTGAGAGGTACAAAGGGCCTAATATGCTGATTGGACCCTCCCCATGGGGAAGGCCACATGGAAGCTCCCTGGTCTTGTGAGGTAATAATGCAAGGATCAGCTTTTAGTTGTTCAAGTCAGCAGTGATGTTGCAGAGAGAAGCCTGAGGGCTTTCAAGAGATTTCAGGGTGTTAGGAAAACTAGCTGAAGGAGTGGGAGCTCAGGTGGTGTCTTCCTTGATCCCTTCAGTAGCAAGGAAAGATGATAAGAACAGGAAAGCTCAACTAATCAGCATGTGTCTAAGAGGTTTGTGCCATCAGTGGATTTTTTTCTTTGATCATGGGGGCAGTTTATACGGCACAAGGCCTACTGGTGACTGATGTCTCAAAGGGGGAAGAGGATTCTAGCCCAGGAGTTGGCAGGGCTCCTTGATGAAGAGGGTTTTCAACTAAGTTTGAAGGAACTTCTTAGCTAAGGGGAAGGGAGATAAGATTTAGGGGCAGCATGTCAGAGTTCAGAGTGAGACTGATAGCCCAGCTGAAGTGTGTCCACACCACTATATACAGCATGGGCAGCAGACAGGAGGGACTTGAAGCTGTTGTGGAGCAGGAGAACTATGACTTGCTGTATCGCTGGGCTGAGGACAGTGAGATGAAGTGCAACAAGACCCTGGGTTGGGAACTGTATTTTGATCACAACAAACCTATGCGATGCTATGGGCCTGGGATGGAGTGGCTGGAAAGCTGCGTGGAGAAAGTGAAGTTGTTGGTCAGCACTCAGCTGAACACAAGCCAGCAGTGTGCCCAGCTGGCCAAGAAGGCCTGTGGCGTCTTTGCTTGTATCAGAAACAGTGCAGCCAGCAGGAGCAGAGAGGTGATCATCCCTCTGTACTGAGCTCTGATTAGGCTGCATCTCAGTGCTGTGTTTAGATTTGGGTCCCTCACTACAATAAAGACATTGAGGCCCTGGAGTGTGTCCAGAGAAGAGCCGCGAAGAATCTGGAGCACAAGTCTTATGGGGAATGGCTGAAGGAACTGGGATTGTTTCCTCCTGAGAAGAGAAGGCTCAGGGGAGACCTTATCACTCTCTACAACTTCCTGAAAGGAGACTGTGGCAAGGTGGGGGTTGGCCTCTTTCACGTAACTAGTGGTAGGACCAGAGGGAATGGCCTTGGGTTGCGCTGGGGGTGGGGGGAGGGGTTCATGTTGGATATTAGGAAAAGTGGGGAAATGGATCCTTGCCCAGGAGCTGGCAGGACTTGTAGATAGGTCTTTAAACTAGATAGGAAGGAGGAAGGGGATAAAACCAGGCCTGCTAGAGATGAGCCTGGGGGAGCGGTAATGGGATTAGGGGTGAGGTGAGGGACTCAGCTAAAATGTGTCTATACCAATGCACACAGCATAGGCAACAAACAAGAAGAATTGGAAGCTGTTGTGTGGCAGGCAAGCTATGACCTAGTTGCCATTACAGAAACATGGTGGGACTGCTCCCATGACTGGAGTGCTGCAATGGATGGCTACAAACTCTTCAGGAAGGATAGGCAAGGAAGAAGGGGTGGTGGTGTGGCTCTCTATGTTAGAGAGTGCTTTGATGTCACTGAACTTATGACGGGATGATAAGGTTGAATCCATATGGGTAAAGATTGGGGAAGAGCTGACAAGGCAGACATCCTGGTGGGTGTCTGTTATAGACCACCGAACTAGGATGAAGAGACAGATGAGGTGTTCTATGAGCAACTGGCAGGAACTGCACGATCACCAGCCCTTGTCCTCATGGGGGACTTCAACTTCTCCAACATATGCTGGGAATACAACATAGCACAGAAGAAGCAGTCTAGGTGGTTTCTGGAGTATATGGGGGATAACTTCTTGATGCAGCTGGTGAGAGAGCCTATGACAGGAGTTGCCCCACTAGACCTGCTTTTCACAGGGAAGGTCTGGTGGGAGATGTGGAGGTCGGGGCTGTCTTGGACAGAGTGACCACGACATGGTAGAGTTCTCGATTCTTGGTGGAGTCAGGAGGGGGAACAGCAAAACTGCTACCTTGGACTTCTGAAGGGCAGACTTTGAATTGTTCAGAAGACTAGTAGGGGGAGTCCGCTGGGATTCAGTCTTAAGAGAGTAAAGGGGTCCAAGATGGCTGGTTGGTCTTCAAGAAGGAAGTCTTAAAGGCACAGGAGCAGGCTGTCCCCCTGAGCTGCAAAATGAGCCGGCGCGGAAGAAGACTGGTGTGGCTGAACAGGGAGCTATTCTTGAGGTTCCAGGAGAAAAAGAGAATCTACCTCCTGTGGAAGAAGGGACGGGCAACTCAAAGAATACAAAGAAGTTGTTAAGATGTGCAGGGAGAAAATCAGAAAGGCAAAAACCCAGCTTGAACTCAACCTGGCTGCTGGGGTAAAAAGGAACAAGAAACTCTTTTACAAGTATATCAGCAGTAAGAGGAGGACCAGGGAGAATCTCCATTCTCTACTGAATGAGGCTGGGAGTGTGACCACTGAGGATAAGGAAAAGGCAGACGTTCTGAATGCCTTCTTTACATCTGTCTTTAAAAGACAGACCGGTTATCCTCAGGTTTCTCCACTCTCTGACCTGGCAGCCTTGGCTGGGGAGCAGACTAAATCCCCCACAATTCAGGAGGAAACAGTCAGAGACCTGCTACTCCAACTGGACTGCCACAAGTAAATGGGACTGGATGAGATTCACCCAAGAGTGCTGAGGGAACTGGCAGAGGTGATAGCCGAGCCACTTTCCATCATCTATCAGTGCTCCTTGTTGAGGGGTGAGGTCCCAGAAGACTGGAGGCTTGCCAATGTGACTCCCATCTACAAGAAGGGCTGCAGGGAGGATCTGGGGAACTACAGGTCTGTTAGCCTGACCTCAGTGCTGGGGAAGATTATGGAGCAGATTGTCTTGAGGGAGATCATGCAGTGTGCAGTACAACTGGGGGATCAGGCCTAGCCAGCATGGGTGCACGAAGGGCAGGTCCTGCTTGACCAACCTGATCTTCTATGATCTAGTGACCCGTCTGGTGGATGAGGGAAAGGCTGTTGATGTAGTCTACCTAGACTTCAGCAAAGCCTTTGACATGGTCTTCCACAGTATTCTGCAGAAGCTGGCAGTCTGTGGCTTGGACAGATACACTCTTGGCTGGGTAAGGAACTGGCTGGAGGGCCGGGCCCAGAGAGTGGTGGTGAATGGAGTTAAATCCAGCTGGGAACCGGTCATGAGTGGTGTTCCCTGGGGGTCAGTGCTGGGGCCTGTCCTCTTTAATATCTTTATTGATGACCTGCTTGAGGATATTGAGTGCACCCTCATTAAGTTTGCAGATGACACCAAGTTGGCTGGAAGTGTTGATCTGCCTGAGGGTAGCGAGGCCTTACAGAGGGATCTGGATAGGCTGGATAGCTGGGCTGAAGCCAATGGGATGGGATTCAACAAGACCAAATGCTGTGTCCTGCACTTTGGCTGCAATAACCCCAGGCAATGCTACAGGCTTAGGGCAGAGTGGCTGGAAGACTGTGTAGAGAAAATGGACCTGGGGGTGTTGATTGACGCTAGACTGAACATGAGCCAGCAGTGTGCCCAGGTGGCCAAGAAGGCCGATGGCATTCTGGCTTGTATCAGAAACAGTGTGGTCAGCAGGAACAGGGAAGTAATTATCCGCCTGTATTCAGCACTGGTGAGGCCGCACCTGGAGTACTGTGTCCAGTTTTGGGCCCCTCACTGTAAGAAAGACATCGAGGCCCTGGAGCGTGTCCAGAGGAGGGCAACAAAGCTGGTGAGGGGTCTGGAGCACAGGCCTTATGAGGAGCGGCTGAAGGAGCTGAGATTGTTCAGTCTGGAGAAGAAGGAGGCTCAGAGGAGACGTTATTGCTCTCTATAACTACCTGAAGGGAGGTTGTAGTGAGCTGGAAGTCAGCCTATTCTCTCGTGTGACTAGTGATAGGACTAGAGGGAATGGCTTCAAGCTGCACCAGGGAAGATTCAGGCTGGATGTTAGGAAATACTACTTCTCTGAAAGGGTGGTCAGGCACTGGAATGGGCTGCCCAGAGAGGTGGTGGAGTCACCGAGCCTGGAGGTGTTCAAGGAAGGTTTGGACATTGTGTTGAGGGACATGGTTTAGTGAGAACCATTGGTGATGGGTGAATGGTTGGACTGGATGATCCTGTGGGTCTTTTCCAACCTTTGTGATTCTATTATTATTTTTCTAAAAAAGTGGTCAGGTTCTGGAATGGGCTGCCCAGTGAATTGTTGGAGTCACTATCTCTGGAGGTACGCAACAACCATTTAGAAGTTGTACTGAGGGACATGGTTTAGTGGGGAAATATTGGTGGTAGTTGGATGGTTGGACTGGATGATCTTGGAGGTCTTTTCCAACCTTGGTGTTTCTATGATTCTGTAACTCCCTGAAATAAGGCTGTGGTGAGGTGGGGATCAGTCTCTTCTCCCAAGTAACAGTGACAGGACAAGTTAGGCAGCTCAAGTTGCTCCAGGGGAGGTTCAGGTTGGGTATTAGGAAAAATGAAAAATGGTTTCTCTGAAAGAGTGGTCAGGCACAGGAATGGTGGGCTGCCTGGGGTGGAGGTGGAGTCACCATACCTGGATGTGTTCAGGAAATGTGCAGATGTGGCACTGAGGGACATGATTTAGTGGGCAGTATTGGTGGTAGTTGGATGGTTTGACCAGATGATCTTAGATCTTTTCCAACCTTAATGATTCTATGATTCTTTGACTTAATCACCATCACCGAAATATGGTGGGATCATTCTCATGACTGGAGTGCTGCAATGGATGGCTATAACCTCTTCAGATGGGATAGGCAAGGAAGGTGCGGCAGTGGGATGGCTCTCTATGTTGGAGAATGTTTTGATTTTGTAGAGCTCAATGCTGGTAACTGTCAAGTCCTTATGGGTAGGGATCAGGGGAAGGTTGATGAAGCTGACATCCTGGAGTCTGTTATAGACCACCCAACCAGTATGAAGAGACTGGTGAAACATTCTACAAGCAACTGGCAAAAGTCAAATTGTCTCTAGCCCTTGTTCTTGTGGGGGAGTTCAACTTACCCAATATTTCCTGGAAATAAAATACAGCAGAGAGAAAAGTCTGGGAGGTTCCTGGAGTGTGTGGAAAATGATAAGTACCTGACACAGCTGATAAGAGAGACTACTGGGGATGTGCCCAGTTAGAACTGCTGTTCACAAACCAGGAAGGGCTGGAGAGAGAGGTGGTTGGAAGTCCTCTTGAAAGTAGCAACCATGGAGTAACAGAGTTTAGAACATTGGTTGGGATTTCCTTGAGAGTCGGTCCTGAAGGTCAGAGGGATCAAGGAAGGCTGGATATTGCTCAAGAAGGGAATCTTAAAGGTGCAGGAGCAGGCTGCCCCTGTGTGCTGCTGTGGGGGAGAAGACTGACCTGGCTGAACAGGGAGATTTGCTGGGACTTAAAGGGGGGAATTAAAGAGTTTACCAACTTTGGAAGAATAGGCAGACAACTCAAGAGGAATACAAAGTTGTTGTTAGGATATACAGAGGCATATGGACACATTTAAAAAGTGTGGCCAGCTGGTTGAGGGATGTGTTTCTCCCCCTCTACTCTGCCTTGGTGAAGCTACATTTGGAGTACTGTGTACAATTCTGGGTTCCTCAGCTTAAAGGAAACTCCTAGAGAGTCCAGCAGAGGGCAACAAAGATTATGAGGGGGCTGGAGCAGCTCCCCTGTGAGGAAAGGCTGAAAGACCTGGGGCTTCTCAGCCTGGAGAAGAGAAGGTTGTGTGTGTTTTGCCAGTGGAAGGAGACAGCACAAAGGTCACGGACAGAAAGCTGAAGAAGTGTGTTTATTTAAATTTAAAGCAATAAGATAAGTGAAATTATGCAGCAAGAATAATATAGAGCAAGGTGTCTATACATTACTACATGAGGATAGTGATTAAGATACATCACATAATACTTTACCATCATCCAGATCCACAGTTGCTGGGGAGCCCCAGTTGCAGTAAGGATTTGGAGAGCCTTTGCTGGCACTTGGGAGGTCCCATGCAGTGCATCCATTTGTAGGTGAGGTCTCCAACTTCACTGAGATTATTTCCTCTGTAGGAGGATCAAGGGAGACCTTATCACTGTCTACAACTGCCTGACAGCAGGAGGCTGTGGTGAGGTGGGGGTTGGCCTCTTCTCTCAGGTAACAGGAATAGGACAAGAGGTGATGGCCTCAAGTTGTGCTGAGGGAGGTTCAGGTTGGGTATGAGGAAAGATTTCTTCTCAACAGTAGTGGTGAGGCAGTGGCACAGGCTGCCCGGGGAGGTCGTGTAGTCACCGTCCCTGGAGGTGTGCAGGAACCATGGAGATGTAGCACTGAGGGATGTGGTGTGTGGGCATGGTGGGAACAGGCTGACAGCTGGACGAGGTGATCTTAGAGGTCTTTTCCAACCTTAATGATTCTATGTTTGCTTAATGATCCTGTTGCTAAAAGGAATGTGGAGACTCAGACTGAAAGTATGTAAGTCCATGCTGCAGTTCAGGACTCAGACTGCAGAGAATGCCTGGCCCTGCCACTGCTACAGGAGGGCAGCAGGGATGCCACCTGTGTGCAGTGTGAGCAGGTGGGTGATCTGCTCAGCCTGGTGGTAGAGCTAAAGGAGAAAGTAGAAAGGCTGAGGAGCATCCAGGATGTTGAGGAGGGATGAATTGGTGGAGTCGCACTCTGCCATCCCTACAGGAAGGGTGTGGGGGAGATGCTCTTCAGGCAGTGGGGGATCATCTGACCTCTCACAATCAGTTGGGAGGGGGTGACCTCAAAGACAGCAAGGGATGGAAACAAGTCCCTGTTCTGGGCAACAAGTGGACTGCCCCTCAGCCTGTCCCACTTTCCAGGTGCCCTTATGTAACAGGTATGAGGCTCTGGAGCTGGAGGGACTGGGGAATGTGGATGTTGGTGAAAGTCCATCCATGCAGGAGAGGTTGCCCTGGGCGAGTCAGTCTGCTCCCTGTATTGCTATGTCAGTCAGGAAAAAAAGAAGGGCTGTCATCATAGGGGACTCCCTTCTGAGGGGAACCGAGGGCCCGATATGCCGCTTGGACCCATCCCACAGGGAGGTGTGCTGCCTGGAGCCTGGGTGAGAGATGTTGCTAGGAACATTGCTCTCCTGGTTAAGCCCTCAATTATTATCCATTACTGGTTTTCCACATTGGAAATGAAGAGGTAGGCAAAATAAGTTCTCAGGCGATCAAAAGGGACTGCAGGGCTCTGGGAAGACTTCTGAAGGGATCAGGAGTGCGAGTTGTGTTCTCTCTGTCCTCTCAGTTGGTGACTGGATACACACAAAAGGAGGAGGGTGGACACACTGAATGATTAGCTTTGCAAATGGTGTTGCACTCAGGGCTTTGGGTACTATGGCTTGGGATGCAGCCTTGAGAAAGAGGGAATGCTGATGGTGGATGGGAGCCGACTGACTAGAAGGGCCACAAATATCCTTGGGAACAAGCTGTCTGGGCTGGTTAGCAGGGCTTTAAACTAGATATGATGGGGAAGGGGGTGTACTGAGTGACAAAGAAGAGCGTGGGAATGCTGGCATCCTGGGAGGCAGTAAGAGGAAACCCCCAGACTTGTCCTGGAGGTATTAGGGAGGGCTCCTCTGAGAAGGCAATGAAGCCAGTAGCCAAGTTGAAGTGCTTCTATACCAATGCGTGCAGCATGGGAAATAAACAGGAGGAGCTAGAAACTGTGGTGCAATTGGGAAAGTGTGATAGCAATTAGCTCATAGAAACATGGTGGGATGAATCCCATGATGGGAATACTCTGAGGATTACAGGCTTTTCAGAAGGGATAGATGGGGTAGGAGGGGTGGTGAAATTGCCCTCTATGTTAGGAAGTGGATAGATTGTGAAGAGCTGTGTCTGAGAACAGCCAGGATCAGGTCGAGAGCTTGTAGGTAAAAATCAAGGATTGGTTCAGTGAAGGGCATCTAGTGGTTGGGGTCTGCTACAGGCCACCTGATCAGGGGGAGCCTGTTGATGAGGCCTTGCTTCAGCTGCAGGAGGTGTCGTGCTTGCGGGCTCTTGTCCTGATGGGGGATTTCAACCACCCAGATACCTGCTGGGATGGTGGCATGGCGGGTGGCAGACAATCCAGGAGATTCCTGGAGTATGTCGAGGACAACTTCCTGGTCCAGGTAACAGATAGACCAACCCAAGGTTGAAGCCTTACTGGACCTGGTGCTCACTAATGAAGAGGAGAGCATTAGGGAGGCTAAGATTGGAGGCAGCCAGGGCTGTAGTGACCATGCCTTGGTGGAGTTTGTGATATTGAAGAATGTGGGCCTGGTGCAAAGCAGAGCTAGGACCCTGTGCTTTAGGAGAGCAAACTTCTGGCTGCTGAAGGAACTGCTGAGTGGGATCCCCTGGGAAACCGTCCTTAAGGGCATGGGTACAGAACAGAACTGGCAGCTTTTTAAGGACACCCTTCTGAGAGTTCAATGGCTCTCCATCCCCCAGCAGAAGTTGAGCGGGGAGGCAGGCGACTGTCATGGTTGTGCAAGGATCTGTAGCTTAAACTGAGAGAAAAGAGGGAAATATACAGCAAGTGGAAGCAGGGTTGTGTATCTTGGGAGGAATACAGGGCTGTTGTCTGTGTGTGTAGAGACAGGATTAGGAACGCCAAGGCGCAGATGGAGCTGAACTTGGCAAGGGATGTGAAAGATAAGAAGGTGTTCTACAGTACATAGGCAGGAAGAGGCAGGCCAAGGAGAGTGTCCCCCCTCTGAAAGGCAGTGGGGAGCTGGCTTCCTCAGACATAGAAAAAGCTGAGGTATTCAATGAGTGCCTTGCCTCAGTCTTCACAGGTGGTCAGGCTTCCCATGTCTGCCAGCACCACGAGCCTCTAGGTGAGGGTGTGGGGAGTGGTTTCTGTCCCACTGTAACAGTGGAACAAGTCTGAGTCCTTCTCGTGATATTGAATGTGTGCAAGTCCATGGGGCAGGATGATATCCATCTTAGGGTTCTGAAAGAGATGGCTGATGTGGTTGCCGAGCTGCTCTCCATCGTATTTGTAAATCATGGCTGTCCGGTGAAGTCCCCAGTGACTGGAAAAAGGGAAACATCACTCCCATTTTTATGAAAGGGAGAAAGGAGGATATGGGGAACTACAGGCCAATGAGCCTCACCTCTGTGCCTGGAAAGATCACGGAGCAGATCCTCCTAGAAGCTATGTTAAGGCACATATGAGATAAAGAGGTGATTTGAGACAGCCAGCTTGGCTTTACCAAGGGCAGATTGTGCCTGACCAATCTGGTGGCCTTCTATGATGGAGTGACGGCTTCGGTAGATGGGAGAAGGGCAGTGGATGTCATCTACCTGGGCTTCTGCAAGGCCTTTGATATGGTCCCTCACCACATTCTTCTCTCTAAATTGCAGAAGTGTGGATTTGATGGATGGACTGTTCAGTGGATTAGGAATTGGCTGGCTGGATGCAGCCAAAGGGTTGTGATCAATGGGTCTGTGTCAGGGTGGAGGCCGGTCACAAGCGGTGTCCCTCAGGGGTTGGTCTTGGGACCGCTGCTCTTCAACATCTTATCTTCATCAATGACATAGATGATGGCATCGAGTGCACCCTCAGCAAGTTTGTGGACAACACCAAGCTGAGTGGTGCAGTTGATATGTTGGAAGGAAGGGAAGCCATCCAGAGGGATGTGGACAGGCTGGAGAAGTGGGCCCATGAAAACCTAATGAGGTTCAATAAGGGCTGCTCTCAAGGAGATCTTCCCCCAGTCTGTATAAATACCTGGAATTTCCTGGACCCAAGTGCAGCACCCTGCACTTGGCCTTACTGGGGGTCCTGGTAGATCAGAAGCTGGACATGAGACAGCAGTGTGTGCTTGCAGCCCAGAAGGGCAACTGTGTTCTGGGCTGCCTTAAAAAAAAAAAGGGGTGGCCAGCAGGGAGAGGGAGGTGATTGTGCCCCTCTGCTCAGCTCTTGTGAGGCCCCATCTGGAGTACTGCGTCCAGGCCTGGGGCCCCCAGTACAAGAAAGATGCAGAACTCCTGGAAGGTGTTCAGAGGAGGGCCACTAAGATGATCAGAGGGCTGGAGCACCTCTCCTATGAGGAAAGGTTGAGGGAACCGGGCTTGTTTAGCCTGAAAAAG